>NC_080580.1:91548382-91856652 GCF_029962835.1 Magnolia sinica
TCCAAAACCGATCATATTTGACCGGATTTTCGAGGAGAAACTGATGGACGGTGTGGATTTCGCTGGAAATTCTAAATATGGGCTTCACCTATCATCAACACACGAAACGCGCAGGCCCTGTTTACAGCGCGGCCGAAACCCGAACGCTGCGGGCCGTTTTGCATCCACAGAGAGGATCGGTCCGACGATCCGGACCATCCAAAATCATCCCAAAGTCGGACTGACCAGAGCCATGCAGCCCGAATGGCTCAGATCCTGCACTTGGAGCCAAAAATCCTCTCCAGACGCGATCTGTTGCGTTGTTTTTCCTGCGATAGATGCGGCGGACGTTGCAACTGCGTAATATTTTCTCACCGACTCCAGCTGCGGAAAGGAGGCTTGCAGACCGACCTCTCTACTGCCCTTGGCAGCTATAAAACATAGGGAGAGAGAACGTGAGAGGGGGGTGGCTACACGTGAGCTTGGAGGCAGCCGTTAACAAGAAAATAGAGTATTATTTTTTTTAAAGGTTTTTATTTATTATTTTCTTTATTATTATGAGATCTAGTCCAATCATGTTGGGCTAAACCTCTTAGCTAGGGCTAAGAGGTAAAGCTTGTAGTCTGATGGGAGAGACCTTGCTCATGCCTATTGTTTAGACCGACTGATGTTGATTTTTGTTCAACTTAAAAGGAATACTTTCAGTTATTTTTAATGGTTTGTTGTGACTGAAATTACAATAGATCTGCGATGGTTTTGAGTATTTCTTCCTTCTTTTGATGTTTATGACGTCAGGAAGCCCTGTTGTTCACCATCGTCTCATGGGCATGGTCGGATGGCGGTATCCTTCCTAACTTTTATGCATTGTTGATTGGTTGGTAATTAGTTTAATTCTGTTGTTTGCTTTGTCTCCTGGGCATGGTTTGATGATGGAATCCATTCTAATTCACATACCTTTCACCTCGTGAAGATCAAATCAAGTAAGTTCAGTTTGATTTCCATGATTCTTGATGCAGGTATAAGATCTCCCTGATCTCTACAAGTGGATCCTCTGAATCCCTAGTTTCCTTCCTCTAAATTCATTAAGTTTTAGCCTAGTATTTCACTATTATTCCTCAAAAATCATTTGATTTAGATTTCATCTTAATCTGGTTCTCATTCTACCTAGTTTCAGATTACGAACAGGTTTCAGTCCCTTGGGATTCAACCTCGGTCTCACCGAGTTTATTACTACATCACAACCCTATACTTGGGGAGTGAACAAATGGCAAGGGCAAGGGCAAAGGAAAGATAAAGTGCTGGAACTGTGGGATGGAAGAACATGTGAAGAAGGATTGTACAAATCCTAAATCTAAGAGAAGATTCGGAAGCTTCATACAGGAAGGCCAATGCTGCCACGTCAGATTGATCGAGTGGATGTGATGGTGATATTTTGTCTGTGTCAATGATCAGACACTTTTACGATGATCGTAAGGACGAGTGGATTCTAGATACAGGGACATCTTTTCACATGACTTCTCATCGGAGTTGGTTCACCAGCTACAGGGAGTGCGATGGTGGACAGGTGTTTATGGGCAATGGCATTGCCTGTAATGTTGTGGCTGTTAGTACGATGCGCATCAAGATATTTGATGAGATAGATCATACCCTGAATGATGTGAGATACATTCCTGACATGAAGAATAATCTGATTTCTCTTGGTGTACTTAAGGCAATGGGCTGCAAGTTCATGAGTACTGATGGTGCTCCTAAAGTATCTAAGGGGGTGTTTGATGTATGGTATTGGATGAGATTATGTGGGATGGAATTGCATTTGGTCCCGTGCAAATTCTACTCAATGTTTGGAAAGAATGGAAAAGCCTGGAATTAGATTAGATGGAATTGCATTTGGTCCCGTGCTAATTCCACTAAATGTTAGCAAGTTGTGTAGGTCCCACAATGATGTGTGGGCTATATCCACACCATCCACCCATTTTTTGAGATCATTTTAGAGCATGGGCCAAAAAATCAGGTAGATTTAAAACTCAAGTGGACCCCACCACAGAAAGCAACGGGGATTGAACACCTATTGTTGAAAAATTCTTTGGGGTCACATAAGTTTTGGATTTGCCTCATTTTTAGGCCCATGCCATAAAATGAGGTTACAAAACAGATGAATGGTTTGGGTATAACACATATGTGTTATTCTCAATAGTTTTAAATGATGGTGGGTATATCTATTCAATGTACAGCAAACCAAAGAGTGAATCTCACCGTATTACAAACACAACATGAAAGTAGGCTTATCCCATGGTAACAAGGACAATCCCTGTCATATATAATAATTATATTTTTTGAATCCCATCTCACCTAATCCTTCCCAATACCAAGCGCCAAACACCCCTTAAGGGGGCACGAGTAATCATGAAAGCGCAACGACTCGGTAACATGTACAGGTTGATAAGGAGCACTTCAAAAGGTGGAGCTGCAGTGGCTGTAGCGGATTCCACCTCTGCACGTGTGTGGCATGTTGGGCATGGAAACATGAGCAGGCAGGGTATGGGCTGAGATGCACGGACAGAGATACAGAGCAAGTGGAGTAACCACCTGTGAGAAGAATCACACGGTATAACCGCAGGATATCGGCGATGTGCATGTACGACTCCAATATCGCAGGGGATCCATCTTCTATTCAGATGGCTCTATGTAAGCTTGGTGCTGAGAAGTGGAAGGTGGCTATGAACGATGTGATAGACTCGTTGTACCAGATCGATATATGGGAGCTGGTGGAGCTTCCAATGGGCTGAGAAGTAATTGAATATAGGTGAATCTTCAGAAGGATATAATATAGATACAAAGCGAGGTTGGTAGCGAAGGGTTATGCTCAGAGAGAATGGATCAACTTCTCAAAGATATTCGCACCGAAAGTATAGCAGGTGTCTATTAGATTCGTGATTAGAGCTGGTTGGCCAATGTGATCTTGAGCTAGAAAAGATGGATGTGGAGTATATACTTTTGCAAAAGAAATTGGAAGAGCAGATCTACACAAAGCAACTAGAGCGGTTCAAAGTTAAAGGGGCTGAGAAAAGGAGTTTGCATGAGGTCGTGGTATGACCTGTCGTCTAGACAATGGTTTGATTCCTTCATGGTGAGTTAGGAATTGTATGCTGATGATATATACATCACTAATTATGACATGTCTGAAATCAATGTACTGAAGATTCGGTTAAGTGGGACATTCAGGTAAAGGATCGGGGGACTGTAAAGATGGTTCTCGGCATTGAGACTAAAAGATGAGTAGGTTTTGGTAATCACAGGTAAAATACCTTATGTAGGTATTGATCAAGGATGTGATGGACCAGGCAAAGCCGGTGAGCATTCCCTACGCGTCACTTTTCAAGTTTTTCTCAAGACATGTCCTAAAATATATGAGGAAAAGCAGGATATGTCTCATGAGCCTTATTCAACTGCAATTGATAGTGCATGCCATAGTTTATATTAGACCAGTTATTTTACAGGCAATCGGTGTTGTGAGCAAATACCCTGGTAAGCAACATTGGATGGTAGTGAGATGGTTAATTCGATACATTCGAGGTACGAAGGACTACGTCTTATCTTTTGAGAAGACAAGAACAAAGGTGGTAGGGTATGTGGATTCAAATTACACAAGTAGTATGTATTTCAAGAAGTCGACTTCAAGTTACTTGTTTGTACTAGTGAGTGGAGTAATTAGTTGAATGTCCATGTTATCTGACAGGTGGTTGAGGAAGGAGGCGTAACTCTGGAGAAGAGTCACACCAGACCAAGGTTGTTCTTGTAGAGAAGTTCAATTTCTGTGCAACTTCTCTGGGCTTAGCGATGATTTAAAAGAAGGATGTAGTGTGCGCGAGAAACTATGATGTCATGAAGGGATAAGAGAAGAGGTCAAGAAGCTACACGGTTAAAGATTGAAGACATGATGGAGATTATTGTAAAACAGATGTCTTAAATCTTGTTTATCGTGCTGCTCGACCAGTCGAGGGACTGGCTCAATTGGTTAAAGCCTGCTCGACTCGAAGTCTAGCAACGGTGTATTTAGGAATTCTGGGACGCTCGACTAGTCGAGGGATAGGCTTGACCAGTCGAAGCTCTGGCTCGACTAGTCGAGGCCCGAGGGTTACCCAGACAGTGCGTGGTTTATGCGCGGACTGCGTAAATTTGAAGCGGTTTTTAAGGAGGTGCGTAAGTGGGATTTCCCCATCTATAAATAGGAGTTCATAGGGTCATTCTCATGTATTCTAAGGTTTTCTAAAGGGGTTCCAAAGATTTCTAAAAGGGTTTTAAGATTTCTAAAGGGTGTAGTAAGGGTGAGATTCGAGGTTGTTCGAATCAGGTAAGTCCTTTCTCTTTGTAATTTCTATTTTCATAGTGGAATTCTGTCGCTTTGTGCCGTAGTTTTTTTCTTGAAAGGATTTTCCACGTTAAATCTTTGTGTTCTCTTGTGTTTGCATGGTGCTCTTGGATTGCTATCCTAAATCCGTATCTGTGTGATTCCGCAATACAAATCCCAACATTTTAACCCTAATATTTTCTCATGATATTACTTTGCTATCAATCATCTATAAGTATTTAACCTTGTAAGGTGATTAATGGTGGGCGTTTTCATCCCACTATTTTCTTATAGTGCTATTTCGCTATCAGTCATTTAAAAGTATCTAGCCTTGTAAGGTAATCAATAGTGGGTGTTTCCAACCCACTATTTCTTATGGTGAGGCCAATTGAGTCCTGGATTTGCTACATTTTTGGGCTCTCATCCTATCATGAACCAGAAGAGATAGATAAAGTAGATTTGACGTTGGACATCAGATGAAGCCCTATAAAACTTTCAGTTACAGTAACACATTAGAAGAGGTGTAAATGGAAACTCATGTCCGTCCAAATGGTAGATACGTCATAAATATCACCCACAATGAAAATCAGGACAATCCATTCATCGGGCTATAAATTAGTGGATAGCCTATGGTCCGACTCGTTATATATTATCTACCTAAAGAAATTAAATAATGCATTAGCTGAAAATAGAAAGGTTGTATGATAACTCCAATGTAATGTTGTAAGTGAAAATTTCTCAAAATGACATTAAAATGGAGAGAAACAATCCAATGCTCTTAGTTGCATAGGATACTCAGGCATGTTAATTCATCTAGTTTGTTCATGAGTTGTAGCTACCCTTGCTTTATGGGCCACTATATCAAAAATTACACTAATAAGAAAATACTCTATCCATCTTAGTGGTTTGTTCATTTTTCCAAGCCTTGGATAGTGTTTATACTCATTTTCAGTGCCCTGACGTGGACTAATGGAAAGTAGCCACGGGTCAACACTATAGGCCCAGTACTCACGAAAGTCATATTTGCACCCAAAAATATATTCATTTAATCTTCCTTTAGTAATATGCATTTCGTTATTAACACAGTGGCACAAACCCTAATTACACATGCCTTTAAGGGAGTGAACCGATGCATGCCATGATTATCGAGCTAATTAATGAAGCAACATGCCTAGCACGTCTATAAAGACCCACCAAGAGATAAAATCATATCATGGATCTAGTTATGATACACTTGGTAAGGTCGTTTCTCATAGTCCTTCCAAAATGGAAAAATTTTCCAGAGACATTTGCAGAGTTTGTGAATACTACAATTATTCCGAATATTTAAAAATTAAACTGATATCAAAGCAAATCCAGTTTCGGTTCGAACCCAACTCAGGAGGAAGCAAACATCAAGGAATTAAGAGAATAGGAGAGCCCAATGAAAGATCTACCAATATGAGATTAGGATCTGGTGGTTCCAGTCCATCAACCCTTCCAAGAACACAATCATAAGAGAGTGAGAGTTCAAGATAAATGCAGGAGGTAGTTTGATTGGGTCATTCAGATGCATAACCACGATTGATTTGAGGTCCAGGGTTAGCGGTAGATATTCCATTGATTGATCCCAAATCTAGATGCAATTGTTTCACAAGAGGGATCAACTACGAGAAGAAGATCTGAAAAGCCAACGTGTTTGGATCCATCTGGAATCCTTCCTATTCAGAATGCATGTTGTAAACGCGGAGGATCCAAAATCAATAAGGAAACCCATTGAGGGTTTTGTTGCTTCGACAACCTATAAAAGGAGCACGTGAAAAATAGCTCGATGCCCATGCCAAACACAAATTTATCTTCATTTACATCTATCTTTACACTTATCCTAACATAGCATAGCCTAGTCTTAGCATAGATCGCTATTGTTCAACGTTTACCACTACAGTACATTAGATTAAATGTCCACAGACCTAAGTTGGTGGATCCTGATCAACCGAGTTCTTACTTGGACGATTACAACTCTGGTCACATCCTTTTGGCCATTCGCCTCAATTATCTATTCTTACAGAAGGATCGGGTATTTATCTCTTGTTTGCTTATTTTTCTAGGTTATTTTGATACTCTGTTAATTATAATAAGCCACACTTTCAATTATTAATAAAAGCCGGTATTGTTTAGCCTTCTTTTTATTTGTATGTTCATTTCATTCTTTTTTAAAATTATTTACAATTACCACAAAAAGAAAAATTCTAAAGTCGTAAGGAAAAATGAATCCATCATGAAGGATTAACCTATACTCTTTCGTAAATCGCTTTATTGTTGATCACAATTGATGGTTGAGAGGATAGCTGAAACAACTTTGGCATGCCCGCATATCATAATCACACACGAAATCTATATATAAGCCTTCAATCACACATATGACCTTGTATTTGATTTTTTTTGGCATGTCCGGTGAAATTAAAACTTACTTGGCTGCCACAAATATTTATTATACACCGGTCTCACAAATATATGAGATGGTTAAAATTGTAAGATGAATTGCCTTCTTTAGAACCACAGCGAGTACCATACTAGACCTAACAAATAGATGGTTTCTAGAAGATTGGAACTATTTTCCACAACTAATCTGGTCTTCCCATTAATAGTTTTTTTTTATTGGGTGGTTAGAACTAATCAGAAGAATTTTTTCTACCCATGAAATCCATTGGAATGGAAAAAGACAAAAAAGGCGAGTGCAGATGAATTGATTGGTTGTCCATGTCTTTCTATACAACTGGATCATTACAACTTACAATGCTTTGGGAGAACTGGATCCCAGTCGTGAAAAATCAATCCAAGCAAAAGTGGTCCACGGTGGTCCACTGCCTAACAAAGAGTGTAGCTGGTCTTGATCAGAGTACCTTTAGTGGCCTTAAGGTGAGTCTCTTCCTACAGTTAGGCAATCATCATAGCTAGGCTTGCTTTATTATTATTATTATTAACTTTCTTATGTTTTGGTGGGCCAATCATTTAATCAAGTGTTGGTTGATATGTAAGAAAAAAGAAAGATGAAATAACCTTATAACTGCCATAGCAGATTGATACAATGAGGTTGATAATCAAGTGTTTGTTGATATGTCAAACTAGTGTTGGTTGATATGTCGCTGAGAAAAAAAGGTAAGTGTTGGTACAATGAAGATGACGAGCGTACTATATGTCAATTTGAAAAGGGTTGAGCATGATTAGATTGCCTTTAGGACTAGTTTCACCACTCGGATGTACTTTGGTTTGATCTATGTAGTATGCTTAGGAATAAACACCCCACCTCTTGTGTGGCTTTGATTGCACCACCAAATTTTGATTTAAGGATAGTAGATGGGAGCTAAATGCTTAAGCAAGATATATAAACACATGAAAAAAAATAGAGAATTGGAATATATAAAGAGAGAGTGTTAATTATAGTTTTTTTTTTTTTTTTTTTTCCATATGCAAATAGGCTTTAGAAGATGTGATAAGGGGAAAAGTGTAAAACAACGAAGAAGGAGATCCTCGTAGGGAAGACCTTGAATTCACAAGGTAAGTTCTTAAAACCACTAGAAGTAAGAGAGAAAATTTAGAATATTTTATTGAATAATAATTATAAGAAATTTCAATTAATTCATTTATATAGATCACCAAATTCCTAATTCAATTAAAAGTTACTGGAAAGAAAATTTGAATATTTTATTAAATAATTATTATAAGAAATTTCAATTAATTCATTTATATAGATCACTAAATTCCTAATTCAATTAAAAGTTATTGGAAATAACAAAATCTCTCTCAGAAGGCTAATTTCGCCATAAATAAAAACGTCAATACGATCTTGTCTAAACATTCACGTCATTATTACAACTTCTAAAAAAGACAAACAATCTAAAACTCCAAAAATACAGATATAAGAAGATAATGAAATTCACAAAAAATAGTAAAATTATTTTTTAAAATTCCAATTTTAACCTTCAAAATAAGCTTTTCTTACGAAACGGACGTTTACGACCAACATATTAGGTCGATTGACCTCAGATCCATCGTTACATAGAGATTGGTAAGTCATGCATTTCGTGATGATGCTTGGATAAAAAATTACGGCTCTTTTATGGTTAAAATTTTGAATGACAATTCTTCTATATATAGAATGAATTTCTTCAAACTGAACATGCCGTGGAACATAATCCAAGGCTTTTTTTTATAGTTATTTTTCAAGGAGACTTTCAATGGTCATTTTCTTGTAATTGAAATACACAGATTTGTCTTTAAACATGCACCATTACACACACACATAGAGCAATAGTTATATAAATTAGCTTAATGTAGAGCCTGTCACATATGCATTCTTATCATTTTTGGACCAAAAGAAGCCTAAAGGAAAGCAGAAATAATCAGTCAGAACTAAACCCAATACTACATAGTGCATGATGTTACTTTAGAAAATTTAGCTTAGGCCCAAGCCCACACCCATGAAAATTATATGTCACATTCTTGCTTTCATGCTTTTAACCGTCTTTAAGTGAGCTCCTTGTAAAAGGTGTTCAAAGACTCTTCCCCATCTAATGTGTGACAAAGTTGAAAAAAAATTTCATTTTAAAATCACAAAACCACAACAATAAAGGTCGTGAGTTTCTTTTATCTTTCTTCTTTTCTCTCTTTTTAAACAAATTAAAGTTCTTGTCCTCTCTTTCACCACTTTTAATGAAAAGATACCAAATATAAGAACTCTACGTATGGCCATTGTCAAGCAGCCCATCAGAAAAATGAAAAAAAGTTTTCTAGAAATCTGGTTTCATAGTCCAAACATGCCCAAAGGTGCTTCCTCACTTCCATTCAAACATGCCCAAAGGTGTCATTCATGATTTTTAGACTTGGTGGATTGCATTGACTTGTTCGTTCTTGAGTTGAGTTGCAACTCGCCCGAGTCAAAGGATGTATAGGCCCAATCACCCGAGTTGGGAATGACTAGCGGTATCAAATTCGACCGAGTAGTATCGAATCCAAGTTGATAAAATCAGGAATATGTGTTTGGGTGTCACTTTTTCTTTTTTGGATAGTTTCTCATGTGTTTGGTTGCACCAAATTAGTCATGAAATTTTATGATTTATTTGGTGCAACCAAATTACCCTTTTGTTAAATTAAGTGGTAGATGTCTTAGGGACCATTATTCTTATTACAAGAATTGGGGTCCACTTCCTTAAATTGATGGTTGGAAATTGATTGAACCAAGGACCAATATTGCTAACGGCATTCATTTTGGGTTTTAAGAAAATGTGGGCCCCACATAATAGCTCAAATGGTACTATGAGGTCAACCTCATGGAAAGTTCCCATGAGGTCGAGCTATGTGGGCCCCACCGTGATGTGTGTTGAACATCTATCCCATCAGTCAGATGCACCATTCCATGGTGGACCATGGACTTAAAAATCAATTCGATCCATGACTTGGGTGAGCCACACAACATACAATAGTTGAGAGGGGTTACCCTCCCATTAAAACATTAATAATCATTTATTGGGCCTATCCAGATGTGGTTCACAAATCCAGCCCATCCATTGTGTGTGTCTCACTTGGATGAGTGGTCATACCATGTTTCAGCAGCATTCAAAATTCAGGTAAGCCCCACCAAGTGCTTTTATATATTTTAGGCATGTCTTCACATGATTTTAGATGGTATGACCCACCATAGTTCCATATATGGATGATTTTTTGGATATCCCATAACCTAAAGGGGACCCATCAAATGCACAGCGCTGATGTTCGACACACATCACAGTGGGCCCACACAGCTCGGCCTAATGGAAAGTTCCCATGAGGTCACCCTCGTAGTACCATTACCTATATAATATTTGATATATGGTCACTGTGTTACTTGATGAATGGCCTGTTTTCTGCCACGCATACCATTGGATGGAAGTAGCTGTCGCATGGGGCCAGCATTCCATAAAACCCTTTTAATTTTTAGATGCGAAGTATCTTTGTCAGAGCTATTATAAGTTTCTTTTGGCCATGTGCAGACTTTGGGGCAGGCCAACCACCGCTGTGACTCATCCACCCTGTACTATCCAAATTATAGGATCCACCCTCTTAAAATAATAGTAATTATTTCTTAATAGCAATGTTTTCTACTAGGCATTACTGAGAAATTTAAGTATGGGATTTTTTATTTTTATTTTAATAATTAGGAAAATGAATTTCACATATATTGAATGTGAATTGCCAATACCAAGAGGTTGCGTGATTCCTTTGTAATGCTAACATATCCAATAACATTATGTGCACATGTCAGAAATGAGATCCGTGATAAAGTAAAGATTTTTTCCAAGCAAGAGATTTTGTCCATCTCATAGTGGGACCCACTTCTAACAAGCATGACGTGATGCATGAAGCCTCTTTAATGGTCCCCTATTCATAAGGTCACACGGACTTGGACGAAGGAAGAACACAAATATCAGCTTGATCCAAAACTCCTCTGGCCCCTAAGAAGTTTTCAGTGGCAAGCGTTCAATCCCACTGCTTTCTATGGCATTGATCGCTTGAGCTTTTGATCTGTCTCATTTTTTATCCTGTGCCCTCAAATGATCTCTCGCAAAATGGATGGATGTCATGAATATAACACATACACTATAGTTGGGCCAGAAACTTGTATAAAATGAATAAACTGAATTTCACATTGGAACATGAGCCACCACGGAGGTCACTTGGCACACCATGCAATCGCCTCCCATCCTAACATGAGCCAGAAAAAAAAATGAATAAAATGGATTTCACATTGGAATTGGGGTAAGCTCCATTAATCTTTGGGTTACATGAAACTTGTATCCATCCAAATGGTGGAAATGTCACAAAGATCACCCGTGACAAAAATCAGGATGGTCCATTCATAGTCTAGAAATCCATGGACAGCCTATGGTCCGACTTGTTGTATATATTTAAACAAAGAAATTAAATAATACATTAGCTGAAAATAAAAAGGTTGTATGGTAACTCCAATGCAATGTTGTATGTGAAAATTTCTGTAGATGATATCAAAATGGAGAGAAATGATCTTGTGCTCTTAATTGCATAGGTATTCGGGCAGGCCAATTCATCTAGATTGTTCATGAGTTGTAGCAGCCCTCTCTTTATGCGCCACCATATCAAAAATTACACTAATCATAAATTACTCCATCCATCTTAATGGGTCATCTGTTTTTCCAAGCCATGGATGGGATGGTTAGGATTGTCTGATGAATTGATTCTACCAGACCCAACAAGTAGATGGTTCTTATTCTTGATTGGAACTATTTTCCACAACCAATCTGGTCTGTCCATTGAATAGATTTTTTTATTTTTTATTTTTTAACTGGGTGGTTAGAACCAATCAGAAGAATTTTTAATTAGAATGGGAAAAAAGAAGAAGAAGCAAGTGTAGATGGATTGATTGCTTGTCCATGTCTTCCTATGCAACTGGAGCATTACAACTTACAATGCTTTGGGAGCACTGGATCCCAGTCATGAAAAATCAATCCAACAAAAAGTAGTCCACTGTGGTCCACTGCCTAACAAAGGGTGCAGCTGGTCTTGACCAGAGTACCTGTAGTGGCCTTGGGTGAGTCCCTTCCTATAGGTAGGCAATCATCAAAGGCTTGGATTTTTATTTTTATTTTTTACTTTCTAATGTTTTGGTGGGCCAATCATTTAATAAGCAAGTGTTGGTTGACATGGGTTAGGACCTCGCCTGAACCCTCCTTGAACCCTCCTCGTGTGCCCCACTTCACATGGGTTCCGCTTCACACAAGCCACTCGCTTCACATGGGTGGGGCCCGCCTCACACGGGCCACCCACCCCGAGTTTGCTCCTGCATCCCATAGGCCATCCCACTCGAGCCCGATGTGAAAATGTCTCTGCATTAGTACCATGCGACAATCTTGAAAAGGGCTGACCATGATCAGGTTGACTTTAGGACTAGTTCCACCCATGGATGTGGGTTGGTTTTATCAACCTAGTATCCCTAGGGATAAACAGCCCACCAAAATCGACTCTGATTGCACCACAAAATTAATTGGAGGATAATAGACCGGAGCTAATTGCTTAAGCAAGATATATAAAGGCATGAAAATAGAGAACTGGACCACATAGAGAAAGGAGAAAGGGCTCATTACAGTTTTTTTTTTTTACATATACAAATAGAGTTCAAGAGATGGTTTATACAACTATTGCTCTCTCTCTCTCTCTCTGTGTGTGTAATGGTCCACATTTAAAGACATCTCAGATGAAGTTCTCTTTGAAAAACAACTTTAAAAAAGAGCCATGTAGCAGAGGAGCTAGCCTGGGGCCATGCCTAAGCCCTAACCCATGAAAATTGGATGTGACGCGCTTACTCTCATCCTCTTAACAGTCTTTAAGTGGTGTTAAAAGGCTCCTCCTCATCCAATGTGGGACAAAAAAAAAAAAAAAGTTTTATTTCATAACCACAAAACTGCATCAATAAAGATTGCTCATCCTTACAAATTAGAGTTTCTTTTATCTTTTCTCCTCTCTCTTTTAAACAAATTAGAATTTCTATCCTTTCTTTCACCACTTACTTTTGATGAAAAAGAAAATGAAAATGAGGGGAACCCTATGGCTATAGTCAAGCAAACCACCAAAAAAAAAAAATCATTTTTCTATAAATCCAATTTCATAGTCCTAACAAGGCCAATGATGTTTACTTTCATTCATCATTTTTAGACTTCGGTTGGATCGACTTCGTCTTTCTTGAGTTGAGTTGCAACTCACCCGAGTCAAGGGCTGTTTACGCCCAATCGCCTGAGATGGGAATTACTCATGGTATCGAACTCAATTGAGTAGTATCAAATCCAAGTAGTATCATTTTATTGATAAAATCAGGGATATATATGTTTGAATGTATTATTATTATTTTTTGGGATAGTTTCTCATGTGTTTGGTTCAACCAAATTAATCATGAAATGTGGTTGCTCATGATTAATTTGGTGCAACCAAATGTGCCCTTTTTTTAAAATTAAGTGGTAGATGTCTTAGGAATCATTATTCTTATTATAGGAATTGGGGTCCACTTTCTTAAATTGATGGTTAGGAATTGATTGAACCAGGGACCCATTTTGCTAAAGACATTAATTTTGGGTTTTAAGAGCATCTAGGCCCGCACGATAGCTCCTATGCCTTACCTCTTTCCCACCGTCGGATGGCACACATATCAGAAATCCAGGTCACTCATCAGGTAGATTACACTCTAAACATGCTACATATATAACAATAATAATATTTGATATATGGTCATAGTGTAACCTATTTGATGAATGGCCTGAAATTTCTGTAGCTGTAGCCATTGGGTAGAATTAGCTGTCGACATGGGACCTGCATTCCATAAAAACCTTTTAATTTTTAGAAGTAAAGTATCTTTGCCAGAGCTATTATAAGTTTCTTTTGGCCATGTGCAAGACTTTGGGGTAAGCCAACTACCAGTGTGACTCATCCACCATATACTAACCAAATTATAGGCTCCACCATGCACGGTGTTGGCTCTTAAAATAATAGTAATTATTTGTTAATAGCATTGTTTCTTGTTGGACAATACCAAGAAATTAAAGTAAGGGATTTTGTCGCTAATTAGGAAAGGAAATTTCACATATATTGGATGTGAATTGCAAGTAATAAAAGGTTACATGAATCCCTTGTCATGCATGATGCCATGTATATGTGTTGGAGGCAGAGCTCACAGTGAAAAACAAAGATTCTTTTGAGTGAGATATTTAGCCACTTTCACCGTAAGATTCACTTCTAACAAGCACACATGACACTTTTTCATTCGGCCATAAGAGGACCATTAGAGATTCTTATAACCCTAGGTTACAAGCAATTTATCAACATGTATCTATGCTCACCATGAGAACCCTTCAGATAATGCTTTTTTAACGGTGTGATCAGTATGAATTTTGATGAGTAAAAAGGCACAAAGGACGTGAGAAGGACTTAATATACCTGCATGAAGGAGTAACAAGTAAAGAGACTCAAAGACCTTGAGGACTTAATATACATGCATGAAGGAGTAACAATTCAAAAGAAAGCATATCCCTATGGAATTTAATGAACAACTTCACAGCGTGGCAAATCAATCTCTTTATTTCATAGCCCAAGCTCCACATCTCATGGGTTAGGTCATTGGCCGAACCCCCTCGTGGGTCCCGCATCACATGGGTTTCATCTCATATAATATGAGCCACCCACCTCATATGGGTTGGGCTTGTCTCACACGAGCCACCCACCTCGCATGGGCCGCCCACCCTGAGTATGCCCCTGTATCCCATAGGCCACCCAACTCAAGCCCGGTGTGAAAATGCCACTGCATTAAGGCTCCACTGTCAATAAGCGAACAAACTCTTATATGCCTTCTCACCACTTTAAACGTAGCTATTTGAGGTCCCTGTCATTGTTCAAAAACTAGAAAACTCGACTCAACATGGTTTTTAGCTGGGCCAGGTTGGCCCAAAGACTGACGCAGGGGAGAACGTGAGGTCGAGCACCGTCTCCCTCAAGAGGATAACTATTCCGAATCCACGGAACTTCTCTGGACTCCTCACAGAGACTTCTCGAATCCACGAGGAAAGAAAGCAGAAAATAGAAATAATATTCTAATAAATTCGAAATTGATTGATGAATGATTAAAATCGAGTTCACAACCCTTTAAATAAGGGTATCAAGCAATGGGAAATCATAATCAAACTACAACTCAAACTCCTAGAATCCGCGACTTACTATAAATAGTAAACTTACTATTTATAGACGGTCGTGATGTCTACTAGTGCGCAAGGTTTTCGGCCAAAAATAATAAGTGTCCTATTTGGCTTCACCAAACCGTTCTCCTAATTATTCTAAGCTCTTTTCATATTGGACGCAACTCCTAAAGCCCGACGGAGGAAGAGTTATAATCAAACTAAAGCTTACTATTTATAGTAAAAATGAAATTAAAACAGGGAAATGACTATCGATCCAGGGGTATTTTGCAAATCCGGCTTGTGCAATCCGGCATAGCTGGGTTGGTTGGCTAAAGTAGCTCGTTCTACCCCAAAATCATATATTTTATGCCTGATAACTCATTCCAGATTGTGAGATATGCCCGATCTGAGGTCCGACGGTCCTGATCACTTCTGTCGTCGACCGGGCCTTTTCTGATCCATCTTGGCCATGAAATTTTTCGTGACCCGCTCTACATCAGTCCCCTCCACTTCAAAAGAACTCGTCCTCGAGTTCTCATCATGCGCTGGTTCATGATACTCGAACAAGTCCGCAACGTTGAAAGTCCGTGAGATCGCCATGTCATCTGGAAGATCAACAACATAAGCATTGTCATTGATCTTTCGGATGATTGGTACCAGTCCAATCTTTTTATTCTTAAACTTGTTGTACGTTCCGGTCAGAAATCGTTCTTTGCGCAAATGGACCATTACTTGGTCACCCACCTCGAACACTTTTTGTCGTCGATGCTTGTCGGCTTGCTCCTTGTATTTTTCGTTCGAGGCATGTAACTTGATTTGTACTTCCGCATGAATGCCCATGATCTTGTCAGTCATATGTTCCGCTGCAATGCTCATGCCTGGGAGCTTGGGCAGAGGGACCAAGTCTAGTGTGTGGCGAGGGACTCGTCCATAAATAACTTGGAACGGGGATTTCCCTATCGAGCGGTTCACCATGTTGTTGAATGCAAACTCCGCTTGAGACAAAGCCAAATCCCACTGCTTTGGTTTTTCTCCTGAAATACATCGAAGGAGGTTTCCCAACGTGCGATTCACAACCTCAGTTTGACCGTCAGTCTGTGGGTAGTAGGCGCTACTGAACTGAAGTCGTGTATCGAATCGAGTCCACAAAGTCTGCCAAAAGTGGCTTATGAACTTCGTGTCATGGTCAGAAGTAATAGTCTTAGGAACCCCATGTAGCCGCACAATTTCTCTGAAGAATAGATTCGCCACGTGTGTTGCATCGAGAGTCTTCTTGCATGGAATAAAGTGCGCCATCTTGGAGAAACGATCTACTACCACGAACACAGAATCCATGCCGCGTTGTCTTCGTGGGAGACCAAGCACGAAGTCCATAGATAAATCCTCCCAAGGGCCGTCAGGCACGGGTAACGGAGTGTAAAGGCCTGTATTATGAGATTGCCTCATGGAAGTCTGACAAATATACAATGTTGTACGCTTTTCCCACATCACGTACCAATTGCGGCCAGTAATACCGTTCTTCCACAAGAGCTCGCGTCTTGTCTCGCCCAAGGTGTCCACTGAGGCCACCTCCATGTAGCTCTTGGATTATCTGTTCCCTTAGCGAACTGTTTGGGATGCACAATCGATTTCCCTTGAAAAGGAACCCGTCTTACATATGTAAGTCGCCGGGGTGACCTTCTTGGCATCTAACCCATGCGTCCTTGAAGTCGTCGTTATCGGCATATATGTCTTTGAGGCGCTCGAACCCGACAACCTCATTGCTCATGGTGACTAACAAAGTTGCGCGGCGACTCAGTGCATCAGCTACCTTGTTCTGTTGCCCTGACTTATGTTTTAGTACGAACGTGAATTCCTGCAAAAACGAGATCCATCTAGCATGCACACGGTTAATGTTAGCTTGACTATTAATGAATTTGAGAGCTTGATGGTCCGTGTAAAGTATGAATTCCCTTTGAATCAAATAATGTCGCCAGTGCCGCAGTGCCTGGACCACCGCGTATAACTCGATCTCATATGTAAACCACTTCTTACGTGCATCGCTAAGTTTCTCGCTGTAGAAGGCTACCGGCCTACCTTCTTGAGACAAAACTCCCCCAATTCCGACATATGAGGCATCACATTCGACTTCAAACAGTTTGTCGAAGTTGGGAAGTACAAGAACTGGGGTCGTGGATAGTCTGCACTTGATTTCGGCAAAGCTCCTGTCGGCTTCGTCAGTCCACTGAAACTGCCCTTTCTTCATGCAATCTGTGATTGGTGACACAATGGTACTGAAATTTTTTACGAACCGACGATAGAATGTCGCCAGTCCATGAAAACTTCGCACTTCGTGAATATTTGTAGGAACCGGCCATTCTCTGATTGCCTTCACCTTTTCCTCATCCACCCGAATGCCCGTGGATGTGACGACAAAACCCAGAAACAATAGGCTATCAGTCATGAAGCTGCACTTTTTTAAATTGAGGTACAGTTTATTTTTAGTGAGCACTTGAAGGACCTTCTTGAGGTGCTCCATATGGGTGGTTTCGTCTTGACTGTATATCAAAATATCATCGAAGTAAACCACAACGAACCGCCCAATGAAAGGTTTCAGAACTTGGTTCATCAATCTCATAAATGTGCTAGGCGCATTCGAAAGCCCGAAGGGCATGACCATCCATTCGTATAATCCTTCCTTAGTTTTAAAGGCTGTTTTCCACTCATCACCCGACCGTATTCGAATCTGATGGTAGCCGCTCCTTAGGTCCAATTTAGAGAATATTTTTGCACCCTCTAGCATGTCCAGCATATTATCCAACCGTGGTATAGGAAACCTGTATTTTATGGTGATTTTGTTGATGGCTCGGCTATCAACACACATGCGCCAACTCCCATCTTTCTTTGGAGTTAATAGAGCTGGTACAGCACATGGACTCATGCTCTCCCGAATAAGACCCTTACGGATCAACTCCTCTACTTGTCCTTGCAGAATCTCGCACTCATTCGGACTCATTCGATAATGGGGACGATTCTGTAAACTGGACCCAGGGACAAAGTCGATATGGTGTTGGATATCCCACATGGGGGGTAACCCATCGGGAAGGTCATCGGGCCAGATTTTCTTGAATTCATGTAGCAGGGGCCTTAGTATTTCAGGGATGTTGGTAGGCTCGAGTTCTTCCCCTTTTACAATTAATGCATAAGTCTGTCCTGTTTTCTTTGATTCTTCCACGAAGTCCCGTATGGTTAAGAGAAAACGGACCTCCACTTTAGAAGTTTCAGGTGGTCCCTCTGGATCCATAGGGGCCAATATGGTCTTTCGGCCGTCCTTGACGAAGATATATATATTATCTCGCCCTTTATGAGTGGCATCACGGTCAGATTGCCAGGGCCGACCGAGTAGTATGTGACATGCTTCCATGTCAACCACATCGCATACTACTTCATCCTTATAATATTTGCCAATTGAAAAGGATATGGTGCACCGTTCAGTTACCTTTGTTTCGCTGACCTTCTTGATCCAACCGATTGTATATAGAGAGGGATGTTCTCGCTACTCCCACTATCAATGATCACATCGCAAACTTTTCGATTCACCGTACACCTAGTGTGGAAGATGTTATGCCGCTGTGGATGCACTTCTTTTCTTGGCGCATATAATAGTCGCCTCACGATAAGCGACTCGCCGTGATCTTGCTGAATCCAACCTGAATCATTTGCCTCGTCCTCGGTGGTATGCTCCTGTTCTTCAATATCTGGATCTTCATAAGCGTTATCAGCACTACCATCATTGATGGCGAGGTTTGTCACTTTTCGCTGGGGACAAGTATTTGATAGGTGGCCCGGTTGGCCACAACGATAGCAGTTATCGGGCCTTGGCCGAGCATAGGGGTTCGGGATTCTACTTGGACCAGCAGCAGTCGATACACCCCTTTGGGGTCTAGCTTGCCCACTTCCCTGATCTCGGTTCTCAAACTTAGGAGGTTGAGTGCGTGCTCCTACGGGCTCCTTCCCCTTAGGCTGTGCAGTTCCCTGGGGCAGACCTGCCACAGGAATCCTTGCAGTAGGATAGGTCCGTGTGTTAGGACGTTCAAGTTGCACTTCTGCACGAGTAGCCAACTTAATCGCATCATTCATCGTCCAGACGGACTGCATCTGGACCCGATCCTGGATAGCCATACGCAATCCACCGTTGAATCGAGTGACTTGCTGCGATTCAGTCTCGACCAAATCGTTACGCGCCGCACTGTAAAATTCTTCTGCGTATTCTCTCACCGACCGACTACCCGCGACAATTTTAGTATTGTTGGAATAATACCGATCGTAATCGCTAGGGAGGAATCGGGCACGTAGTAGCCGCTTCATCCGCTCCAGTGCGGATTGGTGCTTTCATCCTGCCTGGTTCGCGCGAGTTGCGGTTGTTCCACCAAGCTCAAGCTCCTCCTTTCAACTTGTAGGCCACAAGCTTGACCTTCTTTACTTCAGGGATGTCCATATAGTCAAAAAATCACTCAACTTCAGAAAGCCAATCGAGGAAATCCTCAATGTGTAATTGGCCATTGAAGCTAGGAATATCAACCCTCATCTTGAATTCTCGATCCGTTCGATCTACTCGATCGCCGCCATGCCTGGGGTGTTGGAAGATTATGTCGTCGATTTCCTCCTCACTGGAGCCCCCTTCCTCAGGAATGACCCTTGGATGCACTGTCGGTACTATCCTGCGATCAGGGCGATTAATTGGGGGTGGAGGATTGCCACCAGGAACACGGAGTTGCCTTAGGTTTTCCGCCAAGAGATCCGCTATACGGTCGATGGAAGCCTGCAGCCCTTGCATGGCTTGCTGATTCTCTCGTTGCGCTACTTCGAAAGCTGCCGCCGTTAAAGGTAAATTCCCTGGAGCACCGCCCATGGGATTGTTGCCCGACCCGTCGTTAGAAGCCATCAATCCGAGGAGAAACCTCGCTTTGATACCAAACTGACGCAGGGGAGGACGTGAGGTCGAGCACCGTCTTCCTCAAGAGGATAACTATTCCGAATCCACGGAACTTCTCTGGACTCCTCACAGAGACTTCTCGAATCCACGAGGAAAGAAAGCAGAAAATAGAAATAAATTCTAATAAATTCGAAATTGATTGATGAATGATTAAAATCGAGTTCACAACCCTTTAAATAAGGGTATCAAGCAATGGGAAAGAAATCATAATCAAACTACAACTCAAACTCCTAGAATCCGCGACTTACTATAAATAGTAAACTTACTATTTATAGACGGTCGTGATGTCTACTAGTGCGCAAGGTTTTCGGCCAAAAATAGTAAGTGTCCTATTTGGCTTCACCAAACCGTTCCCCTAATTATTCTAAGCTCTTTTCACGTTGGGCGCAACTCCTAAAGCCCAACGGATGAAGAGTTATAATCAAACTAAAACTTACTATTTATAGTAAAAACGAAATTAAAACAGGGAAACGACCGTCAATCAAGGGGTTTTTCGCAATTCCGGGAGGCGCAACCCCGCGCAGCGGGGTTGGTTGGCTAAAGTAGCTCGTTCTACCCCAAAATCATATATTTTACGCCAGCTAACTCATTCCGGATTGTGAGATACGCCCGATCTAAGGTCCGATGGTCCGGATCACTTCTGTCGTCGACCGGGCCTTTTCTGATCCATCTTGGCCATGAAATTGTCCGCGACCCGCTCTACATCAAAGACTTAACCCAACTCAATTCGATATTTAACTATTATAAGTTGAAAATATAAGGAATGTAAAGCTATCTTTAAAATAGTTAAGATTTAGTATAAGTAATATAAAATGTAACTTAAATTGAAAATTACATAAACACCTCATTTGTTAAGTGTGTTACCTCTTTTGGTTGAGGTTGGGGGCTCAAAATCCCACTCTCCCCACCTTTCATCTCCACCCAACAGGTGAGTGACTCAGTACAAGTAATGCCGAGTCAACCAAGCCATTGAGTCAACTTAACAAGTCTCTCGAAGTTCAGGCCGAGTTAGGCCAACTATCAAGAGAATTCAGGCTGAATTAGGCCTAGTAATGACTTTCCCAGCTAGTTTGCTTGGAGTCCACCAAGTTTCGGGATGAATTACGCAAGTTATCATAGTTGCACATGACCAAACCATCTCAATTTCTCTCTTAAGACATCTACTGCATCCTTTTACTTCTATCTCCACCTAAGAGGTGAGTGACTCAATAAGAGTAACGCCTTGTCAAGTCGAGTCAATAAAGCCATTAAGTCAACTTGACTAGTCTCTCTAAGTTCAGGCCGAGTCAGGCCCAGTACTAAGTTAGGCAAGTCATCTTAGTTGCATATGACCAAACCATCTCGATCTGCTCTCCAATGACGTCTTTTACTACATTCTTTTCATCCGATTTTTGGGTCAGCAAGTACATAAGTCAATTCTTCCAAACATACACTTTGGATTTGGCATGCTGGATAATGCAGGTGCAGATATGATGCAGAGCAAGTCACAGCCACTTTCATGGCAAAGATGGACTAGAGAAGGCCTGATTGGAAGTGGAAGTGATCCGGACTGTCAAAACCTTAAAACAGCCATATCTCGCAAACTAGGATGAGTCTTTCGACGTATCATATATGATTTCGGGGTAGGAGAAGCTACTTTAGCCAACTAACTCAGGTTGCCCACGCCGGATTCGTGAGATTCCATCAGATCAATGGTTGAAAGTCCCTTTTAATTTCATTTTTACTATAAATAGTATGTTTTAGTATGATCATAACTTTTAATCCTTTGAGTTGTAAGAGTCGTGCCCGACATGAAAAGTGCTCAGAAAAATTAGGAGAATAACATGATTCAGCCAAATTGGACACTTACTATTTTTGTTTGAAAACCATGAAGTCTATTAGGAATGGAGATTTTCCATAAAGGGTAAGTTTACTATTTATAGTTAGTTGCGTCCTTACCTGTGTTAGTTGGAGTTCGAGCCTAAAACTTCGTCCTAGGTTCGAGCTCATTATTTAAAGGATTGTAATTTCATTTTTTTTTTTATCATTAATTAATTTATTTCGAGTTTATTAGAAATTATTTTTATTTTATCCCTTGTGAATTCAAAGAAACTCTATGAGGAGTCTTGAGAGCTCCGTGGATTCGGAGTAGTTATTCCCTAAGGAAGACTGTGATCGACCTCATCATATCCTTCCCTGCATCAAAATAGCACGACTCGACCTCATCATACCCTTCCCTACGTCAAAATAGCACGACTCACAGCTGGTTGAGTTGACCCGCTGGCGAATTAGTCCAAGGAAATTGAAAGGAGGGTTAGAGCTGTAATAGCTGGTTTTTTGAGTAAGGACTCACTCAAAAGAAGTGGGATGTGTGGGTAAACTGATAGGAGGTAGTATAAGATGCTCGGCCAGTGAGAGAATACAGTACTTGGGTTCTCAATTTGTACAAGTGGGCCCCATATGCAGTGAGCCAAAGATCACACTTGATACTGTGGGCCTCAAAGTAAATGGTCCATGGATGAAAATCTCCAAATAGAATAGTAAACCATTAAACAGTGGCTAACAGAAAAACAGTTCAGATACACCCATTATCATCTGGCCAATAAATGGCTAAATTCTACGGTTGAGATTTTTTTAATCATGGGCCTTCCACAATAAGCCCCATCACATCAACATGTTAGAATCATGGTCCTGCTGATATAAACAAACTGGAAGCTCTGACGTACTGGACAATCTCCCCTTGGCAAAGGTGATGTCTACAAATCCACATGGGCCCTCCTTGCATGTGGGACCCAGATTGCCTGAAGGGCTAAGTAATGTGGGGTCCACCATGATGTATGTTTTTCCACTCCGCCCATCTATTTCGCCATCTCATTTCAGGACATGAGCCCAAACACGAGGCAGATCCAAAGCATAGGTGGACCACACAATGGGAAACGATGGGGATAAAGACGCCCGCAGTTGAAACATTCTTAGCTGCACATTAATGTTTATATGCCATCCAACCTGTTCATCAATTTGCACTATGATGTGTTCCACTTGAGATTTGGATCTGCCTCATTTTTGGGCTCATGTTCTAAAATGAGCTGCCAAAATGGATGGATAGAATGGATATAACACATACATCAGAGTGGCCCCCACAGAGCTTAGTCATGCAGGAATCTCCTGCAGCCCCTGAATGCCCACAGTCAGAGTCCCTGCATGCGAGGGTAGGATTATTCTCCCACGAGAGCCACTCTGGCAACATCTACCTTTCGTTAAGTTGGCCCATCATGTCTGTGATCAGGCTCTATAATCAATTGACACATGGAAGAACATAATGAGGGCGATGATCACTGTCTTCTTCAAGGATAACTACTCCGAATCCATGAAACTTCTCTAGACTCCTCACAGAAACTTCTCGAATTCAAACAACTGATTGCAGACTTGATCATTTGGGCCTTTCAATTCATAGATGTGGATCTCAGACCTATGAATGGGGATATTCCTGATACTCACAAAGAAAAAAGGGTTGGTTGTGTGCCTGATTCTTTGTTTATTTAAAGAATTTCTGGCTTGTCGATTGTGTGTGGTTCACTCCTTAATGGCGATAATTATGTCAATCGGAGTTAAGAGGTAAAGTGCTTCTTGATGGGACAAGGATTATGGAAAATTATGAGTGGTGCGGAAGGTGAACCAGAGGATGTGGGAGTAAGAAGCTATTTTCATGAAGTTCTGGTCTTTTAGGGTTATGCATGCGATCATGGTGTCTGTAGCTGATCCGCGAGAAAAAAAAAAAGAAGCAAGGAAAATAGAAAATAAATTTTATAAAATTCGTAATTTGATTGATGAATGAATAAGCGAGTTTACACCCCTTTAAATAGGATACTAAACCATGGAAGAAGTTTCAGAATTAAACTATAGCTAAAACTCCTAAAAATCGTGACTTACTATAAATAGTAAACTTACTATTTATAGACGGTCGTGATTCTTGCTAGCACGCATAGTTTTTGGCCAAAAATAATAAGTGTCCTATTTGGTTGAACCATGATGTTCACCTGACTATTCTAAGCACCATTCATGTTGGGTGTAAATTGAACTAAAACTTAAAACAGGGATTCTACTGTCGATCTGATGGTATTTCACAAATTCGGCATGGGCAACCTGGCGTAGCGGGGTTGAGCCGAGTTGGGTGGCTAAACTAGCTCGTCCTATCCCAAAATCATATATGGTATGTCTAATAGCTCATTTTGGTTTGCGAGATTCGTCCGTTTTAAGTTTTGATGGATCACTTCCGCTTTCGATCGGGCCTTTTCTGATCCCTCTTGGCCATCAATCTGTCCACGAACCACTCTACATCATCAATCTAGTATTGTTAAATGGTGGCGACTGTGCCTACGTGGAATGCAGACTAATTCTCTTTTAACCATTCTTTAGTCAAACATGTGGCCCACTTGATGAGTGGTCTGGCTAGATTTTGAGGCAACAACACCCAAATGGGGAATGCCCATTGACTAGCTTTGATCTTGCACACATCCAGTGGTCAGAAATTACAGACTCCCAAATACTGTAATCTCTTGTTGGTCATCACTGGATAAAAACAGTGCAGTCGTTGCTCACATGCACAGTGGCACACGTGTACAAGACAATAAGATCGAAGCCAATCACCAGGTGGGCCCACTGTAGATTTCCTGACCCAAATGTAAAAATGAACAGATGATAACAATGATATAGATCAATGATCTATAATCAACATTGTTAGCCTTTGTGTCCTTGAAAGCTGCTAGTCAGTACGACTGGAAATGAGCTGGTCCTGGGCCTAGATTTTGAACTGTTTAGGCCTTTTCAAAATTTTGATTTTGTTAGCCTTTACTGATTAGTTGCTTGCTGGCTTCTTTTTACACTGAGCCTGTTTGACAAGGAATCATGCTTAGAGGTGTAACGTGGTTGGGTTGGGTCGGGTCGGGTCGAGAGTTAATCTGACTAACCCAACCCAAGCCCAAGCCCAACCCAAGGCAATAGCCCTAACACAACCCCAACTTTGATGGGACAGTTCCAACCTTTGTCTGGATTTAAGAAAATAGAAGAAAAGAAAGGAAAATGAAATATTTTCACTGTAATTGAATACTAAATAATAGTAGTGATTTCACTTGACCTAACCCAAGTTGCACCCCTATGAACAAGGTAATACGAGGGACTGTGCGGACCATGCTTTGGACTGTAGCTTGGGTTTGGATCAATCCGGGCTTGATTGACCAACTCGAGTTCCAGTCAGGTTGCCCTAGTCCTCAAGTCGAGTGTAGATTTGAAAAAGCTCACCATTAAAAACTTCTTAGGTCCTCCGTGATGTTTATTGACCATCCAACCTGTAAATACAGGCACACCATCCTGGATGAAAGGAAAAACATAAGTATCAGTTTGATCCAAAGCCCATAAAAGATTTTTAATGGTCAATAACCATGGTTTCTTGTCGTGGGGTCTACCTAAAATTTGCAATGTTTCTTGGAGAATGCCGTAAAATGAGTTGGCAAAGCAGATGAGCAAAGTAGATATGCATGTTATACCTGTATTGCGGAATTGACGGATCGTCTATGCATCAACAATGGAGATTAAAAATCATAACTAAAAGCGTACCTAATTGGGAAGACATTCCGCCGACAAAAATCTTGATCTTCCACACCTTACACATTTAGGAGAACCTTCAATGGGATTAGGGTTTCTCGCTTGTGTTGGTGAGGGGACCAAGACATCAATATATAGGAAAATGTGCTAGAAGCTTACCCATCACACTTCTCCCTCTACAGTTTTGATACCGTAGGTTTCCATATCTGGCCTAATAACCGAGTATAGGGACCACGGTTCAAGCGTCCCACCCCAAACCTATTTACAATGATCACAATTGAAATGGGGCCTAATGAATCACTCAATCTGAATAATCCAACGGTCAGATTTGATGATCATGTGTGGCCCACCTGATACGAGTCTTACAATGCAATAAATAGATCGAGGTGGACCTGTTGAAATTGGTGCCTTCAATCTAGTGTAAAACATGAGAGTTCGATGGATTGACTCTAGCCTTGATCAATTGAGGAAATTTTGGATTTTCTCAATTAATTCTTTGGATAGTTTTGGACATGTTTGGTCGATCGAACATGGTGGCTCAATCGATCAATATTAATCCGAAATAACATGTTAGCTCTTTAAACACTTTTGAGCATGTTCAATTGATTAAACATGAAAGCTTAATCGATTGAGGGTTGTTTGATCGACATCGATCGATTGTTAGATTGACGGCACGCGCGGTTTTGTGTAATTGCACGATTTGTTGCCTAATTTGGGTGTAACTATATATAAGGGTTTGTAACACAAGATTAGAGTACAACAAACTTGTTCTAGGGATAGCTAGGGTTTTTAGAAGAGTTTCTTTTACTTTTCACATTTGTAAGTTTATCTCATCTCTTATAATTTGTTTTTATAGTGGATTGCATGTTGTTTCGATGTAACATTGTGTGTTCTTTGTGGTTGTTTTGTTTGTATTTATTTTTCGTTTGTGTGATTCTAATCAGGGGGTTGCTTCCGCAGCTCTCAACAAGTGGTATCAGAGGTATACGTTAGGATTCGATTTTGAATCTAAGACATGGGGATAAATAAATCAAACGTGAAGTATGAGATAGAAAAGTTCATCGGAAAAAATAACTTTGAACTATTGAAGGTGAAGATGAGAGGCCTTCTAGTTCAGTAGCACTCCTTAGTATAGCAAAACATCCTGCGACTATGAACAATGAAGAATAGAAAGAACTTGATCAGAGGATGATTACCACAATTCAATTATATTTGTCCGACGATCTCCTCTATAATACCTTTAATCAGACAACCACCGTAGGGTTTTGGACTAAGTTAGAAAGTTTGTACGTAATAAAATCTCTCAATAATCGTTTGTATTTGAAGAAATGTATATATAATTTGAAGATGAGTGAGGAAGATTGTTGAGACTCAAATGTTGCATATTTTCTCTCATTTATATCCTGGTTTTATGAATATGATAATGCTTAATAGTATATTTTATACATGTTTGTATTGCAAAGTGAGTTTAAGAGCTTAGATTGAAAAAAATGTTAAAAGCATGAATTTGATGCTCAATAATCACTAAGGCAAAGAATGAACCTTTGGAGACCAAGATTGAAGAAGTCGCATGCCAAAGATGCAAGGAAACCAAGTGAGGAATGAAGAGAATTCAAGATTTGAAGTGTTGGTTGGCTAGCCTGAGTGCTGGTTCGGCTAGACTAAGAATTCGGCTAGCCTGAGAAAGTTCGGCTGAAAATCCAACAACATGTTCTTCTGAAATTTGCATAAGTTTGGCTAGCCTAAGTGTCGGTTCGGCTAACCCGGGTGTCGGTCGGCTAGCCGAGGCTCTGCTTAAGCTATCCTAAGGTTACACAAATTCTGCGTAAACTGCGTAAATTGAGGCGGTTTTGTGATTTTACGGAAACTAGCCTATAAATATGGGTTTCCTAAAACTTTTAGAGATATCTAAGTTTTTTTTTTTTTAGAGAGCTCTCAAGTTTTATAGTTTTAAAAATTATTTTTCTTTACAAGTTTTTATATATTTATTAATTTTTTCATGCTCTCTTGTTGCTTTTTATTTGCCATTTAATTATGTTTTTCTAGTTCCCTCTAGCCCAAGCTAAAAGGGAAGCACCTGGATTTAATGATTCTTTAAGTTATGATGATTAATTTTTT
The DNA here is from genome assembly GCF_029962835.1 of Magnolia sinica. Classification (NCBI taxonomy): domain Eukaryota; kingdom Viridiplantae; phylum Streptophyta; class Magnoliopsida; order Magnoliales; family Magnoliaceae; genus Magnolia; species Magnolia sinica. The sequence continues at coordinate 91,576,092 of NC_080580.1, forward strand.
TATGATAAGATGAATGGTGTATGTATATTATCAATTATCTAGGTTTAGGTTTTTGATCCATCATATAAGATTCATATGGTGAATGCTTAGGCTTAACCTGGATCAATTAGATTTCTTAGATGAGAGATATTCTCAACCTGCTACATTATTTGATTCATTATCTCATAAATATTGAATGCTTAAAATCACTAATGCATTGTTTGTCCAGGGTAGACAGTTTGAGTAAGAGAAGGGGGAGCCTCGATCTAAGTCAAAGTCGATGGGCAAAGGGAAGATGAACTGCTAGAATTGTGAAAAGTTTAGGCATATGAAGAAGGATTATCGGAACCTTAAAGCTCGTAAGGGAGATATATCAAATGATTTGCCGAGTGAGGCCAATGTAAAAGAATCCAGTGAGGAAGCAGGTGGCTATGACGTACTCGCCACATCCAAATTCGGGTATCCCAGCAATGGTAGATTTTGAATTCGGGGGGCATCATATTATATGTGTTTTTATCAGAGTTATTTACTGCATATAACGAGTATAATGTTGGCCTAGTGTTTATGGGAAATGACTTTGCCTATAAGGTTATTGGTATTAGATCGGTGCACATCAAGACATTTGATGGAATTGAATGTATCCTGATAGATGTGAGACACATTCTTGATCTTAAGAAGACTCTGATATATCTAGGGGCCATTGGGGCACTTGTATGCAGGTTCACTGGGTTTAATCGTGTCCTAAGGGCGTGTTTAGCCGGGCGCTGGATATGGTATTAGATGGGATTAGGAGGGTTATCCTGCGCCATCTCATCCCATCCCCCATTTGGGATGGCGGGATGTACCTCGCCCTCGTAAACACTGCCCGTAGCTAACATGGATTCTGCCAATCCCAGGATGTGAATTTTCACCTCTATGTGGGGCCCACCAAGATATCAATGAGATATCCACTCCATCCATCATTTTCACCGGCCTACATTTAGCCATAAACTTGTTTTAAGGCAAATATAAAACAGTGAATGGGGCACACCACAAGAAGCAGTGTAGATGCAAACCCATCTATTTGGGACGGTCCAAACAAGCTGTTGTATATCCCATGGGCTATCACAAACCCATGAGATCAAGGGACAAACATTGACACCACCATCATTACCTTAAAATCCATTCCATCCCACCTAATCCCATGGAATTGGTCTGGCCAAACACGCCCTAAAGGTTTCAAAGGGAGCACTCATTGTTATAAAAGCACAGCGAAGCGGTAACCTTTACAAGTTGATCGGGAATATTGTATCAAGTGGAGATGCAACATTTACAGCAAAGCCCATATCGATACGTTTGTGGCTTGTACGCTAAGCTATGAGAGTGAGCGTGGTATGAATGTACTTTCTGATCGTTATTTCATTCTTGCATTTAAAAGTGTTAATTTTAATGTATGTGGGTATTGCATATATAGTAAACAATCATAGTTGTCTTTTAAGTATGAAAAACATGTGAATATGTGTTTGATTATATGTATTCGGATGTATGAGAGTTGTCGCCTGTTGTTTATGGAGGAGGGTCATCGTTTTTTATCACGTTCATATATAACTACTATATAAAAGTTTAGGTTTACTTCATGAAGTATAAATCTAATGTTTTTATCACCTTCAAGATGTGGAAGGCAGTGGTGGAAAAGCAGACATGACGGAAGTTGAAAATACTGAGGACAAACAACAGTGGTGAATTCACTTTTAAGGAATTCAGTCAGTTTTGTAAAGATGAGGGGATAATGTTGCACAATACATTATGCATATACCAGAGTAGAATGGTGTAGCAGAACGTATGAACCAGATTCTCTTGAAGAGAACTCAAAGTATAGTGAACAACGTTGTATTGGGCAAGGAATTATGGACTGTGGCCAATAATATAACTTGTTTCTTAATGAATGAGTCCCCTTGTTTATGGCCATAGATTATAAAATTTCAGAAGAAGTTTGGAGTAGTCATGATGTATACTACTCAGGGTTATGAGTATTTGATTATGATGATTACTCCCATGTACCGTCAGCTGAGATAAGTTAAAACAAATGACGAAGACGTGTACTTTTGTGGGTTATGGTTATGGTGTGAAATGATATGGGCTATATGATCAGATCATATGGAAAATCACAATTAGCCATGACGTCAGGTTGATGAGGATTTCTTGTTTCGCAAGGACGAACACAAGAAAACAGAAAAGTCATTGGTAATTGATGTTGAAATCGATCAGGGTGAGATGATGTTGAAATCGATCAGGGTGAGACACAAGTAGAACCTGAGCCACGTAAAGAGATACAGGAGCAAGTGGAGCCACCACCCGTGAGGAAAAATCCACCTATGGATCACATATTAGCAGCGAGATACATAAATGATTCGAATGTTATATTCTCTCTCATTACAAATGATGAGGATCCATCTACCTTCGAGAAAGCATTGGAAGACACGGATGCTTAGAAGCGGATGACGATAATGCAATATGAGATGAAATATTTGTATAAGAATGAGACAGATTCTTCGACAAGAATGAGACGTGGGAGTTGGTGAAGCTTCCAGTTGGGTGAAAAGCGATCGAATGTAAGTGGGTTTATTAGAAGAAATATGATAGATAAAATGTTAGACCGATAGTGAAGGGTTATGCGTAGAAAGAGGGTGTCAACTTCAGTAAGATTTTCACATATGTGATCAAGCAGGTATCTATCAGATTTTTGTTGGCGTTGATTGCCCAATACAATCTAGAACTGTAACAAATGGATGTGAAGACTACTTTTCTACATGGAGATTTGGAAGAACAGATTTACATGAAGCAATCGGAGGAGTTTGAGGTACATGGGTTAAAGAATAAGATTTACAGGTTGATGAGGTCATTATACGACCTAAAATAGTTGCATAAGCAGTGGTACAAAAAGTTTAATTCTTTCATAGTATGTCATCGGTTTTGTAAGACTCGAATCCTAGCCTGTACCGTTCCGTAGGCTTCCACGATCCTCCCAGTCAAATTTCGGTAACCCACCAGCTTTTATCGGCAGTTGCGCGCGACCCCGAGTCGTATCCCTTATTCCAGAGTCGGTTCGACCCGAGACTTGTACCAGTACGACCGCGCTGTCGCTGCGGTTCCGATGCCGCGTCTCCCGCGCCGAGGCGATACCCAAGCCAGGAGATGTGGGCCCGCGTTCAGTTCGAGGAAACGCCGCGCGTTGTAAATTTTGAGAGAATCTCTACGACGCGTCACATCAATCAATCAATGTACAAGTCAAGTACCTATCCCATCACACCCATCCCTCTCTCACCCACAAGTCAACAACACCCATACCTATCCCATCCCATTCTTACCAAAAAGTTAAGGCAACCCATACATTCCCATACCATATCCCTTACACCACTCCCTTCTCTCTCATTTCTCATTTTCCTCCCAAGAGAAACCCAATGTCCAAGCTAGAGAGTCCCATGAGAAGAGCTTTGTATGGCCCACTCCCTACTACCCCATCTTCCATCTTAGTCATCCAATCCTCATCTTCCTCCATTTAAGTTGAAGTCAATGAGCTAAGGAGTCCATGAAGCCTTGAAGAAGCGGAATCGGTGGGTGATCTTGAAATTTCTATCATTAATCTCTATTTGAGGGCCCACCTGTAGTGGGACCCATCTTGATGTATGCACATATATGGAGGAGCTCATAGTGGCGGAGTTCCTCCCATCTCCACCGATCGCTCTCTTTCTCTCTATCTCTCTCTCTTTCTCATATGTTGTGGACCCATGTGATGTGTGTGTTCTATATCCATGCCGGCCGCCGTGTGACCCGCCTTGCCGACGTCCAACGGACCAGCCCACCTTGGCCGTCCGTTTTAGACGGACCCTGACGAAGGGAAATACAACTATCAGTTTGATTCAAACCTCTGGTAGGCCACACGTGGGAACCACCTGAAATGGAAGTGGTTTGGCTGGAATACCTCACGCCAGCTATATAACTGCTGTACGTCAGTAAGCTGTGTAGGTCCCACCGGCTGTATAGCTACCGCTATGACTATAACAAGTGGGTCGGATCATAAGGCATGTGATATATCCACACCGTCCAGCATTTTCTGAACGGTGGAGCCCGTTGACACGTGTAATCTACGCCGTGTGTGTAACCCACAGCGTGCATATGTATTCCACCTTGATGTACTTATTTTATATCCAGTCCGTCCAGCGTCCCTGTTGCTGGACGCTGGCTGGATGATATAATATATATATTGTATATGTAGATATATATATTGATATTATTTTAATATTATATATATGAATGAAGATGGTGGGCCACTTCTACGTGGGACCCACTTTCAATTACATAATTTGCACTGTCCAGATGTAACTGGACGGTGGATATAGAGTATATATATACTTATATATATAATATAATATAATATAATATAATATTATATTATATTTAAGTATATAGTATATAATACTTTAATATTGTTTAATATATATATTATTATGGTGGGCCACCCCTACGTGGGACCCACCTGATATAAATAAGATTGGCTGGTGTACGCTTGCACCAGCAATATAGCTGACGTGGTGTCGTCAGCAAGTTCTGTGGACCCCACCGAATATGTGTTTCATCTCCACCGTCCATCTGGACGGTGGGATGCAGTGACATCACCAAGATCTGTGGATCCCCACCATGATACATGTGTAGTATCCATAGCGTCCATCTGCTCAGCGGCATGGATGCCATGCACAGTCCCTCCCCCGGCGTGTTTCATCCTGCTGTCCATCCATTTTGTTTTGATGGTGGGGCCCATCTGTCCCATTGATGTCAGCAAGTTCTGTGGGTCCCACATGATGTACATGTACGCCCCAGCCGTCCTGCCATTGTTGGACAATGTTTGGATGGTGCCGGGCTTCATGGACAACATTTGGGTGGTGCTGATTTACTTGGAAAATGTTTGGTTGGTGCTGATTTACCTGGGCACTATTTGGACCGTGTTGATCATCATTAGTGGGCCATGTGCCCATGGACTGATAGTGTATAGTGATACACATGTTGCACCTGCAACTAGTGAAATGATTTTTAGTGTGGTCCAAGCCCATTTGAGGCCCATTAGTGCGGCCTATCCATGGGGCCCATCATGATGTATTTTTGGCCCATGAACGGCGCCCACTTGTTTTGTATTTGAGGCCCATTATGGTGTATTCGTGATCCATTTGGCGAGGCCCATATATTGTGGCCCATTTGATGTATATGAGGCCCATTAGTGCGGCCCATTAATGTAGCCCACTTGATGTATATGAGGCTCATTGGTGCAACCTGTGGATGCGGCCCACGTACCGTATGTTAGGCCCATGAGATACGGCCCATTGTGGTGTATATGTAGCCAGATATGAGGCCCATTGTAATGTACATTTGACCCATGTGATGCGGCCCATAGTAATGTGTATGTAGCCCTTGTATGAGGCCCAAAGGGGTGTATGTTGGCCCATATGACGAGGCCGATGTGACGTAAATGAGGCCCATCGTGATGGTATGTGAGGCCATGGGCCCATCATATGTTTGGCCCTATTTAAGTTATTCATTGAGAGCAGTGTTGGTTAGATGTCCACATTGATGGGCAATGATGGTTGGATGTCCACATTGTGACCTTCCCTTAAGCCTGGTTAGGCCCATTCTTATCATTCTCTACTGGGTTAACCCAAACGAATGGGCCCCATTAATATTGTTTGGACCATCATCGGTCGTCCATCTATGGACCCCACCTTGCGTTGATTATTGATTGAGGCTGATTACCGATTCTAATTGACATGACCGATTTGCCGATTCTGATTATCGATCGATCTCGATTTTTATGACCGATTGCCGATTCCAATTAACGTGACCGATTACCGATTCTGATTATCGATTAATTCCAATTGTCATGACCGATTCGCCGATTCGGACTATCGATTGATCCAATTGTCGTGAACGATTTTCTGATTCTGATTATCGATTGATTCGATTGTCGTGACCGATTTACCAACTGTAACGCCCTGAAAATCGGGGGTCGTGCATATACTCGACTCCCAAGTTCCCGAGGTCACTTATAGCCAATTTTTAATAATATGCGATCCAATCTAAATGCGCAGCCTGGAATCTCCTGGAACATGAAGTACATCCACACAAGTCCACTGAAATGAAAGAGACTGAATACAAATATATATATATACATATACATGTTCAAAGGAATACATGGGTCGCATAAGATGCTACCCAACAAAATTACAAAAGAATAATATAACCAAAAAGAGTAAAACTGAGCCCCTGCTCAGCGATCCAATCCCGCCTCTCAAGCTGGCGAAGAACCGTCCATTAACTGGAAGTAGGACAGCTCGTCCTCCTCCTCGAAGCTCGTATCACCAGGCTCCTCCAGTCCCGAGTCACCTGCATCTATGAATGGGTCTGGTTGGTGTTTTAAAACACCGTCCCAGAGTGGGAGTGAGTGATCAACTCAGTTGGTGCTATTAATCTCAAGTTATCACAGGCATCAATTTTGATATGATCTTAAAGAAAAACAAACAATCACATACGTCTAAGTAATCTTATTAATGCGCATGTATGCAGCATGACATGATGCATGCCCTCACCACAATGCTCCCTCATGCGACAACATCTAACGATCGCCAATGCCAACACTCCCTCAGTGCGACCTCGACTGTCTAGTTGCCACCCTAACTAGTGCGATGCAATGATCATGTTAGCCATGTGATTAGTTAGGTCCATTCATCCAGCAGGTTGGGAAATCTGGTACACCCCACGTATCAATGCCCTAAACGGATTGCGAGGCCAAGACCCCCCAATGCGTGAGGCCGAGACCCCGCGGTCCGTGATCCCGTCGGGTTCCTCATCCCCGACTTCAAGCACATGAGGAGTGCCATGAGAAAGGAATCGCTCGCGGTCACTACGGGGAGGCGCGGTACCCCAGCATAGGCCTACAGCTCGGACACAGTGTCCCATTCTACCATGCCCGGCTCACGAGGCTGTGGACCAAATTTCAAGTGGGTTATTGATGGGCTACAACGGTTGTAAGGTGTTCCAGGTTCCATACAAGTGTGAACAAGTAGGGTTAACAATCAAGGTTGGTCAGACAGTAGGCTAGACCACCCGAGTCGGGCGAGCATAAGGCGAGTGACATCGGGCACAAAGGACCCATGTAGTCGAACTACAGCCACCCGAACACACCCGCCCAAACGCATGGGTCTAGCCATAGCATAGTCCAACCGATGGGACTACCATCACTTCTCAAATTCCTGACCAACCCAAGGATAGGAATAGGGACTCATAGCATGCCAACTACCAAAGTAACATCAAGTATATTCAACACCATGTTCTCATGTTGCTCAACATACAATTTAAATTTCTCTAACAAGTAAACTATTAACATCATGAATAAAGTGTATGTGTGTGGTGTGATTTGATGAGGAAGTTAACACTTCTTCCAACTTAAGAAATCACATGCATAAGGGTAATGAATCATACATCTTATGAAGCAACAACATATAGGAAAATCAAACATGGCATGAACATATAATAATCCATAAACAAAATCATGTGAGAGACAAGAACAATCATCATAAGAGTCAAACCTACAATTCCATACTATTGCAACAAACATACAATTCCTAGGGTTCCTTCCTCTAGTTCTCCTAATATGGTATCCAAGCAATCAAAATCATTAATCTCATACTAGAATTGGTGCTAGGCCACCTAAGATCAATAGTCCGTACCTATGGATCGTTGGAGACTTGAAAAATGACCTAGGAATGAGGCTTTTGGGGTCGGACGGTCGGATTCCCTAAAACAACTATTTGCATGTTAGAAATCCATGAAATCCCTTCTCAATATATGGATTTCAAGAAAAATGGGTGAGAGGTTTTACCTAGATGACCAACGGACGATTCTTGTGGTTGTAGTGTATGGATTTCCTTGGAGAAGTGGTGGAGAGTTGAAAGGTTGAGCTCCCTTGGGCCCCACCATCAACAACACCTTCCTTCACTCTCTTATTCCTCTCTCTTTCTCCTCCTTTCTCCTCTTTCTCTTCTCCTTTTTCTCTCTTCTCTCTTTCCTTCTCTAGGGCAAAATCGTATGGGGAGAGAGGGTGCCCAAATGAGGCCCTTTTATAATACCAGATTTGGTGAAAATGGCCCCAAGTGTTAGGTTTTTACTATACTAGACCTATGGGAGGGTCTTTTCAAGATCTAGGGCCCACTATAGGTATACATATTGATATACACCGTAGGATAGTTAGCCCTAATGATGATCTACGTATGAACATGATCGGCCCGCCATTTGGATGCACCGATCGACAGATACGATTAGAAGTCTGTTCAACGGTCACCGATGGTCGATCGGGGCCACGACTATACGGATATGAGCAGGGAAATATCCTTACTCCACGTGTGAAGTTTGGTCGCAAACCGACGGTCCAAAATCCTCAACTTTGCATAAGAGTGGATGACTCAATTCACTTAAGTTTCAGATCCTTTCTTTAGGGTATTTGCGCTTCTCATGCACTCATCCTTCGCTCAAGTTGAGCGGCTCTGGACACTACCCGAGTCTTATTCCCACGATGGACATCAAGCCCAATGAGACGGACATTATTCTATAGTTTTGGAACTAGTGGCCGACCAACGAGCGGTCTAGATCTTGTTTAGAAAATTGGGGCATTTCTGGTGGCCCTCTGGCCATGAAACTTATAGGATAGGTGCTTCATGGCCCGTTGAAGGGCCATGCAAAATTTGGGGTCGATCGGATATGGGGTTTGGTCGCACGGGTCCGATTTGTGATCAACGGTCACCGTTCCACGATCTGGTCCCAAAGTTTGTGGACGGGCATAGAAAAATTCATTAGACCTCCACCGTGAATGTGGAAGAGATCCGATGGTTGAATAGCCTGGTATCTCGATTTCATTTGCAAGCGCCAGATTTCGGTCCTGGCATTGGTGGGGTGCATTCAGTCAGTGCCAGATCCCACTTCTAGGTGTCCAATGGGTCCATGGTCCGCGATGGTCCACAAGCCCAGTGAGATTTATGGTTCCCTTTATTTTTAGAATTTTCTGACCTTCCTGTGTCGCGGTGTAGCCTATACGAGCTGTCGCTAGGTGTAAACGGTCATCTGGCTTGGAGGCCCGCACCAGGTTCTATCAGGACCCGTCTGGCCTTATCAATTGGGCAAATATTGGTCTAATTTATTTGTGATACCTCACTATGAGTAGCTTAAACAAACGGTCTTGTGGCAAATCCTATGTGGACGCCCCAGGACACTGTTCTGGTTGGGCGGGACGTTACACTATACCTGATGTTCAAGTGATCGGGCGGATTCATTGGATTCCTATGGCTGATTAATCGGATTGGTGTGGTTCTTTACTGGTACTACCCCCACATACACTAACATTGAGTGCTAATGGTTAATAAGTAATATTATAAGTTAATTAAATTTAAAAAAAATTAAAGAAATTTTGGAAATCCAAAATAGTAAAAATTTAGGATGTTACACCAACTCTGATTAGCGATCGATCCCGATTGTCGTGACCGATTTGCCGATTCTGATTATCGATCGATTGATCCGATTGTCGTGACCGATTTGCCGATTTGAATTATCAATTGATCCCGATTGTCGTGACCAATTTGCCAATTTTGATTATCAATCGATTGATCCGATTGTCGTGACCGATTTGCCGATTCTGATTATCGATCAATCCGATTGTCGTGACTGATTTGCCAACTTTGATTATCGATTGATCCCGGTTATTATGATCGATTTACCGATTATGATTATCGATCTATCCGATTGTTGTGACCGATTTACCGATTCCGATTAGCGAATGAGGCTGATTATCGTGACTGATTTACCGATTCTGATTATCAATCGATTCCGATTGTTGAGGTCGATTGTATAGGCCGAACCCGATTGTTGAGGTCGATTCCAAGTGTCGATTCCGATTGTCGAGACCTATATGATGTATATGCGAATCATAGTTGAGGCCTGCTGTGATGTATTCATGGCCCATAGGCAAGGCCCATTGTGGTGTATTCGTGGCCTATGGGCAAGGCCATTGTGATATGTAGTAGGCCCATGAGATGTGGCCCACCGTGACGTGTATTATGACCATATAATGCGGCCCACATTTGAGGCCTGCTGTAACCTGTATTTAGCCCGTGTTTACAGCCCAATGTGTGATGTATATGAGGCCTACGTGATGAGGCCCATTGTGATGCATTTAAGGGCCAGACGATGGAGCCCATTGTGATGTATGTTAGGCACATGTGAAAGACCCATCGTAGTGTATATTAAGCTCTTGAGTGGGGCCCATTGAGTGGTATATTTAGCCCTCGTGTGAGGCCATGGGCCACTATATATTAGGCTCTATGTGGGTCATTCCCTCGGGGCAGATCCTAATAATATATGTCAATTATTGGTGCTGGTTATTGATACTGATTACGAGTATGTGACAGCATTGCATCATGATACATGCCCATACGCATCATCTGCATGTTTATTATGAGATGTGGTTGATCATTGCATATGTCATTGGGCAGGTTATTATGAGACTTCCTGATAGGCGGATGTTATCTCACATGAGTGCACGGTATGCGCAGGATTGATGCATGACTGGATTGTATGAATCATGCATCTTGCATCATGATTACTGCACGCCCGAGCGACATTAGGGTCGTATCCTCCACAGGCATATCGTGGATGGCCAGATGGGACACCGAAAATGTTGGTTCTAGCATACGGGCGCCATAGATGTCCCTGGGTGAAAATCCCTAAACCTCCGTGGCTAGGAGACGCCCCAACGTCGAGACCGAGTGGATACATGAGCGCCTGAGTACCGAATACCAGGAGGCCGTGTCTCCCACTGTATCGTGGTCGGTTGGGAGGGGGTGTGGCCTTACCCGCCCGAGGGTAGGGGGCATTACTAGGCTGAGTTTGACTAGCTCGTGAATGGGTCTGCTATCGACGTACCGGATAGGTATTGACAGACTATTGGCCAGGCGGATAGTGAGGTTTCTTACGCTCACTTGGACTGTGCTGCTGGGAGAGAGACAGTGCCATTTGAAGTGTACTAAACTCCGGTGATGATCCCAGAGAAGAACTATACTGATATGTGGATTTAGTGAGCAGGAGTTGCATACTCATTCATGCATTCATTCATTCACTATCCACTCGGTTTGGTGGTGCGCAATTATTTGTTACGTGTGCCCTCGCAATGGCCAAGATTTCGGTTGGGGCGCGCGACTAACCTGAGATCAGGAGTTTACCACATTGAGTCTGACTATCCAAATTTAGGTATGGGACTGGTTTGGATAGAAGTCCCTTGTGCTGGACCCCATAGCCCGCGATACTACGTACTACCATCCCGACTTCACACTCTAGTATGGTCATTCCATTCGCACCGCATATTGTATGACATTCGCGGCATACGACATTTTGGGTTATTGTGTCCCTACATTTATATGGTCTAGGTACGGCTAACGCTATTTGTGTTACTCATCAGAAATGTATATTGTATTGCATCCTCTGCATCTGATATTTGGCTATCTATGATTCCTCATTTGTATAGTTGTACTACATTGCATATTCTGACATTGATTGACTCATGGACTTATCTGTATTTTCGTTTACTCTGTGATCGTATGATTTATGATCTTGTCAATATTCTGTTTACTATGATAATTCATGTTCTTGTCAGTATTTCTGCTTATTTCGACATTATACAATTTATGGATTACCAGTACTTTCGATATTGTGTGATTTATGACATTGTATCCTCGACATGTAATATTTGGCTTACTTTGACTCCTCATTTGCATAGTTGATTTGTGTTGTGTACCCTGATATTGTATGATCTATCGACTTGTCAGTACTTCCGCTTAATTTGATTACTCTGATATGGAATACTTAGCACTTACCTTGTGCACACACTTACACCACCCTCTAAGCTTTTTATAAGCTTATGCACGATAGATGCGTGCAGGTGATGTTAGGTTGCAGCAATGTTGAGCTTGGAGCGTGCGGCAGTCTTCTAGAGCTTGGTTTTTATTTATGTATTTCTTTCCAGCATTGTACTCAACTGATTATATTAGTGGTTATGCGATGATGATGTTGCCTTTGTGAATTAGGTAATCTTGTGGTTATGCTTATTACGAGTTAAATGTAAAAAAAAAAATCCTCCTTGTAGGATCCCAGGATCGGAATCTGGCATATGCACGCTAGGAGCCGAGAATGGGGTACTACGGAGGCTGTCGGCACCGGATTCGGCGATCGGGATTCCTGTGAATCCGATTTTCGGGTTTGGGTCGTGACAGGTTTAATAGTAGTGAATTTGATTATTGTGTCTAGTTTAGATCATTGAGCGATGGAGAATTCATTATATTGGTATCGTATGTTGATGATATGTTTATTGTCAATCATAACATATCTGAGATCAACATATTGAAGACTCAATTATTTAGGACATTCGAGATGAAAGATCTGAGAGCTACAAAGAGGATTCATGGCATTGATATACACACAGATAGAAAAATGAGCAGGTTAGAGTTTTCTCACCCAGAATACCTTAAGAGGGTATTGGTCAAGTTTAAGATGGACAAGGCTAAATCAATTAGCACGCCCCATGCTGCTAACTTTTGGCTTTCTTTAAAGTAATGTCCTACTATAGATGAAGAAAAATGGCTTACATCTCATGTGCCATACTCAAGCGTAGTTGGCAGCTAGATGTATGCCATGGTCTTTACGAGATAGAATATTTCGCATGTAATGGGTATTGTGAGCAAAGACATGTCAAACCCTAGCAGGCAACATTGGAAGGCATTGAAACGACTACTCTGATTTTTATGAGATACGAATAACTATGTCTTGACATTCGAAAAATCAGAAGACAAACTTATAAACTGTGTAGATTTTGATTATATAATGAAAAATATAAGGTTGACTTTCGGTTACTCGTTTGTATTAGCGGGTTGAGCGATCAGTTGGATGTTCAAGTTTTAATCTATGGTTGCTCTTTCCACAACTGAAGTTGAGTATATAGCAGTGAAATATGTATTCAAAGAAGGTGTTTGGTTGAGAGGAATGATGAATGAGTTGGGTCTTCAGTAGGAGGTCGTTCTTATGAATCGTGACAACGAAAACGCTATTAATTCGGCAAAGAACTAGATTTACCATTCTAAAACTAAACATATTGATGTTCGTCATTATTTTATTTGACGGGTGTTGAGGAAGGTAGTGTTACTCTTGAGAAGATCCATACGAGAATGAATCTGATGGATATGCTCACAAATGTGATTTTTGCATAGAAGTTCAAATTTTGTTATACTTCTATAAGACTAACAAAGGTTTAATGAAGATGGTTTCAACACAAAAGGCGATGATTAAACTACGATATAGTCAATCAGTGATGGAGAAAGTAACTTAAAACAATGGAGTATGAAGATTGAAATCATGATGGAGATTATTGAAATTTGTGCCTTCAATATGGTATAAAACAAGAGAGTTCGATCGATCGACTCTAGCCTCGGTCAATTGAGAAAATCTTGAATTTTCTCAATTAACTCTCCGGATAGTTTTGGACATGTTCGGTAGATCAAACGTGGTGGCTCGATCGATCGAGATCAATTCAAAGTAACATGTTAGCTCCTTGGACAGTTTTGAGCATGTTCGATTGGAGGCTCGATCGATTAACATCGATTGATCGGTAGTTAGATTGACAATGCACGCGGTCATTTAATCGCGTTATTTGTTGTCTAATTTAGGTGTAATTCTATATAAGGGTTTGTAACACGGAATTAAGGTACGAAAAACTTGTCCAAAGGAAAGTTAAGATTTTGAGAAGGTTTTCTCATCTATAAGTTCATATCATCTTTTGTAATTCATTTTTATATTGAATTGTTTATCGTATTATGCCGTGGTTTTTTCTCACACTAATATTTCATATAAATTATATATTCTTTACACTTGTTTTGTTTATCTTTTATTCATATAATTATATTTGAAATTTGCTTTCATGGCTCTCAACAAAACTTATGTGCAAGGTCCCCCTGAGTCCCCCTCGAAGAGGTTACGCATCTTATGCTGCGGCATGTGCCGATGTGGCCCATAGATGTGAACAAATTGTCATAGCACTTTAGGACTGTACACGAACTGAGTTGGCTCGGTTAGCTCGCTCGACTCGACTCAAACTCGACTTGAATCAAACTCAGGTCAAACCAGTTCGGTGACTCGGTTTCTTTGAAATTGATGTTGCTCACCAAGTGTTTGATGAAATGACTCAACGAAGTGTCGGTTGGTGGCAAGGAAGGTATGTTTCATCAGACAAATTCCATTTTTTTTCTTGATTTTGATGTTGCCTATAAGGTATTTGATGAAATACCTGTAAAACCGCGGCTAGTGTTTTACATTCAGTGAGAATTTAAAGGTACAGTCCATGTGTTTATGAAAATGCTATATAGGTGAATTCGGCACGGTCTTGGCTCGAACTTGGCTCAAATTGACTTGAGTTGCTAACCCAGTCAGGCTCGAGGACTGAGCCGAGCCAAGCCGAGCCGAGTTCAAACGCGGTTCAACTTGTGCACGGCTCTATAATAAGCACATAGATGAGAACAAATCATCTATGACTTGGATATTGATATATTGCGTAGATCCACGTGATGCGGTTTGCCAGGTGTCAAATTTCTGTGGGCTTCCCATGATGTATGTGTTTTATCAAGGCAATTTATTCATTGAACCTAAAATTGAGGCACATTGGAATCTAAGTGGAACACACTATAAGAAACAGTTGGAATTGATTTGTGTAGGAAGTTTTTATAGTGGGAGTTTAATCACCACTATTTCCTGTGGCGTGTAGCAACTGAGATTTAGATCCGTTTCTGTAACGACCTTGGAATTTTTGTGCTAATCTTTCCTTAAGTAGTTGTTTTTGGGGTAATTAGCGCTTTACTCGATTGCTTGTGAAATTCGCATCAATCACTTTAAATTGTATCTGCATGGCTCTAAGCGTGTAGATTAGTGAGCGCTACGTTACTCTGAAATCTGGGATCCATTGCTAAATCCAGTTGTTCTGGGGAATTTTTGGAAGATCTGGATCGGACCTGGACCGCGCGTCGAAAGTCCGATAGCGATGATCTTAGGCTGTTGCGGTCACCGAGTTGGGCTTGACTATCATCTCGAAAATCAAGTCCATGTGACGTTCTGGGTCGATTTGCTTGTGTTCGGAGTGAAGAGTGTGAGAACGGTTGGAATTTAATAAGCTTTTATGAAATCTGATTCGTGTCGCTTGCGTGACGATTTTAAGCTATCTGACCGTTGGATTCTGACCCAATTTCATCCTCTGATCATGATGGTTGGCCCAGACATATCCTAGTGCTTGTGGACCTGATCGAGATTCCGTGACCATTGAATTGAGTGTGGTCCGCCACGGCTGATCTGAAGAGCCGGTCGGTACGAAAACTCAGTCTGACCTAGATCCATAGTTAGTGAGCTTAAATCCGACCTTTCGTGGTTATAGGCCCACCAGAAGTGCTTCGTTGGATCGAGAAAGGCTTACTTTGGTTATAACCTAAGTATACCTTGTCCCTAGGGTTATTTTCATCAAGAATAGGCCTATTTATAGTCCTTAAACCCTAGCTCTCTTTTCCATCCATACGATTTTCTCTAACCCTAGCTTGGAAAGAGAGTGGAAAAGAGAGAGAAAGTGAGAGAGATAAGTTGGTGAATCACCTTGGATTCCTCCTTGTTCTTCTTTATCTTTGAACCTTCACTTTGAATCGTTCTTCTGACGGTTTTGAGTTCTTTTGGGGTAAGTTAACCTAACCCTAACCTGTGTTAGAGCTTAGATTAGACTTGGTATTGTTGTATCTCATTTCCATCTTTGTTCTAGGGTATTCTAACGCCGTTGACGAAGACAACTCGTCTAAATCAGTTCGGTGGTTCTTTCTTCGCTTAAGGTGAGGACTTTAAGTGTATAGGTTATGGTTTTCAAGGCTTTCAACACCAGTTAGTGATTTATTCTTGTTATGGATGAGATTTCACATGTCAAATGTTATGTTTACATTGCTTTCCTGATATGCATGTGCTATGGTGAGATTTGTGTATTCTATGTGTATTTATAAAGTACCGTATACATATAAAATATGCACTTGTGTTTGTCATGATTATTTGTCATGTATGTATGCTAAATGCATGTATGACAACTCCTTAGTAAAAGGAATTGCCTAAGTGCATGTATTTCAACATACGTCATGTATGTTGTTCCATGTATGCTAAGTGTTTGTAGAAATGCATGAATGATCTAAGTGTAACTGATTACACTAATTGTGGGCGTTGAGAAGTGATTCTCAATACTCCTATTGATGCGCATGATTTCCTTTATGCAGTTACATTCCAAGTTATTTCGCTCAAGGGAGGAACCCCAACAAGCGACTCAATCAGAGAGAGACGGGCCGAAGTCTTCGAACCCTTAGGAGGCATCCCTACATTCAACAGAGGATGCAACCTGTTAGATTCTAAGTCACATAATCCATCCACACAACAACACAGCACAACTCCAAAGGCAAACAACATGCATTCCACTAATCAAAATCGTCGCAATACAAGTAGTGCAGCAATACATGAATCACGACTAGGAAAGCATGAAAACAACAACATCTAACACTTCAACAACCACAGCAACTACAACCACCACAAACAACTACAACAACTATACAACTACAACACTCCAACTACAAGCCAACAACGGCTACACACAGAAAGAAAACATAAACAAAGTAAAAGACGGCCACGACGACAGCTACTCGTCGGAATCAGGAGATGGAGGCGGAGCACCCTTATCCTGTAAGCAATACAGGATAGACTTCAGAGTCCGAGACACCTTCTAAAACTTATGTTTAACAAGGCCTCGAAGATCAACCATATCCTGGCGTAAAGCAGCTTGCCCTTCTTCAAGCCGTGTAAGACGGGCATCTCTGGCAATCTGCTCTGCACCCTGCTCTGGGGCCACAGGAGGAAAGCTATCACTCGAATCCTGTGCCTCATCTCCCTCCTCGTCTTGCTCTGTTTCTTCCTCAGACTCCGCACCACCTTCAGCAAAACTCTTATCATCACCGCTCTCAGACTCAGCCTCACCCTTTGAGGCAAGCCGACCAGAACCAACCTCCATCAGCTTGAGAGTCCTCAGATTGATATGACGAACATGAACCGGCTTCTCAGCTCTAAGCTTATAGCCAAACTCATGTGCGATCTTGCAAATGAGGCGGCCAAAGGGAAACGACTCGGTCCTTCTACTCAAACGAGCGATGAGAATAATCTGGCGCAGGACGTACGTCGGCACACACAACTTCGCTTCCTGCCCCACCTGATATAGAAAATCCACCATCAGGCGCGTACACTCGTTGCGGTTGCTCCACCTTGGATATACATTGAACGTAAAGATGTGGTGAAGCAAACGGAAGTCGTCCGTCATGAAGGAGCTAGAAGACTCCTATTCGGCTGTCATTCGACCAGACGACCACACAAGGATCGGGTGCGACGATCCCTCTCGCGCACACTGTCCACATTCTTCTCGCTGGCATGCACTTCCCCAAGTGGCACCTTCAAGAGTTGGGATATCAAAGCAACATTGACAATACCAACTCGACCGCTACCACAGGAAATCTTAAACTGCAGAGGATCCAGCGAAGGCTCCAGAATGTTGGCATAGAAGGCCCGAACAGTGCTAGCATTCGCGCGATACTCGCCTTCAAACAAGGGACCCCAACCAGCCCCTTCTAGGCGCTCCAACAAGAAGAACTCACCAAAGAGCCGCGGGTCAACATGAGCCTCAAAAAGGACTCTACGCCCTTCATAAACTCCATGCGACAATTCCGCCAACAAGGTCCTACTAACGGGAGCTCGAGGATCCAGGTCCCGCTTCATCTGGAATTCACGCGTGGCGGACGTGCTCGCGGCGGCTCCTCTTGGCCTCCGTGCACGGGTTGGGCGGCTCGGCCCGGCTTCATCCACGGGCGCTCTCTTCTTCCCCATCAAGGAAAGAAGGGAAGAAATGGAAAAGATGGCCGTCACAATCTCAAAGAGGGCCATGAGAAATGAGAAAAAGGGAGAAATAGGAAGATGGTGAAGCTTCCACACAACTATTAGCCAAATAGGAATTGCAAGGACTCCAGTCAGATCCGCAGGCGGGTCCATCTCGGGCCGGTGTTGGGTCGACACCGATGGCTCCTCCAGTCACGCCCTTGGTTCCTGGGCCAAGCCGTGCACCTTCATCTACTCCACCTGTTGATAGGTTTGAGCAGATGATGTTGTTGATGCAGCAGCAGCAGATTCAGCAGCAGCAGCAGCAGCACCAGCAGCAGGAGTTCCTCTCCTCCATAGCTGGCATCTTTGCTCAGTCAGTAGGGGCGACTCCACCTGTTTCACCTATGCCTTCATCTGGGAGTGCCAGTGCCAGTGTCAGTGCCAGCGGCACATTCGAGCGATTCCAGCGCTTGCAACCTCCTACTTTTGCGGGTTCTCATAGACCCAAGGAGGCCGAGTATTGGATTGACCGCATCTCTAAGATGCTCAGACCGTTGCACTGCTCTGAGGTCGAGCAGGTTGAGCTTGCCACCTTCATGTTTGAGAAGGAGGCCAGTTTGTGGTGGGACAGTGTGCTTCGCACTGTCGAGGAGGACTTCGTGTGGTCGTGGCAGGCGTTTGAGGCGCGCTTCCACGAGAAGTATTTCCCGGTGACGTACCGACATGAGAAGGAGAGTGAGTTCCTTCGCCTCCGTCAAGGAGGGTTGTCGGTTACGGAGTATGAGAACCGGTTTACTGAGTTGGGGCGGTATGTTCCTTTGATCCTGGGTGATCAGCCGATGAGGATGCAGCGTTTTTCTGAGGGACTGCGACCTGAGATCCCAGCGAAGATTTGCTGTGCTAGCATTTCTTCATATGCGGAGCTGGTGAGCATGTCCTTGCGAGCAGAGCAGGACGGAGATAGAGCTTCCCGCATGCGAGCACCGATGGCTCCTAGGCCGCGACCGGACTTTCAGGGTGCACCTTTCCTCGGCAAGAGGCCGCGTATTTATTCTCCTCCTAGGCATTCAGCGCCGCCCGCTCAGCAGATAAGAGCTGATCTGAGGTGTTCTTATTGTGGGAAAGTGGGGCACTTGGATCGTTTCTGCTTCTCCCGTATGCGAGCAGGTGGTTTTACTCCACCGCAGAGGGTTAGCCGTCCGATGCCTCAGGTTATTTCTCCTCCTCTTCTTCGATCAGCCCCAGCTCATCCATCCTTCAGACCTGCAGTTCCTGGTTTCCGGCCACCTCAGCGGCCCATGGTTCCTCCGCCGAATCGTCAGCAACAGGCTCGTGTTCATACGCTTTCAGCTGAAGCGCCTATGTCTGACTTGGTGCCGAGGTCCTTTGAGGTGACAGCTCATATGGAAGGTATTCCCGTTTCTGTGTTAGTGGATACAGGGTCCACTACTTCTCTTATTTCTTATGCGACAGTTAGGCGTTTGGGTTTGAGATCTGTTCCTATGCAAGGAGTGACGCTTACTACCGCTACGGGGATGTCCTCTGCCTTGGGCAAGCGTTGTATGGATTGTTTGGTCGATCTGGAAAGTGGATCGATCTGTGTTGATTTGCTAGTCGCACCGCTTTATCACTACGATGTTAGTATGGGTATGGATTGGCTCACGAGGATGCGAGCTGAGATTGATTGTAAAGCGAGATCAGTGACGATCTATGGACCTGAGGGCGAGACTGTTACTTTTCCAGTTCAGGTCAGTTACCCTCTTCGTATTGATTTTTATTCTTCTCTGTTGGAGAGTTCGGCCGAATCGGCGTTGGTTAGTACGCCGGTAGTTCAGGAGTTTGAAGATATGTTTGAGTCGATTCCTGGATTACCTCCTCAGCGTGAGATTGATTTTGCTATCGATCTTATGCCTGGTGCGGTGCCCATTTTTTTACCCACCTATCGGATGCCTCCGAGTGAAATGGAGGAGTTGAGGAAGCAGATAGATGGTTTGCTGGAATTGGGTTTTATTCGGCCCAGTGTGTCTCCTTGGGGAGTACCTGTTTTGTTTGTGAAGAAGAAGGATGGTTCCTTGCGATTGTGTATTGATTATCGCAGGCTGAATCTGGTAACTGTGAAGAATAAGTACCCCTTGCCTAGGATTGATGATCTGTTTGATCAGTTGAAGGGGGCATAGTACTTTTCGAAGGTTGATCTAACCCTAACTTGTGTTAGAGCTTAGATTAGACTTGGTGTTGTTGTATCTCATTTCCATCTTTGTTCTAGGGTATTCTAATGTCATTGACGAAGACAACTCGTCTAAATCAGTTCGGTGGTTCTTTCTTCGCTTAAGGTGAGGACTTTAAGTGTATAGGTTATGGTTTTCAAGGCTTTTAACACCAGTTCGTGATTTATTCTTGTTATGGATGAGATTTCACATGTCAAATGTTATGTTTACATTGCTTTCCTGATATGCATGTGCTATGGTGAGATTTGTGTATTCTATGTGTATTTATAAAGTACTGTATACGTATAAAATATGCACTTGTGTTTGTCATGATTATTTGTCATGTATGTATGCTAGATGTATGTATGACAACTCCTTAGTAAAAGGAATTGGCTAAGTGCATGTATTTCAACATACGTCATGTATGTTGTTCCATGTATGCTAAGTATTTGTAGAAATGCATGAATGATCTAAGTGTAACTGATTACACTAATTGTGGGCGTTGAGAAGTGATTCTCAATACTCTTATTGATGCGCATAATTTCCTTTATGCAGTTACATTCCAAGTTATTTAAATTCAAGCATTACCTATGCTCTCATTTATGTTAAGTTGATGTTCTTCAAGTGCTGGTGTACCATGATTTGAGTTGTTATTCCATTACTGTCTTACATTTCATATGAATATCTGTAGTAGTGTAAAGTGTTTGGGACTATGAATAATCCAGGAAATTGGTAATCGGCCTTGAGATTGTGGCTGAGGCTGCTTTCGCCACAGAGGACGAGTTTAGACGAACCCGAGTCATATTAGAGTTGTCGGCAGTGGTTTGGCCACGCGGAGTGTTTGCGCACTCTATGTCGCTCAACTCAACGTGCGCTCGTGCTAGTCGAGTTCGTCAAATAATCCGATTGTCCGATGTATGTTAACCATGTATGGACGCTACTACTTGAATCTAGGGTACCGAACTTACCAGTGACATCCTATTAACTATGGTACTTGATCCGCTAAGACTCATGAGCCGGACATGGTGGTATGGGACACCGTGGTCGAGCTGTCGGCCTACGCTGGGGTGACAAGCCTCCCCGTAGTGACCAGTGAGCAACTAAACTCGTGAGCCGATTATGGTGGTATGGGACACTATATTCGTGCTGTCGGCCTACATTGATTGGTGACGAGCCCTTTGTAGTGACCTCGAGTATACGTGGATACCGCAAGGAGGTGACGAGCCGATCTGTGGTAGTAAAGGCATGAAAGGCGTGCATTGATTGGTGACGAACCCTTTGTTACGACCTCAAATATATGATCGTATGAGATGTCTAGGATTGACGACCCTAGTATGGATCACTGTTTGGATGGTGATATGAGGAAGGTATCTTAGCTTCCCAATCCTGTTGTGTGAAACGGACTAATAACAACTTGGTAATCATATCCATGCACCGCATTTGCATGTGCTTTGTAGATGTGGCGCACTTTAAGGCGATGTCATGCGTAACGTAAGATGAAGACGCTGAGGGTGTACGCGTGAGGGCACGTATCATACCGCATTCATACTTGCATTAACAAGAGTACTTAGGATTTATTTAATTGTCCTGCTTTATCATTACTGTTTGATTGAACTGATAACATGTTAACCAATACCTTATTGTTCCACTGAGTTGATCATTCACTCCCACGTTTCTGGGACGGTGTTAAACACCCACCAGACTCTGTCTTAGGCCCTGATGTTGCAGATGTGGATGCGACGTCTGAGGCAGAGCGGGAGCTGGATGACGACGAGGCTGCCTTCTCCTATATGCAGTTTTCAGACGGGTTCTAGCGAGCCTGGGTCTGTTGCGCGGGATCTCTGGGATTATTTTGGGAACTGAAATGATGTAATGGATACTTATAATTTTGTTACCAAACACTTTCATACGATCTGGCTTGTATATGTAATTCAGGGATTTACACTTGTACACATATTTTGCTATAAGTCTTCCGCTTGCTTTATTCACTTATCCCTGAATCATATTTGTGTTTTGGCTTAATCTATTTCATGTTTTATGCACTAATACAATCAACATACATTCATCATTAAATATGTTGCATAAGTGATGTTTTGGAACTCGGGAGCTGAGTTATGCTCGACCCCCGAATTTCAGGACGTTACAGTTTCTTTCTAGGGGTCATGCATTAAAATGAGAAAATGGACACATATATCATTGTGGGCCGGCAGAGCTTTCCAGGTAGCTGGCAGATATTGGTCACCAGGCAAACCGCGTCCGATGCGACGGCACAGAAATCAGGCTGGTCAACTTATCATTCGGTCTCTGAGCCGGACGAAACAAATTGACTAACTCATTTATAGCCGTCCATTTGTTCTCATAAGGTCTGGTCCAGGCCATTGAATGTGAGTCTAATTTGATTTACGGCTTGGATACCGCACCCGTGTGCCCCAGACACCTTATCCAAGGGACGTGGAATTCACAAACCACGTGTGTTGACTTTTTGACCGTGATGACAGGTAGTCAGGTGTAGATCTTTCTTCCTCTTTGCTTCTATTTTCTTCTATCTACACACGCTCTCCCTCTCTCTCTACCTTCCGCGCCGTACGTTTTACCGATCGACATGGCCCACTTCTAGAATGCGTCGTATAAGCATCGGACGGTCCTGCTCGATCCACCTTCCCCTTTCCACAACCTATCCGTTTCTTAAAACTCCTTCCATCCATCGAGACTGACTGTGATCGGTTCTTCTCCTTCTCTTCCTCTCCAATGGCGTCTTCTTCCACCGAAGGCTTGGTGCCGATAACGAGGGCATTTCTTGCTCGATTTTACGATAAATACCCCTTTCCTCCTCTATCCGATGACGTTTCCCACCTCTCCGCCCAGCTTAGATCCTCGTCCAACGGTTTGCTGAAGGAATTTCCCGCCACTCCTAGTAACTTACTTCTTTCTCATTTTCTTTCTTTATTTTAAAAATTGCATGTTTTTTCTGATTTTTTTATTATAAATAATCTCAAGTGGCATTTGATTAGTTTGATTTTATACTGCCATGAACGGCAATGCATCGAAATTGGTTTGATTTGATTGCATAGTTCGCGCTTTTGTCTGATTTTGATTCCTTCTTGTAATTGTGATGATATGGGTCAGATGAATCGGTGTGTTCTGTTTTTTATTTTTTATTTTTTATTTTTTAAATTTTGAGTGTTTGTAACGTATTAGTAGGCATTGTAGCATTGGGAAGTTTCAGTCTGGCATAACTATGGCTGCAACTTGGGTTCGGGTTGATTGACCCAACCCGATTTTGAGTCAGGTTGCCAAGGTCCTCGGGTTGGAAAACGCCAAACCAATTTGATTAGGGTTGGGTTCGGTTGAGCACATTCTGGTCAGGTTGGTATTCGGGTCGGGTCAGGTTAAGGGTTGGGTCCTCTCAGGGTTTGGGTGGGGTTTGGTTGACCCTCAGGCCTCAAACTCCAGGCATAACCCAACATGAGGGCCAGACTACCATGTGCCTGTTGCTCCATTTTGAAAAAAAAAATGGTTGTCACTCATCTAGTGGGATTTCACCACAATGGGTACTCGAACCCCTGACCTTGTGTTGAAACTCTTGTGAGTCTACCACCTATCTTATCTTAGTTTTAGCTTAGGTCCTCTACTTTCTAGCCAAGTTGTAGAAAGTACAGAGATTAACATAGCTTAAATTTGCTACTGTCTGACCATTTTTGCAGTACGCCTAGGAGTAGCGTAAATATCCACGACCTTCATCATTGGATCCCCAATAAGTTGATTCCATACTTAGAAGATCACATTGGTCACATCGCGACGACTATTTGTCTTGATAAAATCCGCAATCCATCCTTTATTTTTAATTCTTTTAATCGTCCATTATTGCATTATTGAGAAACCTGAGAACCGCGATCACCGTTGAAATAAAAGTCCTTAGCTCAAAGCAAAAAGATCTCATTCGGAAGGACTAACCCTCTCCTTGCAAATCGCCTGATCGTTGCACATTGGTGGCTGGACAGTTAGATCAACCTTCATAGGTTTGATCCTATGACTGATTTGGTGCTTGGGGTCACAAGTGTTCAATCAAATCCAATCGATTACGACTCTGTCATGCCCGATACTATCTTAATCGCACATGTTTAACCGAATGCGAGCTATTCATTAACACGTGTGGTCTCGTGTTTGATTGAATTGCAACAACTGTATCTTCAAAATAACAAAAATGGCCTAATTTCATGCTCTCACCTACCGGTGTTAGGTTGCATTTACCATAGTTAAAACCATGGTAAATGCAACCAGCCATCTCCCTTCTCCATTCTCTCAATCGCTTCGCTCTCCCTCTCGTTTCTCTCTCCATCTCGCTTCTCTTGCTTTTCTCTCCTTCTCTTGTAACTCTCACCCTCTCTTGGCAAATAGCTTCCTCCACAACATTGCTTGGGAATTTTGTGTTTTTGGAAGGAACTGATCACCTATGCTCTTCGGGACAAATATCTTCGAAATAGGTTGTTTTGTGATTGTGAACAATAGAGATTTGAACCCCAAAACCATCAACTCTAATTCAGAAGAAAGAAGGAAAAATCATTTATAATGATACAAATCATTTATTATTAACGGTGTGTATGGTTGCACCAAATATCATGATATCTCATTGTTAAAGTCCCTTGATATACATTAATATGCCATCCTTTGACAACTCGAGCTTTTAGAGAAAGTGGTTGTTTGAGATGGTTTGAGTGAGTGTCCCTCCACCCTTGCCTAGTATGTTTGCGTGCGGAGTTCCACCCCACATGTGCGGGGGAGTGTTAAAGTCCTTTGATATACATTGATACACCATCCTCTAATGGCTTGAGCTTTTAGGGAAAGTGGTTATTTGACAATGATTAATCAGTCTAATTTGGTGTAAATTTTCTTGATATTTCATGAAATTTGGTGCAACCAAATACACCCAAATCAAATCATACAACTCTCTCTCTCTCTCTCTCTCTCTCTCTCTCTCTCTCCTCCACCCTCCCTCCCTCCCAGTGTTTTAAGTATCAATGATATTGGACGATATATCCCACGATATATCTTGTATCCCACCTGTGCAATACGAAATGCATAAGTAGTGAGACATATCCTACATGTTCGATCTGGTAAGCATTTTTTATTTTCGATCTTTTTTCCCCCCTGTAAATCATGTTAAATCAATGTCAAATTGTTACAAATCCATGAATGAAAAATCATAGAATGGGAGCTTTGATTCAAGATTTGGAGGAGATGGGCCGAGTTGTGGAAAATTGAAAAAAATAAATTTTTTTCAATTTCTCACAAATCGGTTGCAATCTTTGTGTCCAAACATAAAATCAAACATGTATGTAAGTTGATCTAGTGATTCTTCTTTTGCTTTTGAATGTATTGCTTGTGTTTCCACACGTCTTCTTACATTTATAAATTATATGAATAAACTTCGAATATATTTGCATCAATTTAGTTAGACAATGCATAGATTAAGACCCCATACAAAGAAAACCTATTATGTGCAATTGTTTTTTTTTTTTTTGGGTAATGTTTTGATTTCTAAGTGTGTATTGATGTCATTTGTAACAATCATTGAAGTTTCATTGAAAAATTTGACCCATTTTCCCAATGTTTCCCCATGTTTCCAACAACAACGATACATTGCACGATACAACCAATATATCCCATGTGATAACCAATACATATCCATATCCCAAGGGTGCGATACGTAACATGCTACTGATATTTCAAACACTGCTCCCTTCCTCTCTCCCTCATCTTGTGAATAGCCTGATTGAGAAACTTTCACCTCCTAAGAAACTGAGGTGTGCACCAACATGTTAGAATAGACGCATAAAGCATGCATGTGAACAAACATGGCGATGCATATATGTATACATACATACAAACATACCATGGTATGGTGGTGGAGGTCAGATTCTATGAGGATGGAGAGGATGATCAAGACAGCACAAAAAACAACAACCGCTCATATTGGGGTCTCCTTGAGTGTGGTGTTAGTGGATGTCGATGCATCAGCCATGGTATGATGGGTGATACTGTTCCAGGGTTTTGGAGGGGAAATGACAAAGCAAAAAAGAAAAAGAAAAAGAGGCTACTATGAGTTGCATATTTCAGGTAGCCCTTTTTTTTTTTTTTTTGGAACAAAAGAGCTCCTGTGAAGGATTTTTCGTCAAACACAATTGTAGCATATGGATGTTGACCTTGTAGTGGAATGATATGGATTATGGAACCATGACATGCACATATACACCTCTACTTGCTTTTATTCGTGAGAACCTTGCATATGTTAATGATACAAGACCAGTGTATCGGTTGATACACATCATTTAGATCATCTGGCAAAATAATCGGGCCTGTCAGTGATTACAGTAGGCCATGCATGAAAGAAAACAATGAACGGTCTTAAAATTCCACCCAAAAAATGAACGGTCTTGAAATCAATACATTGGGATGCTATGCTACAATGGATGTGTCTACTATTTTGGAAATGTCCACTGTTGAGGCCCACTTGAGTTTTGGATCTAAATCATTTTTGGGCCCACCTCCTAAAATTATTTGGTCAAACTAGTGGACGGGGTGGATTTCTCAAAAAACATCACGGTTGCCCTCGAGTGTTTTAGTGGTGGGTGTTCAATCCCCACTATTGGTACCTTTTTGGGGCTCACCATAATGTTCTTTCTAACATCCACTTGGTCTGTCAGTTTTGCCAAGTTGCAAAAGGGCAAGTGCTCCAAAACCATTCAAAATGTACCCTCGTGTGGGCCACACCAAAGCAAGTGGGTGGCAAAAATGCCAACCATTGTTTAAAACTATTTTTCTTCAGCTTTTGGGGCCCATCTGAATTTTGAATCGTCTTGGATTTTGGCCTCATGGCCTACCTTGGACTACCGAAAATGATGGACAACATGGATATCAGCAACAGTATCAGTAGACCTCAGCCATCCTTACGTGCCAAAGAATCTTCCACAACATGAAGAAATAGGGGAAAACCATAGAAATCAATAAATAGCAGGGGTAAGAATGACTTTTCGAAGTTAACATTTCATTAGGCAACCATGAGTTAATGTCAACAGAGGTGGTAATCCAACTGTATATGGAAATGTTAGGTTGGTGTTTGGGACTATTTTAAAAGCAGGCTCTAATTTGTCAATAGCCCAAGAGGTAGGCGGTTGTGTGCAAAAAACTCTATAGGAAATGGTAGAAAGTTCTCACATTATCCTAGTTCCTTATATAAAAATGGCATTTCATGCATTTGCTGATCTCTAAATGGCTCATCATGTTTCTTATTGCTGTCGTCGTCCATGTTGATTGCTTTGAGAATTGCAAAAGGATCATATGGTTTTAGGAATTCAATTCAGTATCTTGCATTCTTTTTTGTTATGCCATGATCATGCGTTGATTGCTGTTTTCTTTAATTCCATGTATTTAAAATTTCCCTTGTCAATATCAACAAGTTACATTGAAGCTTTGGTAAGCCTACCCGCACCTCTGCCATAGCTCCTAATCTCTCACATGTTACAGACATCCAAACAATGCATCAGCTGGGCTCCCCATTTAGATTCCCCGCACCCCCCCCTGCCGTATCCCTTTTGTCAATATGACAGGGTGAAACTGGACTTTTGATAAGCCACATGCACCTCTACATGTGCCATAGGTGCCAAGTAGCACATGTGACATTTAAGCCGTGCATTAGCAGGATCCCGTGTAGATGCCCTCGCCAAAATCATGTTGATTCACTCATCAGGTGGGTCACATGTGTTCTAAATCAGCGTTTGGTTTAACAAAGTTTCTAATGGTCCACATTCAATGTGCATGTGTTGCCCATTTGATGAGTGGAGCAGACTGAGTTTTGGGCTAGGTGATCTACATGAGTTGTCTCTTTATGCATGAGTTGGATGTCCATCATGTGCGTCGAGGTGTGCATGGGCCGAGAAAAAAATTACTAAATTGGTACAGGCTTTATGTATGGGATAGGGAGATTATTTCATCCACAAGATCCATCACTGATTGCCTATAACTGTAAGATTTCTTAAAAAAGCAATGTTTGAGTTTTCCTGATTTTTCCTGGACTTCCATCATATGCAATGGTGGATTATTCTATGTGATTGCCTATGGTATTTCCTTTGTTCATTGCATCCACTATCTGGGAGTTTGGCACATACTCGAGTATGAGCGTGCTAGGTTTTTTGGGGATTGGGCTCGGTGTCCGGGTGCTTGGTCAGACTACTAGGATATGAGATAAAATCACCAAGTCAAGCGAGTAGATGCAGTAAAACATTCTATAATCATAAGCTCATGAACACTTAATCTGGAGATGGTTTTTTATACAGACATAGGGACTGACTGTTTCTACTGCTTTATCAGAAGCAAGGATAGATATTTGTCTCGGCTTCAAGCCCAAGGGTAGGTGTGCTGATGAAGTCCCTTGGGCAAAAGTGCTCTGTAGGCAAGCATCTTGGATGGTCCTCTCTTGCCTTTAGACTTAGTTAATGCTCTCTTAGTAGTAATGGATGAGTTTGAAGAAGTTAGAAGATTTGTGAAGGGTAGTGAATATGCCTTTATGTACGCAAGCTTCTGCAGATATTCCTTGTATGATTTTGAAATTGAAATGAGTGCCTGACACATGGTTTGTTGACGATCAGTATTTGTTACAGTCCCTTGGCTTCCTTAATGAAATGGTGGTCTAATGATCAAGGTATTCCATAATGATAACAGTTGTTGTAATGGCCATCACAATTACCATTATGATATGGGCCCGTAACGGTGTTTACGATTTTATTTTATTTTTTTCTTTTGAAATATAACAATTTGATTAAGAAGCCCGCCAAAAAGCAGGAAAAGAATACAAAACCCAGCTAGAGAGAGAAATGAAAAAGAAGAGGTAGCTCTAGCTGCAGATACATAAGGGGCCCATTCCTGAGCAAGCCCCATAATCCTCTTGACTACCCCATCCACTGAGGCTTCCCGATTTCTAAAGTGCCGCTCGTTTCTTTCTTTCCAAAGAGCCCAGAAAATAGCCAAAAGAAGCAGCCTCCAGACAATTTTAGATGCCTTTCTGCTTACCCCTCTATCCCACGCCCATATGAGGTTCTCAACTGACTCCTGCATAACCCAGGCTGTGTGAGCATCTGCTAGGAAGAACTCCCACACTCTCTGAGCAAAGGTATTATGGCCGCCACAAATCACTTTTTCTGCAATGGCTGTTATGGTTACCATCATCACTGTTACATGACTGTTTTGGAATAGCTTGCTAATAATAATGAGATGATGACCTGATACTTATACTCTGCTGTTTAAGCATTTAATAAATCACGGCTCATGCGAATGCATTGTGGTACGTCTTTAATGTGTTAAATTGAATCTCGCAAATCGTGCTAGCCATGGTTGTTAACATTTAGTGAGGACGGATGCTTCTGACTCGTAGGGGTCTCAACTCTAAACTTCTAGACACAGATTGCTTTGACAATGAGCTTTGGCTCCAAACTTTCGTGGGCATCAAGCTCTGAGGATGCTTGAGTTATCTGCATCTTGGTCCCTGAGTCTGCATTATTGTGACTGTTGACTAGCTGCGAGCAGCCTTATACGATAGCCTCATGCAGGGCTGGTTCACAGTCCAACCC
The DNA here is from genome assembly GCF_029962835.1 of Magnolia sinica. NCBI lineage: Eukaryota > Viridiplantae > Streptophyta > Magnoliopsida > Magnoliales > Magnoliaceae > Magnolia > Magnolia sinica. Next base: position 91,605,940 of record NC_080580.1, read on the forward strand.
CCTCAGATGATGACAATTTACTTTGCGTTGGCTTCGTGCATTTTTTGTCTCAAATACATCGTATTAAAACGGTTATGTTATAGCCATAACAGCTATTAAATAACGGTAATGGTGGTGCCCGTTACATGACACGGGCCATAACGCCTGATGTAAGAAAAAAGAAGGCCTGTAATGGGCAGATGCGGGACCAAGCAGACCAATACGGCCCCATAACATGCTGATATGGGGCCCATACAATTTTTCCTTAAAAGAAGCAACTATTAGAAGGCCATAACGACTGTTACGGCCCATATTGTAACAGCCATAGGGCTGGCTGTTACAGCCACTATTATCGTTATTGAATACCTTGCTCAAATACCTTTTAGTATGATAATTTTCATTAAACATCAAGAATGACCATTTATTTCTCTGGGTGTTCGCTTTACAATATGATAATTTTGGTTAAGTACTGAGAACAGCTATTCCTTTCATGGAAACAAATATGCATTTTAAAGGTAAAAGTTCAGTTGTTGCTACTTACATATTTTGGTTTTTTTTTTTTTTGGTTGCAATTTGACACATGATTTTTCTTGATTTTTGAAGGTGAGGAACTCTTAGTGCGTGAAGTAGATTTGCCTGCTCCCCATAAACTTGATGAGAATTTCTGGAAGAATAGGGAACATATAGAAGAAATACTATTTTTACTAGACAAGCATCATTGGCCGAGTTCGGTACATAATCAATTATCAATTCCTTACCATGTGTTTGAGATTTAATTATTTTCATTTTTCTCTTGCGAAGTCATTATTCTCTCTCTCTCTCTCTCTCTAAACACACACACACACAGTCAGTGGAGGCTGTTTCCAAACTTTATCTCAAGGGAGTCATTTGTTTTGCATTCTGGTTTTCTCCACCATTACGATGACCTTTGTCGTCAGCTCTTGCAAATGAATTCAGTTCGCAAGACACCTCTTTGTTATTCATTTTCCTCATTGGTGCAGCTTAAACAACAATCCACAGCTGAAGACATTGAAATTGCTGCTGCTATCAGAGAGCTCCTAGTTAAATTACGTAACACATTGAAGACATTAGAGTTATTCCAATCCCAGCAAGCTGATAGAATATTTAACACAGGTTGGTTCTCAGAAATTTTTTCATCTTTTACTTGAAAGTCACTGTTTTTTTATTTATTTTTATTTTTTTATTTTTAAAAAAAAAAAAAACTTGGAAGTCACTGTTGAATAATTTAAAGTTCCAATGTAATTCTAATCCCACTCCCATCATCACAACTGCCAACTGGAGGAGCTAAGAAGCTTTTAAATCCCCGAGTCATAGCTATTGAAGTGCAAAACAAACTGAAGTGGAAGAAATTGTAGTTGAAAAGCCAGCCCAAGTCGTACTATTGTGGTCAGTCAAAGTCTCCCAGAAAATGAACTCAAAAAAGAAAAAAAGAAAAAGAAAAAAGAAAAAATAAAATGAAAAAGATCTGGTACTGATTTTCTCTCAATGGGTTTTTGCTCAACAATGCATCTCTACTGGTCATGAAATTTGGTTCAATGGCATATTTGAATCGCATGCCAATTTTGGCATCACTGATCCATTTAATATAGCAGACTGTCATGAGTGTACACGATGGACTTGATGGATGCATGCCCTAGACCACATTGGGTTGCTTGGTACACATGTTGTTTCCTCAGTTCAAGTTGCTATTATTTTTTTGGCTTGGTGGAATGGTGGAACATGACTCGTGCAGCCGACCCCAATTAGTTGGAAAAGGGCTCATGATGCAGGACAACTAACCACTTACTCTAAAAGCTCTAACTGATAGAGCGTGGCGAATCATCCCTTTATCTCATAGCCAAGGCCTCACATCCCATGGGTTAGGTCCTCAGCCGAACCCCCTCTTGGGCCCTACATCACATGGGTTCCGCCTCACACGAGCGACCCGCCTCACACAAGCCTCCCACCCCAGGTGTGACCCTACATCTCACAGACCACCCCACTCGAGCCTAGTATGAAAATGCCCCTGCGTTAGCTTAGATGATGATGATGATGGGAAGCTGCTATGATATATGCATATGGCTGTTGGAAATATGCTGCTTATTGCTAAAGCAGATAAATTGTTTCTTAATGGGCATTTATCTAATGCTTTACAACCGATTAATCTATTTTTTATTTTTATTTGGGGTATGGTAGGTACGTGGACAATCAATTCAGTGCTCCAGGACATTGCTAAGATATTTTCTTGACAATTGATCAGGGAATCTGTAAATATATTTGCAGTTATGACCTATATGCCTCAGGATTTTCGAGGTACGCTTATTAGACAGCAACGGGAGCGTTCAGAAAGGAATAGACAAGCTGAGGTTGACACTTTGGTTAGTTCTGGTGGAAGCATACGTGATCGATATGCTTTACTCTGGTATCAGCAAATGGAAAGGTGGGGTTTCTTCTGTTTCATTCAGATCAGCTTTTTAATATGGGCATATTACATTGTAAACCTCAAATGCTCATGACGAGTGTCCTCCTCCAGGCGGAGACAATTAGCCCAGCTTGGTGCTGCGGCAGGCGTCTATAAAACACTTGTGAAATACTTGGTTGGAGTACCAGAGGTATGCCATGCATTTACATAACTGCCTATACTGCATTATTATTCTGGTTTCTCTTGCCTTAAGAATTTAGGATGCATACTGCATAATGTTCATCTACTAGCAGTAACCAATGTTCAAAATGTTGCACTCGAGTGGGAAGTGGGTTTTTTGACTTCTGAATTCAACTTGGCCTGGCAAATGAAGAAATCGTCAATTCTATAGAAGTAACTGATTTTCTTAAACAAATCATAATTTACTTGGTACAAAGCAAGGTATTCCATAATAGTAATGGCCACTGCTGTTGCCATTACAATACAGACCTTAATGGCTGTTATGGCCCTTTTTTTTTGGGTCGCAGGCCATAATGAGGCTGTCATGGGCCATTTTTCCGTAACGTGTATTGGTACCACCATTACTGCTATGACTGCTATGTAATTGTACAAAGAGCTCAGATATACCAATTAATTTCTGTTGATTTGAGCATTGGGCATGGCCACCAATTTGCATCTCTTGTGGATGTCATGTTATAAAATTCAAAGTTTTGAAGAGATTCTGTGTTTGGCACATTTTTGTTGGCTCGTTGAGCATTTGTAGCATGAGAAACTCTTGATTGCCACAGTGATAAGGGCCAAGGTCTTACGTAGATCATCTTTAAACTTGGCTCCACTGTTCACAGTATCCCCAATATTATCAAAATATCCACGATCTCATCCATATCTCCAGCTCGGCAACACCGATAACACTAGTAGAGATACCAATAACATAAAAAATTCTAGGTATCGGGATGTATCACTCAGTATTGCTAATATCACTGTGTAAATTCTAGGCATCACTTGTATCGCTAATGTATTAACGTCACTTGTATCGCTAATGTATTGATATCACCAATATTTTCGACTATGTAAATTCTAGGTGTCGCTTTTCTTGCCAGTGTCTCAGCAATACTTCGATAATATCGCCAATGTTTCGATATTGCCAAAAATCTGTTTGCTTAAAAAATTTCAATTTCATTTTTTTAATGGGTGCATGGTGGTGTTCAAATTGTTGATGATAATATTGATCATATCGCGATATTATCATTACACAACATTGGCGAAATTGAGACCATGGCCTTTCATTTCCTTTCCAGCTGTCAACGATTTCTCAGCAAAATATTGTGATTGTTGATATTCTATAATATTGATGGATGTTTGGATGGTTGATGGATGGTTGGATGGATATATGGGATGAATGGGATGGTTGGACTGGTTTCTTATGACAACACATGCTTTTAGGCCCCCATTAAATGAAAACTTATTATATATAAGGTATCTCCTGAAGTTTCATTGTAAAATTCCACCGTTTTCTCTATGTTTCCCTGAATTTCCGGTTACTGGCGATAGCAATATTGTTTCCCTATCCCCATTCAGCGAAACTTGTAGTGATACTGATACTTTCAACACTGCTTGCCTCTTTGAGCATGTCTGGCTGCATTGATGAAATTTGAGAAACACTTGGGTAGAATATCTTTTTTACTTTAAGCATTGGAGCAGAATATAGGCTGACTTAAGCACAAGTTTTTTGGGTGAGGTTAAACCGAAGAGTTGATGTTCCACCAAAGGTATAAATTTATTTCTGAAATGATTTAATCACAATCTCAGACATTTGACTATTAGCAGTTGTAGACATTAATTAACTTTTGCACTTGTAGGGTTGCATGCTTCTATCTAATAGCAGACAAAATCCCCTAGTTAGCGTAGCAGGCATTTGTTACAAACTTACAAAAACTTGACTCTACTTGTTGTTTCTTTTTTTATTTACTTTATTTTTTAACAACAAACATATCACTCTGTTGCCATTTTGTTGTGTTTCATGTAGGTTTTGCTAGAATTTGTAAGAAAGATAAATGATGATCAGGGGTATGCTCCCTCTTTGCCTTTCTTTTAATCAGTTGTTCAAATTCTCATAGATGTGTTGCTTGTGCTTATTTTTATTATTTATTTATGGAAAATGTGCTTAGACTACATATACACTGTATTTGTGTGACACTGCCAATTCTGTTGTACTTTAGGCCCATGGAAGAACAACGACATCGCTATGGACCATCTTTGTACAGCCTTACAAACATGGTGCTCTCAATTCGATTCTTTCTTCTACTTTCCTGGGGCCGTTTTGACGAAAGAAAACTGTGAGATACCTTGCTTCACATGACTATTCAGTTTGTTATGTTGTATGTTATCATTGAAATTGGTCCCAATTTTTTATTTGTGCCAGCCTTCTTTTGTGTGTTTATCCGGCTCAGTGCTTCTTTCTTTCATGTTCCTGTTGTACAGGCAGAAGGAGAAGGTTGCCCTCCTGGAACAAGCAGTGGATGTCTACACATCTGAGTTCGAAAGATTTCTTACATTCATCAGGTATTCTGCCATCGCTCTGAGTTCTCTAATAGCTTTAATGCTTGCCTCTTCTGCTTTAATTCTTTCTTTGTGCAATGCACAGTCAGTTGTGTCTACTGTGTTGTCTGTTTATATAACACAAGCATGGACCGGAATCCTCTGCAACAGCTGTTGTAGGAAAAACCTGCAACACCTGAGCTCTGCTAGGCCCTACATAATGTATGTCACACCACTCCGTCAATCCGTTGTGTCACTTCATGCTGACCGTAGATAACAAAGAACAGCTCTGTACAAAACTCAGGTGGGCCACACCATTTTGGAACAGTGAAAAATCACCCCTAAAACCTCTAAATTCGTGCAATGTCTCCACCTGAGTTTTGGGTCAGGCTGATTTTTGGGTTTTCTCTTCATCCTGGTGGGGCTTGCTAGATGAATGGGTTGGATGAGCAACATGGTTGCTGAGAAGATTTCTGTGCTGGGCGTCTCGATCCCCAGCGTTCCTTGTGGTATGGCTAGATGAGTTTTGGATCAGCTTGATTTTCAGGCTCAGGTCCTAACATGAGGTATCACAAGTGATGGATGAATTTGATGTTGAACACGCGTCATGGTGGGCCCATGGAGCTTGTCTGTTGTATGCCCTTCTACAATCAGTGTTCAGAGGATTTGGTCCCACAAGCCAACCATAGCATGATGTTTCAGACTATTTTTTGCAAAGGTTGTTTATTTCATATATGGTTTCTCTGTTCTTTTATTCCACAAATGAGAATATTCCTTGATTAAATAAGTTTAGGGCTTACAAGTACTATAGTTGAGAATTGTACACATGTTGACGTTGTTCAAGTATAGCTTGATGACATCTTGCTCTAGTGTGGTATGGTATCATCTTTTGTTGATTTAGTCCTTCAATACCTCATGGTTCTACATTCTCTCTTTTTCTTGTATTTTGGGTTTAATTCATCATCACCAATGTTTGTCATCTTAGGCCTTGTTTGGTAGACGCCTGAAAATGAAGTAATCTGATTTTAGTTAACAGTAATTATGTATTAGTTAAGAGTAATTATATATTAGAGATTGAAGAATGTAGGAGATTGTAAAAAGAGAAGAAAAGAAGACAGAAGAAGAGATGGAAGAAATTGAGAGAAAATAGAGTTAGGGTTGGAGGCACACCCCTCTCTGTTCTTTTATCAAGGCTAAAGCAAATAAATACATCTGGTGCTCCACCATACTAACTATGCACACAAATGTACTAATTTCACTTATTTCTCCGAGCTCCCCCTCAAGCTGGAGCATAAATGTTATGCCTAGTTTGATCAAAATAGTATGAAGTCGAGTGCAGTTCGAAGCTTTGGTAAACATATATGCCAGTTGATCAGTAGATCTAACAAAGGGCAAGATGAAATCATTAGAATCAACTTTCTCAAACGAAATTATAGTCCACTTCAACGTGTTTTGTGCTCATAGGAGACTAGATTGTTGGCAATATTGATAGCCTCCTGATTATCACAATGATGAGGAATGGGTGTGGAAAGAGGAAATCCTAATTTGCATTGAAGCATCTTCAACCATAAAAGCTCAAAGATTCTGTTTGCCATTGCTTGATATTCAGCCTCGGTAGATGGAGCAACAACTCTTTGTATCTTGCTCTTTTAAGTGATCAGATTCTCACCAATAAAGGCACAATATCTAGTCGTGACCTTCCTACCATCAGATGATTTGGCCCAGTCAGCATCACAATACCCATTAAGATTTGAGTGACCGTTATTGGATTGCAGACGACACTTGCTAGTGCAAATTTCAGGCAATGCAGAATATTGTAAGCAGTAGGGTTGTCAAAGGGTACATGGACCCACAAGTACCCAACAGACCCAGCCCGATTTTAATGGGTCCAGGTCCTGGGTCAGGTTCGGGCCTCACCTTTTAGACTCGGTTCAAATCAAGTCAAGTTGGGTTTTGGGTCGAGTTCATGTGATGAACCTAGTTAAAGTTGGGTTGTGTCAGCTCTAGAGGGGTCCAGTTAATTAGTAAAGTTATATGAATTTAATATATATTGATTATTCTAGTGAAAGAAATGAGGTTTTTGAAGCCACACAAATCTAAGAGATCACATTTACACACCATCAAGGTATTCCAAAACAGTTATGTAATGGCCATTATGTAATGGTAACGGTGGTAACTGTTATGTGTTAACGGCTGAAACGACCGTTATGGAAAAAAAAAATTGACCCGTAATGGTCCGTGACAGGGCTGAAATCGTTTTATGCTATGTTATTATTTTGATTTTTTAAAAGTAGTAATGGCCATTGTGGCCTATGTTGTAACAGTAATGGTGGTGGTTGTTATGGCCACCGTTATCATTATGGAATACCTTGCACACCATGCATGTGTTAAAGCAGCACATGTGTGCCATCTAGCTCTTCATCAGGTGGCCTAACCATGTAAATGCTCTTATTTTTTATTTTATTTTATTTTTTTTAGAAGTAACGATTTATTAAAGAGAAAAATAAACAAAAAGGTTCTGCTGAGATGGCAGAACCAACATTACATGCCTAAAAACAAAAGATTACAGCCCTTAAGACTAGAAACATTAGCCACCCATTCAATGAGAAGTTTTTTAGCCCGAGATCCTACAGCTTGAACTGAAGATTGAGCGTTGTAAATGCTCTTATTTTTTGCCAAACTCAACTTGAAACTTGGATCCAAAGAGCTGACCAGTACCTAGCCAGTTCCTGAACTTGACCGAATTTGGGTCTAGGTCTTCAAGAACAAGACCTGGACCCGGCAAGGCCCGAACCTGGTAGCCTGGGTATGGGTACTATAGGACCTGGCCCAAACCTGACCTGTTGACACCCCTGACAAGTAGCCTCAAGACGATGGGCTGCAAGGAGCATACATGAATTGATTGGCACACTAACCGCACAAGAAATATCGAGCCATGTGATAGTCAAGTAAATCAACTGTCTTACAACACATTGATACAAACCTGGATGAGGATCATGTATTTGAGGATTCACTTCAATTGGAGGAACCGCTGGACAGGCTCCTAACATGCCAGATTCATCAAGAAGGTTGAAGACATTTGCTTTGAGAGATAAATATGCCTCATTTAGATCGAGCGACTTCTATCTCAAGGAAAGATTTGAGAGGACCCATATCTTTAATCTTGAATGTCTATTTTAAGTATCTTTTGACTTTCCAAATGTTCTCATCACTATTTCTCGTCAACGCAATGTCATCAACATAAATTACAATCATTGTAGTAATCTCACTGATTTTCTTGATGAACACTCAAGTGATTAGGTGCACTTCAATAGAATGGGGTTGCCGAGAGAAAGAACTGTCATCTTTTGGAGGTTATTAAGTGTCTTCAGTTATTTTTCCCGAATAAGTTAGAAAAAATTTAGATTTTCAATGCGAATCATGCCAATTGTTTAAGCATACTCGAACCTCATTTCCTTTTGAGTATTACTCAAGTACTAAAATGTTTAGATTGTTTCTGTATTGTTTATTATGATGAGTGGGGACCAGCCCTGGTTGATTCAGTATTTGGTTATAGATACTTCATATCTTCCATTGATGATCACTCTCACGTGACATAAATTTACTTTATGGGATGAAATGCCGTCTATTATAATGATGTTTCATAAGATGATCTTTAACCAGTTCGAGAAAAAAATATTATAGTGTTTTGCTTCGGCAATGCTCAATGGTATCTATCTCATGATCTACAAAAATATTTTGTATGTTATGGAACTCAGACATCGTGTTCATATTCACCTCAATAGAATGGGGGTAGCCAAGAGAAAAATCGTCATCTTTTGGAGGTCACTAGATTTATTATGTTGGAAATGAAGGTTCCTAAACTCTTGTGCAATGAAGAAGTCTTAACTGCTGCCTATATGATACACATCAGGTCTATGCTAGTATTAGATGAACAATATCCATTAGAAGTCTTGTAACTAGACCTTCCTTTATTCTCCTTATCCCCTCGAGCGTTTAGATGCATGTGTTTTTCACATATCTAATGAAAATCTAGAACCAAGTTGGGTTCTCATTTTACCAAGTGTCATTCTTGGGATATGCTCATTGGGAGAAAGATTAGAAATGCTACTGTCCTGTGTTTAGAAAACATGTTTTGAGAAATGTCACTCCCCCCGCGTCAAAATGAGTCATTTGCTCTTCCAATGATTGTTGATCCCCATTTCTTCCAATTTGAGCAACCAAAGGATGAGCCCAAAAAGCTGCAGGTCTACATTAGGAGAAAGAAGATGAATCTTTGCTATGGAAACAACAGTTAGTGACCTCCGCCCTTCTATTCCCAACTCTACAGGTCCAACGCCCACGATTCTGTTGCTTTTGGACCTTTCTATTGCTCTTTGTTAGGCTAGTAGGGTTTATACTTCTCATCCTATTAATAATTTTGTTTCCTATCACTCACAAACAAAATTCAACTTATTTCTTTACAGAGATTAGTGTCTCTAATATATAATCATTGTTCAATAAAATGAGATGAAGTCATTTTTAGGCATCTACCAGACAGGGCCTTCGCCTTTTCTGGGCAACTTGGGGCTGGCTTGTAACGGTTAGATTGGCGACAGTTTTAAGATCAGCTGCCCACCAGATTTTGTGTTGAGTTAATAGTTGAACTTCTTACAATTTTTGATGTTATTATAAAATGCACACTTCCATCTTCAAGAAACCCTTGAAGAGTCTCGTTTATATATGGACACATGGCATATGTTGCATTGTGGTTATAGGAAGTGTGCATCACAAATTAAGAAGAGTTAATAAGAAATGCAATAATGCTACAACAAGGGGATGCTGTCCCCAAATCGCAAAGAAGGGCCTACTGACTACTGACCTCCATCTTTAGATTTGGTATCTGCTTTGGAATTGACTTATCTGAAGATGCACGCAACTCGCGGATCTCATTTATTCTAGCAATATCAGTGAAAAAACGATTCGCATCTTTTTATGTATTTTTAAATATTTTTTAAAAATACCCTTATTCTGATTCTTTTGAGTCTTTTTGGTGGTGGTGTCAACTGCATAACAACACCCATGGTTTCAGCTCGTCTGCTTCTTCAAGCAGTTTCTTGATCATCGCTGATCGTCAATGGTCCTTGAACCCATGAAACTGAGAATCGCCTTCTCTTTTTTTGGCCTCAAATATATTTAATTAATTTAATGGTTTACCTTGTTTGACATCATTACGTGTTCATAACATACAAGAATTAATGTAATTCGGGTATGAACATACTTGAAACGGAAATACTTTTATCTTTCTTTTTTCTACAACTGTTTGCCATTTTTCTCAATTAAGATATTTTGACTGATAAGCTTATGCCCTACAGTGAGGTCTTTGCAAATGCCCCCTTCTTTATTTCAGCAGAGGATGCTGGTGCAGTAGAATCAAGGTAGATTTTCACTCATTTGTAGTGTTTATGGTTTGGCTTATTTTGTATTAGCATGTGGTTTGAGGCATTAGACATTGCACTTCAACTGAACATTGCTTCCTGTGATCTTTCTTACAGGAAAAAGGATGATTACAAGGAGGCAATTGTTCCTGCAGGAAAAAATTATGAGGTGTGTTTTATATTAAGATTTATGTTTCATGCCAGAAGATTGTGATGTGTGCTTGTTGATGGGAGCATCATGGCTTCTTAGATGAGCAAAAGTATATGACAATTGATGAATCCATGCCATAAACAAATAAAAAGACTGGCTTCAATAACTGGTTTCCTGTGCATCTACCAGGCTTAGATGAACACTGTTGCTATGTTTCCTGTGCATCTGCCAAGGTTAGAAGCTAAATCATGAACTTCACCAAAAATAGAAGGCAATTTCCACAGTTCAGAACTTGCAGAACTTGCCATTTAATAGCATTTTGGGGGTCTCCTTGCACCACTATGTTCCCAGATGAAGATGATGTAAAGATCTCCGCCTGCCCGTTTTGATGAATAACGGAATTTGTTAATAATTCTACCAAATAGAAATGGCCAAAACAGCCTCACACAAATCACAAGACAGCCCTTCAAAAAAAAGAAAAAGAAAAAGGAATTTGTTAATAAGTTTGGAAGATTACACTAAGAGGAATTCCCAAGCCATGAACATGCTCTTGTAGTACTGATGCGAGGGCATCTAGGTGTGACACCAAGGATGCACCGTATCTCCATGCTTGGGGGTGGGTTGGCCCACAGGGTGGGACTTGTGAGATGCAGGATGGCCACGAGGTAGGACTCATTGTGGGACCTTGCGATGCGGGGGGTTGCCCACGGGGAGGACTCTCTTGGGTTTGCCTGGGAGAGCCAGAATATAGGGGTAAATCAGTACTCCCCCAACAGCTCCGGAGCTTTTGGTGTGTTGGCCGGTTGTTCGCTATCAAAGTGGGAGCCCAGGGATTGAGTCTCCTCACCGGTGTGGGTGGATGATGTGGGAGCATCTTGGTATGACTCCAAGGATGCACCCTATCATCACACTAGGGGTGGGGTGGCCCACGAGGTGATGCTTGTGAGATGTGTTGACTAATTCCAGATTTCACATGGCAATAAACTCATTTCAGATTTCACAAGTTGTCCTCCAATTTATTGATAGGTGTTGACTAATTCCTCCTTGATGCAAGGATAACAGGAGTGGCCCCATTGTTGGTCGAGTTAAGATTAGGCACATACAAGAGCTCTAATTAAAAATCCATCTTATTGACTTGTCTAGTTTGAAGTTCTGGATCCAACCATCCAGATTGAAGATTTGGGCCATACTAGGGGCCCAATTTGAGCTGATTAAATATTTGGATCCTATCAATGGTCTTGATGAATGGTCTGGACAAAAAAGATAGGCCATTAACCTATGGTTTTGGTAGTGTCAATCGAGATTTTAGCCTTAGGATTGTAATTGATGTAGGACATGGCATAGGTACATTCCTAGCATGGTTGGACCAAAAGAAGGTGAACCGTAAATTGGCCATGACTTTTGATCCGAGTATCGTTACAGGATGCACAACCTATCAATCTTTACTGTAACAGGCCATCCGGAGTGAATTGACCCGCGTGTCAGTCCATTTCACAAGAAAACGCGCGCTACCAATTCAAAACGAGATTTTAGGAAAATTTACTATTTTTAGTCATTCTGATTTTTGTCATGTTTCCTTATTTTTAGAGTTTTAAGATTTTTTATTTTTAGAAATTGCTCCTTTAGTAAGCTTTATCTAGATTTTCTATTTTGGCCAAATTTACTATTTTGTGCAAATTTTATTTTAGTTGAATTAGGACTCTTAATTAGGGTTGGGAATTTGCTATTTTTGGTAATTACAAATTATGCTTTATTTTTTCTTATCTATTAGTGATGTAATAGAGCAATCAAAGACAATTACACAGTATTTGAATAAAAAATTATTTGAGTTTTCTCTCTTTTTTCTTGTGGATTCGAGAACCATTATGCCTCGTGGATTCAAGGCCTTATTCACTTGAGGTAGACAGATCTTTCTTTTTATCCCTTCACGCTCTTCCCTACGTCAGTTGGTATCAGAGCAAGGCTTTTCCTCGGTTCAATGGCATCTAACCAAGGTTCAGACACCAATCCCATGGACGGTGCTCCAGGGTTTATCCTTTGACAACAATGTTTGAGGCGATGCAATGAGAGAATCTACGAGCCATGAAAAGACTGTAGGCAGTGATTGACCGCATGATGGAAGACTTTGAATGGACCCTTGTTCATAATAATGAGCAACTTGAGGTCAACGATGAAGCTCGTGGTCATCATGTTCATGGAGTAATCAAAGACAATTAAACATTATTTGAATAAAAAATTATTTGAGTTTTATCTCTTTTTTCTTGTGGATTCAAGAAAATACCCTCATGGATTCAAGGTTTTTATCACTCGAGGAAGATGGTGCTTTTCCTCAATCTCTTCACACCCTTCCTTGCATCTCTGATAGGAACCCTTTGGTGAGACTCCATGTTTCATGTGGTGTCACTCCACTTATCTATCAAAATTTATTTACTTTCCTATTATCTGCTCCAACTTGGATTGCTCCATCACTCCCATTCATATTCCAATGGCTTCTATGTTGTGGCCTTGCTGATAATGAAATATCTCAATGTGGAACTAAGAGGTGGTATTGAGTTTTGTTCATAGTTTGTCATTCTTCTTTGAAAGAGATTCCCCATCCATAGGAGATGAACAACTACAACAGAATGTTCTAATTCTTTTAATTTACACTGATTTTATTGTCAAGAAAATAAGTCACTTCTTTATTCGTGCCATGTCATCAATTTTTCGTAATTTTATTTTATTTTATTTATTAGTCGCCATAAGTTGCTTGGGAATTTTTTGCTATTTTGCTCGCTTTTCATTTTTCATCTTATAGTCTAGAATATGATATTTCATGTGTCTAATTGGATTTAATTTTTTTTGTTCACCTTCATCACATCTGTCAATCACCTTTGCTTTTCCAGGTCTCGCTGACTGTGGAATCTGTAAACTCGTACATTGCATGGGATTTCTCATTAGCCCAAGGGAAAATGAGCATGGTATTGTCATGGAAACCTTTACACAGTGTCTTAATATATATCGCAAGCTTTTCATAATTCTTTATGCACAGCCACATGGATGTGGTTTTTGTTCTTTTTCAGTTTTAATGCTTCTGCCACAATTCATCCAGTGGCGTCACGATTGCCAAGTTCTTTCATTGTTTTCTGTTTGTTATCGATTGGCAGTAAACTGCTCAACTTTGTAATCAATAAGATCTCAAATGAATACGTTTCAAGGTTGTTTGCATACATCTGTCAAACCTGGGCTCCCTCCCAAAAATTTTCATGCGAGTGCACTGCTGATTCTGGTGGAGCATCTGTCAGACTGGAAAGGAACCTATCACAAATCCAATGTCATGACCATGCAACAACACTAGCAGACTTCTGTACCACTCTGAACAAATCAACCAACCTTACAGTCTTGTGTGGCCCTTTCACATTCAGCATTGTACATCATCAAAGTCTCTTGATGCATTTTTATGCTCCGGGAATACCATCACTTTGTATCTACCATAGGTGACTTGGGTAAGTGATATGCCTGTCATTTTCAGCTGGAAAAAAAAGTCTCAAGCTACTCTTAACATCAACTTTTCGAAAGAGAATAGCTAGATATTTGACCTACATTTGAACCTTTTTTTTCTAAATCCCACAAAGTTTGATGCATCTAATCAATTTTCTTATGTAAAATTTTGTTAATTAGATGGGCTTTTCACATGAATACACATGTGGAATACTGGTCAAATGGAAATGATGTTCGATAGCCAAGAAAATATAGCCGGATACTCTTTAATTTGCCTGAGCCCAAAAGATGACTACTTATCTGTTGGGTTTCTTAAATAGGGATTTTGGTAGCGCACTTTTTAGATTTCAACTGCAAGCAGTCAAGGGCAGCTGATGGTGGTGTTATAAACTAGAAACTTGAATGGAGGAGCCATAACAAGACAGAGAGAGGAAAATCACTGAAATTAAAGTTGGGAAATAATTTGGTTGGCAAACAGGGACTGCCTAATATAGCATATGCTTTTGGAGAACAGAGGGGGAATATTGAGTGGCTCTCTCCACTTCGATCAATATCAAGTATTCAAATGAAGCCAAGGCTCTTCTGAAAGGTTTGAATATTTTCAGTCCATCTTTGATGGGGCATTTCTGAAATGAAGGTGACTGTATCAATGCCACACCATGGGAATCAAAGATAATCCTAGTCAATACATCATGACAAAATTTTACTTATTCTTAGGGCTCGTTTGGCAATGTGGATTTAGAGGGATTCATGGAGATTTCAATTTTTTTGTTGGTCCTTAGGTAGCAAGGATTTTGAGGGTTTTGGATTTCAGAGGAATCAAAATCCTTTAATGAGAAAGGAGAAGAGATAGGCTTGGTGGAAAGATTTGGGGTGGACAGATCAAAATTTCAGATTTCGCATTTACAATACACGGACGATACGCTTCTGTTTTGTAAGGGAGATGAGTTGAAAGTGCAAAATCTTCGGTTGATATGCCTTCTTTGTTTCCAAGATGCGGAATCAGTGAATCGCTTGTTCCTTCACTGTCCTTTCACAAGGGAGGTCTGGGACCTTTGCTTTCAACTTTTCAGGGTATCGCTTGTTCCTTCACTGTCCTTTCACAAGGGAGGTCTGGGACCTTTGCTTTCAACTTTTCAGGGTACTTTGGGTGCTCCCGGGCTCAATAGATAATTTTCTTCTATCTTGGCATGGAGAGGGTATAGGGAAATCAGAGAAAAAGATATGGAGACTGAGTTGTCTAGCAGGTTTTTGGGCACTATGGCTAGAAAGAAACGGCTGGTGTTTCAAAAACAAGAAAGAGAAAGCGATACATGTTTTCAGGAGGGCTAAATCTTTTGTAATAGAATGGGTGGCAGGGTCGAATAGTTTGTTTCAATTTCCGTCGGGTTGGAAGTAGTATTTTGCTCTTTTGTTTCTACCATTCTATTGTACATATTGGCTTTGGCCTTTTAATGAAATTATCATCTTTCAAAAAAAAAAAAAAAAAATCCCTCAAAGAGCCATTTTTGCATTGCCACCTCAAAGCTGATTTGCAAAGTCCACCACTCAATTCCACAGGTTGCAAAATTCACTGGGTTCCATAGGATTTAAAATCCATGCTGCCAAAAAAAGCTCTTAATGGCCTTGCAGATCAAGTATAGCCATGTTCATGGGTTCCAGTGCTGATTCCAACATGGCTATGCTTTACTAAAATGGAGTGAATTTGCTATGTGTTTGCTAATGTGGTGAAATTTTCTGGAATCAAGCAATGTATTCTTGTAATGCTCACATGTTCCTAATTTCCATGTCCAAGTTTCGTTTCGTAGTTTGGATTGAAATTCTTTGTTGTATTTGACTTGAAATACACATCTTTGGTTATATTATTTTATTTCTTAATCACCATTGTGCAACGGTTATCAAATATCTTGGACTACCTATGTGGTGTTAATGCATGCCATCTAAACCAATGCACCTCTTTTTTATTCTTTAATTTTTTAAATCTATGCAGTAGGGGTAAAAAGTTTCCCATAATCAAATATCATAAACCCTCCTGAGAACTGATATGAGAGGATTCTAAGAGATAATATGGACATTTCGAAGGGTATTTGTCATTTTGGGAAGCGTGCTTGAGATGATCTCACTGATTCAGAAAAAAAAGCACATCCTTTTCGGAGGTTTGCTAGCCACTTTACACACCCTACTTACATGTGATGCATGTGTTGACATGGTTTGTGGGGGACGTGGATCTGTGAGTCATATGAATGTCACTGCAAAGATTTTCTGGTGCAAATATCAGGCCAGACCAATCATTATGCCGTCTACACATGCACTATTGAATGTGACAGTTGCCAAGTTTTTGAAACCATCCATTGTTTTCAAATAGGTGCCAGATGCCTGATGTGTGGAATGGCCTGATCTTTGCACCAGATCATCTGCATGTGAGGTCCACCTTATGTATGCTCAGATGTCCAATTTGTGTGCCACGTTGGCACATGTGTAGCATCTAGGAGTGCATAGGGGTTGGCGCATGGCATTGGATGCATGTTGCTTCTCATCGGACCTTCAAATTTTGACTTTTTCTGCCTTTGAAGCTCTCTGTCTCTGTTGAGACTTCAAAACCATGTCTTTGTTGTCCACAACTAAGATCAGATGATATTATATTAATTGCATTTATGCTTGTAATCTGGGTAAGCTCTAGTGATAAAATAAAAGGAGGCAATGGATAACGTTTCCATTGCCTTAAAACACATGCATGTCTTCTAGATGATGGTAAGAGCTTGTCTTGATTGCATACATGAGAGCAGTTACTTTCTTGAATTAGCTTCTTCCCTTTTACTATAATTTTTCTCTCTGCTCAGAAATCTGTGAGCTGTTAAAAGGTAAATTTTCTCGATAAGAATATCATGCTTTTATGGACAGGACATTGGATTTAGCGTGGAGTATGTTAGCCCTTCTGGGCAAATTACAGTAAGTCTTGCTGCGCACATTTGCTCTTAGTTATTCGCTGTGTTTCTGAAAATTCCACATTTCCTTCAGTCCATATTTTTTTCAGCCAAATGTTGTAATTTTATTTTGTTGACAAAGGAATCTGCCAGACTTAAGCTATCAACCTATTATTGAGAAAACTATAACCTTTTGTGATTGTTACTCTCTTTCCATGGACAACTTGCTGGACATTATACTGCAGATGATTTTACCCTACCGGCGTTACGAGTCTGACCAAGTAAGCTAATACATTCCTCTGGTTATTTAAACTGCAATTTTGCTCGGTGATGTTGGTTTTTAAATCCTTGTTGGGTCCATGGATTTCCTTCCAGGGCAACTTCTCTGCATGTATGACTGGTTGCTACAAACTCATATGGGACAATTCCTATTCAACCTTTTTCAAGAAGGTCAGTCCAGAGTCAAAAATGTCAAGTAATTGCTTGTGTGCACTACTTTCATTGCGCCTTGATGCCAATAGACTCCAAAGCTACCTTCCAAAAGAAAAAAAGAGGAAGGAAGACTACAAAACTGCTGTGTTTCCCCCTTCTTTCGGTGATCTATGGCTGAAGGTGCAAGACTGGAAACATTGCTGGGTCTGAGAAGATGTCTCAGATCCATGACTGCCCAAAAGTAAATGGTCATCCTGTGTTGGTCTAGTGTGAAGTGCTAATCAGTTAAAAGGATCCTGAGCCTCAACAATTGATATTCTGAGAGCAGGCTTCCGCACATGTGGGGGCCATGTTTGTTGATCGACTTCGTCAATTTGATGGTTCCCACTATTAATTGGTAGATCCTAACCGTTTGATCTCTGGCCTATTTTCGTTCAAATTTGGACCTTTCCCATATATTTCCTCTTCTCATCCGTGTGTACAGGAGCAACTGACAAAGGGTTAGGATCTCCACTAGCACTTGGGAATCCAGCATCCATGGTGGGCCCACTAGGTCGATGGTCTGTTTCACTGCATCAAGGGCCCTTATGTGCAGAATTCTGCTCCTCAACAAGTTATACATTTGCGAAAAAAAAAAAAAAAAAAAAACTAAAACTACAAATCTTTTGTTTTTGCTCTTGTAATTCTCTAGGCCTTTGGTCTCTTTGAAATAAATTTTATCACCATTTCAAAAAAAAAGAAAAGAAAAAAAAGAAAAGGAAACAAGTTATACATTCGCTGAGGCCAAAGACCTGATAATTCAGATAATGAATAGAGATGCCTTCAACTAGATGACATGGAAATAGTGCGCGGATAATTGTCTTGTCTTGTATAGATCCTTAAAAAGGGTGTTTAAAAAATAAAACCAAGCTCTCAAGTAGATCTTTGTTTAGCAGAAGAAATCACTTACTTTTATGAGTTTAGGGAGATGGAAAACTTCTCAGCTGACTTCTTTGTTGTTTTCCTTGTCAGAACTTGCGTTACAAAGTGGACTGTATACCTCCTGTTGCAGAAACTCCGCAAACTGCAGGCTGAAGCTTGAAGGATAAAAGGGGGTCCACCTTGGGTGGCAAAAAGGATTTGGTTTGTCCTCTGAGTGTTTCTCAATGCCGACCATTCTGGTGTGCCATTGCTCAAGTCCTTGGGATTGACTGGTGGACTATACCGGTCAATCCTAGGGGCTGTTATTGCTATTGCTGCAGATGCGCAACACAATCTGTAATCTGTATTCCTAGCTGTGAACGACGATCAGTGGAATCTATTGTTATTTGTGGGGCCTATTTTATGTTGTTTCTAATCTGTGTAATGCCTTCTTTTTCTCTAGCCATTGATAAAAGCACGAGGATGCCGAAATTCTCCTCTCTTCTCTTCCTGTTTTGTTGATAAATTGTCAGATATGAGATAAAAGCCGACCGGTCCTCCCCCTTGCCGGATGAATACACTAAGCATTAGATCTCATTTCCTTTTCAACAGAAGAAAGAAAAGGAGAAGCTTGAAGCTTCCGAACAGTTTTATTAACTTCGAGAAGTGCTTCAAACAAGTGGCTGCTACTTCTGCAGGGAAAGAGGGTCATGAAATGCTGTGTTCCTGTTGTGCTCTTTCTAAGTGCCCCACAAGATAGCAATTCCTTAGAAAATTACCTCGAGGCTGAAAGGGCGCTCAGAGGGCCCTAATGACTAACCTGCAATGAGATTGTACAACAGACTATGGGAGTCCTTAGCATATATGAAATGATTTTAGTTAGTAAAATACCCACCAATTGCATTGCAGAAAGATATCATCCACCGATTCTGTTGCTTCCCAACACATAAATCAGATGTTGGCAAGTGAGAAGTTGCACCACTGGAGTGATGTAAGATGGAGAATAGTCTGCTGTAACCATCCAACAACTGCATCTGGTTTAGGTAGGATAGACAATGCCAAATCTTTCTATCCAAGTAGTTAGGATAAGGCTTAGATGATGCTGAGACAATTTCAATTTCCACTCATCTGGCTCGCTTAGTTGCTGGATTCAAAAGTTTTAATTAAAGGATTTGGTGGAAAGCACGCCATGAGAAGTTTTAATTAAAGATGGGTTTGGTAGAAAGCATCCCAAGGGAGTTTTAATTAAAGGAGGGTTTGGTAGAGAGCATGCCATAGGTTCCCATGGCATTCTTTCTACCAAACTACCATTTGCATTATCATCGTCATCATTTCTACCATTCCACTCTATTAAGGACTATATTATCAATTCGATCACAAGTCCAAGTCTTTTCTTACTACATTCATTGGCATCCTTTTTGGTCTTCCCCTTGCCCTTTTAGAGCTTCCAACATGAACTGACTCACTTTTAATTGGTGTGATTCTTGGTCTCTATTGCACATAGCCAAACCATTTAAATATACCTAAACTCATGCCTATTGGTGATACTCCTAAGTTCTTTCAAATGCATTCATTTCTAATTCCATCCTTGTCTTGCCACTCATCCATCTTTACATCCCCATTTCAGCTACACATCCTATAAACTTGTTCCTTAACTACACAACATGCTGTACCATAAAGCGTTGGCTGATCTTATAGCCATCCTATTCAATTTGATGGATTTGTATGCGTCAATCACCTAAAAATCCAAGGCACATCCGCACCATCCACATGAGAGATTTCAATGGCAACTTTTACCAAACTAAATCCGGGAGTCTCTCTGCTAAAATAATGAAAAGGTGCAATTTTATGCTGCATAGAAATCAATTCCATGCTCCTAACAAAATTATGAAACCAGCTAAAACAATGAAACTAACTCTAAATACAATTAGAAACTTGCTCTAACTAAGAGAATTCCTAGTTGGATTATAATGAAGAAATTGACAATTGTCTCTAATTCTATCACTAAAATTTAACCTTTGTAATTCTATCACTAAAATTTAATCTTTGTGAATGATGCAAAATGAAAAATAACTTGACCAAAATGCAACTCCTGTTGACTATATTCAAAGAATGTTCAATCAGTTTTGCATTGGATATTCACCAGTCAACTAAAATCCTTTGCGATCTCAACAATCTCATTCATATCCTAGGCTGGGATGTCTTTGTTATAATTCTTAGTGAGCTCACTCTTTTGGTTGGAAGACATTGTTTCTGGCTATCTGAATGGTTACAATTATCTACATTCCCAGTGTGACTATGATGTAGCGCCAGGTGGATTTTTAGTTAGTGTGTATCATCTTACGAAAATAGAGTATGGTGTGGATCAACCTGTTATTGCTTTAATCAAATTGTTATCTTATCTTCTTAATCGAACCGTTCAAAGAAATCACTGAGACCAAAGTTGATATGTGTTTACACGGTTGTTCAATGCTCTGTAGTACGTTTGGACATCAAAACTTGGGATGGTTTTCGTTGTTTCAGCAATGTAACCTCTGAAAGTCATTGTTACAGACTTCCATCTGATTTTGGCTGACTTTGTCACATTAACGTTCTTCGCCTATCTTCAGCTAGCTTATTCAACTGCTCTTCCAGCTTTTACCTGGTTATCTAGATGTCCTGATTCATCTGTGCGCAGTCATGCAATCATCC
The DNA here is from genome assembly GCF_029962835.1 of Magnolia sinica. Classification (NCBI taxonomy): domain Eukaryota; kingdom Viridiplantae; phylum Streptophyta; class Magnoliopsida; order Magnoliales; family Magnoliaceae; genus Magnolia; species Magnolia sinica. The sequence goes on from NC_080580.1 coordinate 91,626,874, forward strand.
ATGGGTCACCACACACAGCATGCATTTCTTAAGCAAACAGAATCTTCAAACAAGATACAATCCACAAACTTATTCTAATAACAATTTATGCTTGAGAGCATTTCTTAACCACAAGGGTTTCCTCAAGAAACTTCAAATTCTTGATCAAGATGATAAAAGGAAATGTGATGAACTGAATCGATCTAAAAAAAAACAACACTATAAATACATGCAAAATATCCTAAATAATTACCCATAATTGTAACCATAAAGACTATTTGGAAGAAAGAAAAAAACAAACAGAATGAGTGTCCCTAATCCAATCACTAAATTGAACCGCTAGAGAGAACAAAACAAATTTCTAAATTTTACTTCACTAGAACTCTGCTCCTGTAGCATAGATTTCACGCATGAAAACCAATTACATAGAAGGTAAAGTTCTCAAGCTTAAGAAGGTTGAAAACTTTTGGCCTCTATATATAAGCTTAGGGATGTTGAAAGCTTGAAGACCTCACAAAAATCCGGATACAAGCCTCAGCACTATGAATCCTAAATAACAATCTTTTGTCATAGGTGACATGCATTGCAGAAAAAATTGCATTCAACCATATCGGCGCAAGACGAAGTTGTCAACATTTTTCCAAATCTTGATCATAGGTCGAGTCAATACAACCACCACCTGCTAATTGCTGACAGCTCCATGGAAGGCTTGACAATGGCAACTTGTGTTTAACTTGTTGCATTTTGTTAGAACGATCATTAGATTCCTGCTACTCCTTTTGTTCCTATCCTTTAAACAACTTTTGGATCCCAATGCATGTAAGTTTTGTAAATTCTCTTTGGTTTTGATAATTTTCACACCTTTTTTTTAATGATATTTAGGAGCATCAAATCCTACAATGAGAACAAGAACCAGAAGGGTTGACCAGTGTTTTAAATAACAGAAGCGTGATGCGTAGCGCTCAGCCCTCTATAGCGTGTAGCGTAAATACAGTGTATAGCATAAGCTACACGATACTCTATTTTTTTAAATTTAAAAATAGGACAAATATAATAAATAGTGAATTAAAAAAGAAAAAAATATATAAAAATGCCTAAAAGATGATTCATTTTATCAATTATAAGCATGTTCAAAAAAGTTATTAGTTATCATTTATCAAAAGCCAATCCACATATATAAGCCAAATCAAATAATTATCACATTGACAACTTTATAAGCAAACCACTTTAATTAATAATGTCTAATTAAAACCACAAGTCACAATTATGAAAAGAAATAAAAATCCCATAGGTTAAAAGTATCAAGTACAATACAAGTGTCACATTTCTCAACATTAGAAACAAAGAAAACCTGAAAAAATAATAAAAAACTAAAATAGTAAAAAAAATACATTGTAGCTTACGCTACAGATGCTACGCGCTACGTAGCAGTAGCGTACACTACGATCCCTGTAGCGTACGCTATAGGGGATTTACGCTATTTGAGACGCTATGTAACGCTACAGCCATGCTACGCTACGGGCGCGATTTGAAACACTGGGCTTGATTGAAACAAATTCACTCAAAAGGGTTCTACTATAAAAGATGAAGATGAAAACAAGATGTTGGTGCTGGTAGTAGCAATGCTTCTTGGATAACTTGGCTACGATCATGTCAGTTCATCAAGACAACATTAACTATAATCACTATAAACACGATGAACAAATGGTGAAAGTAAAATGGAAAATTCGCATGCTTTTATACACTATTGCTTACAAAGTACTACACGTGGTTCAAGAAGTTAATGCCAATTCTTTTATATTCACATGATCATGAGTTGAACTTTCCGGCATGTGAAAGTACAATCCAGATTGAGATTTACAAATGCACTGAAACCTGCATCTAAATTGCCATCTCAGCTTGAAGTGCAACTAATTCATCAACATCACTGGTGGGTTGCAGCTTTCCTGTTGTGGGAACGTTGGTGGAGGGCAACGATGTTTCGGGTCCTCTTTCAGGTGGCTGCAGCAGCTGTTCTTCCAGTTCTGCTTCTTCAAGTTCTTCAAGCTCTGCTTCTAGCTCATCCTGTTGCAAATGTTCTGCCTTTAGTAACAAATTGAAATAGTTCTACACAGTGTTCAAGGGCAGTTATTTGAAACTCAGGCTGTGTACGACGCTTGATACACAGGCACCTGGAAATGGTATGCGTGGCATGTACTAACTAAAATTAAAGTTAAACAGACTAAAATGTGAAAACCAATGCTGCTATGTTATAATCCAAAAAAAGGTTGCTTGAACAATCCCAGCCTCTGTTTAGTGGAAACTTTTTTGTTGGAATAAGACCATTGTATATTTTCATTTTAACCTTCCAATAAATGTTCCAAAATCTAATAGTCAGATAATCAAATAATCATAAGTTCTGGTTCATGATACATCTAAACTAGTTTAAGTTGAATTAGTTATATGCAACATATGCCATTAATGAGTAATTTCTAAGTGCTTGCATATCATCCATCACACTCCGCCAGAGTATCAAAGATTTCCTGATGTTCAAAAACCATCAAATTGGCTTGAGTTGTAGAAGAGGAATAATATCTTACCTCATCAAAGTCAGCGGCAGCACCTACTGGAGTTGCAAGTGCTTCCTGTATCTGCTTCATATTTTCTCTATGCTCATTCACTTCGTCCATGGTCTTATCAATATCATCGACATTCCTGCATTGGCACCATAATAATAATAATAATCAGTTTTTTGGTGTGCTGTTTGATAAAAAATGATGAAGAGGAGGGAATTCATATGGCTGAAACTAACATATTTCTTTGGACGAGGACCCAATGAAAGGAACAAAGAGAAGAAGATAAGGAATTCAGTTCATACCTCCTCTCTTCTTTTCTTTTTTTCTTGTTTTGGATTGATTCTGTTTGTAATTCTTGTACTCTTCCATGTTTATAAATTTGTGTTTGAATTTTGAACCAAGCAACAGAAATATTTTGGAGCTTGGAGTTTCTGCCAGTACAATTACTAGTGTAGATTCCAATGAAGTTAAACCGCTTGAATATGATATGTTTTAAATACCATTTGTATACAGGTCCCTGGAGATCCATCATGATGTAGAATGGGTGACAAACAACTTCATTGACAGTTGTGATAGAAAGAAATTAGACCGGAAAGTTCAATCTAGAGAAAAAGTGGACCATAACCTTGAGACTGGTTCTGTTTCGAGTGTATAATTTTGGAAAGCTATTGACAAGCCCTACGTCTTGGCCGATCATCACCGAAGGTTCATTGGCGAGTGTATAATTTTGGAAAGCTATTGACAAGCCCTACGTCTTGGCCGATCATCACCGAAGGTTCATTGGCCCAAAAGCGGCTTCCCAAAATTCAATCATTTTAGGGGTCAAATTTGGGTTTTAAGTCAAAACTTATTATTTCTACTAAGTTCCATTTTTGCTATTTTAGGGTTTTATGAGTCCAGTTGTGGACCAAAGTCTTTCTTTTAGTCATTTAAGAATAGTTTACGAGTTTTGAGTATGATTAGGTGTTGGGTCCCTATCAGTACAATACAATTTGATCATGGGACCCATCCCAAGAATTCCCATTTGTAACAACATCAAATTTCTACAATATAACAACTTGAAGAAAGGAGGATTGCAGCTGCCAAATATATGCCTTCTCTGTTTCAAGGCTAACGAGACAGTGAATCATCTTTTTATTCACGGTTCCTTCACTATGGATATTTGGTGGAGCATCTTGAGAATGACAGGGTAATCCTGGGCCATGTCTAGAGATATTGCTGATCATTTCTGCCTTTAGTACAATGATCACAGTGGAGCTCTAGCGAGAAGGGGAGTATTATCTTTCTGGCAGTTTTTGGGCTGTGTGGGCAGAGAGAAACAACCTTTGTTTCAGAAATCAATCCTCTTCAGTCTCGGGGGTGCTTTCCAAAGTTCTTTCTTTATTTAGGGATTGGGCTCCTTAATTGGGATTAGGGTTGGTCTCGCAGTCCTGTCTCCGTAGTTTGGTTTCTTTCGGGTGTTGGGCTTTTCTCTTTCTCACAACCTTGGGGTTGTAGTTGTATTCTTTCTGTTCTGTTTTGTTTTCTGTCTTTTCTTGTTTCTTGTGTTTGTGTTTTAGTGTTTGTAGCTCTTCTTTTTCGTAATAAATTTCTCATCTTAAAAATAAAAATAAAAATAGTGGAGATCATACTTGCACGCAATGTGCACAAAGGAGATGTTTGCGATGTTGATTTTTCGATACTAACCTCCTAAACTAAGGAGTCTCTCCCTAATCTATCCCAGTACTGGAGATTCAAGATAGCCTAAAGTCTAATCCTCTGCTAGGTGTCGAGGAAGATGTATATTGTCCACAAAAGTGGACTGCAAGTAAGGATAATAGAAAAGGGTGAAGTGGATCTCCGCTCTCTCAAACTTTTTCTCTTTTTCCTCACACTCACACGTCTCATGGGGTGGGGACATATATGGATAGTTGTTCCTCTCCTCTGGAATAGGATCATATAAATAAGGAAGGGTTAGGGTTTCAGGGGTGCACCCGGTATGGTGCTTCGCCACCCTACGGACTTCGGTGTAACCTACTGTAAAGGAAGCCTATCAATCCGCATCATCCATGCATATACTCATGATTCAATCCCTCCACAACCACGACGTAATTACTAATTATTATATCTTATGCCAATTAGAAGTGGACCATCAGATCTAGGCCATTAGGTTATCATCGAATGTGATTAAAGCAATTTTAATAGTTAAAAATAAAACTACAACTGTTTAAAATCTTTGAAAACCGATTAAAACATTCAGAGTATTAGGTCCAGTAGAAAAACCACTTGATGAGTTCCTAATCCATCCAGAACAAAGCCATAAACATGTTCCTAGGCAAGCTGGTGAATCCCTTGTTGGCTTGTGAAAGATTAATGCCTCCTGATGGAAGTGCCTAGCCACGTCCACTTTATTGGCCCCTACATGGACATCGTAGGAAGAGTCAAAGGTGACCAGTCAAGATTACGACCCTTACACGTCCTTAGGTCTAAAGACCAAACCATCTTTTAAGCATCATCAAGTCATAATCTCACGATCACAGTCCAAGCTAATGGGCCCTAGACCGTTGACTTGATTTCGATCCACCAATGTAAGTGACCAAAGGTCCGAACCTGAATCATTTGTTCATAACACACTCACACTCTTGTGCAGGATAAGGGCAAGGCATAAACCAACACCAAGTTGGCTCCCATTGGTGGAGACTGTTCATCCTGACCCAAGTTAGTTCCCTCACACAAGATTGACCATATATCTCATGAATTGATGTCCACGGGTGTCCCGTGCACTTGTGATGCTCATGGTGTAACCGGGTACTGAGATCCATGGACCACGACTTCCCAGGTCAATGACCGTCATGTCCAATCTCAAGTTCCCAAGTACTACCAGAGGAATCACTCATCAACAAATCCAGTGAACATAAGATGACATGAGAGTAACACTAAATTTGTCTAAGGCACATCGCATGTCCAATCTAGGACCCATGGTCACCATGATTAACAGTTGAGATCCGCCCGATCACATCCACATTGCTAGTGGATTAGGGCACGGATGATTTTCAAGGGCACTAACTCCAACATTAGGCATATTTTCACTATTTTTAGTAACTTTAACTATATCAAGAAAGTTTTCTAGTTTTAGTTGAATTAGGAGTCTAGGGCCTCTTTTACTTATATAAGGTCATTAAGTAAGTTGTAGAGAGCGCTTCATTCAATAATATAATTTTTATTATTGTTTAAGAGATTCTCTCACCTTGTGAATTCAAGGACTATTCTTGAGAAGAAGACGCTAGTCTTCTTCCTCAATCCACACACCCGCTACGCGACACCATCACAATGTATAGCCAAAGAAAGGCAACGAAATAGAAATATCCATAAAATGAAGATCAGTAACAAAGAGAAAGATGCTGACACAATTTCAACCAATCTTACTATCTTTGCGAAATTTGTACTGATTTGGTACCATTCTGATACAATAAAAGCCACGGGTCTCCGTGTTTATGCTCTTCACATAGATGGAATTTATTTGTTTGCAAGGATAAAGAATGCTTATTTTGTATGTCATCAATAGCTCAGATTCTTTTGGAGGTGTTGTAATATTCATTGATGCAAATGTGAAAGGGTTGAATGTCAAATTAAACATTATGAAGAGGTTGAGGAATTTATGATGTGAGTGTTGAATATGTGAAGCATTGGAATGTTGGATATGACACGGAGCTAGATAATATTTACTTTCCCATGTAGGTTTAGATCATTACACGTCGCCTGTGGAAGTTTTGTGCTCTCCTTGCTGGTCCCAAGCCAGATAAAGGAGGGTTGCGTCAGTGTGGCAGCTGGCATGAAACTTTTGTCACAACTTTTACCATGAACCTTGATGATATGACATTTCAAACTTGGAATGGTGTAACTAGATTTGTGTAGCTGACTCCAATTAGTTGGGCTAAGGCTTTGATGATGATGATGTAGGTTCATCATGTAGTTTAGGGTACAGTTGGAAGTATCTCGGTGAATTGGGCAGGAGGCAATGTTATTCCTTGAAAATAACATTCCGTACATTTAAAATGTTACTTTATACAAACAAATATAATTTTGGGGGTAAAGAGTGAAAAAGCGACATGCACCATTCTAGTTTCATTTTGCATACTGTCCCGAATGCTCAGTAAGTTCAAATCAATATTTCAAAAGTTATAAGAGGCTTACTCCTTGATGATCAGCTCAAGGCAAGGGTATCCAAAATGACCTGAGGCATATATACCTTGAGGCTTAATGAACATTATAGGAGCATGAATGAAAAGGTCAGATACAAATTTCAAATATTTCAAATCTGAATGACTTTGTTGTTGGCATGGAAACTCAACGAGAAACGATTTGATGAATTTGGTGCGATAAGAACAAATAACGGAGAGAATTCAGATCAGATGCCACAGCCAGTTACTATTTGTGATATGGGTGTTGAGAATTTTGATGGTGAGGATTTAACTTACAAAGAGATCTGGATAGACTTCATTGCTGATGCTCCTGTCCTCAGAGCATCTACAGTTTCTGTTGTTGCCTTTGCACCTTCAAGCAAAATCATCTACATACAGGATGGGTATAAATTAACCAACATTTTCTAGTTTTCTTTTTTATTTTATTTGTCTGTTGAAGCACCAGAACAGTCTGCAACTAAACCATATTGATCGAAATAGTGGATGACCTGGTCGTGAACTCGCAATTGGAAGTTCCCAAGCTGCTCCACCTGTGATTCATATAACTTTTTTCTCTTCAGACATTGAATTGCAGCTGCAAGAAATCAAAACATTGGTTTATGTAGAATTGTGAACTAAAATTGGTGCACCTATAATTTGGTCACTTTGTCTATCCTAATATTGAATTGGGCAATTGCAATTCCGTTCAATTGAGCATCCAAACACACCCTAAAACCACTTGTCAGTTTGTAAGTGTTAAAACAACCTCATGGAGAGAGTGCAATTGGAAATTGAGTTTCTTTCAAATCCAGTGGATCAGTAAGAGAATAAACACCAATAGGATACTATATTAATTTGGTTATGAGGTAATGTATAACAAAATCATGATGAGTAGAACCGAAACAAATGCATACCTCTTTTATTTTTTGACTTCGTATAGTCCTTGGCTTTCTGAATTTCTATGGAAATTTTCTTCTGAAGAACATGTTCTTTCTTTTCCAACATTTCCAGTGTCTGGAAGGCATAAAATGGTAATTGTAACTAAGAGAGGAAGAGGGTTGTCTAACATGCAATGCATGAATACAGTGGAATCAAGATCTTCTTGCATACAAAACCAAATTCCTTTTTCTTTCTTTTTTTTTTTTTTTTCAACTGATAAGAGGTCAAAAATCCATTGAAGGTTTACACATTGTACTCAAGTTTGAGTGGGGTCAGGCTTCAATAGTGGACCACTGGTCTGTTGTGTATCACTGTGGATGGCCCATGCCCCCAAAACTCTCCACGATTAGAAAATGCTAGCCATAATCTTGGGCCTTCTTTCAGTCGAATGTGGACAGTTTCATAATTTTGTTTTTGACCATCTATTTCTAGGCTACAAATTGAAGGGTTAGGATTGTCAAGTTGAGGAGATTTTCGGTGCATAGTCCGTCCATGGTGTTATGCAACAGACCAATGGTCTGGATGGCTCAACCATGGGCCCCATTTATCAAAACTTTAAAATGAGTATTCTATGTAACGCCTCGGGTGGTGGATCCTATAATCTTATAGCTGATAATGCAATTTATGTGTGAAGTGATGGACCTTACAATTATACATCCTGCATACGATTGCATAAATCAAAGTATAAGGGTCGTTTAGATGCCTGTAAATCTTGTTAAGTGGTAAATGGATTGCAGCCTAGGTAATCAAATTATAGGTGTAAATTATTTACAGCCTGTCCTGTTTGGCTTTAAGCTGTAATCTGTTTATAGGTAAATAGCTGTGTTTGGATAACCTGTAAATTGTTTAACCCGTAATCTGTTTATTGCCAAATTTCAAAATTCTAGCAGTTATGCTGAATTTCATTTGCAGGTAAACCGAATCAGAGCTTTTCAGCAGGTTTTCATTTTACAGCCTGCAAATCATTTATATGCATTTTTCAGCATCCAAACACTACCTGTAAATCATTTACCACTAGCCCAATTTACAGGCATCCAAATGACCCCTAAATCTCTAAATTTTACAATATAAATTTGTTTTAGCTCTTAATCGACAATATAGGGTACAAAAACTTAATTTCATGTCGGTAAAAATAGCAATCCGGATCACAAATGACCCATGATTCGGATTGTGCAGTTTGGAACAGAAAATTTAGGGGAGTTACTGATTTAGGTGACATACAATCCGTCCATCAGGTGCACCACATCATGATGTGGGGTGTATCTGAAATCAGGCAAACCCAATCATCAGGCGGGCCTATTGGACGGGTTGGAAGTCATACACACAACAGTGTGGGCCCCAAGCTGAATTTCGAGTTTTTGGATTGTCGTCCATTGTCATATATGGTGTGGCCCACCTGATAATTGGGTTTGCCTGATATTTGGAGCAGCCCCACCTGTTGATTGGATCTCCCTGTTGGATGGGTTGGATGGCGAAGGTGGGCCCCACACAGCTCGACTATAGGATTGTATGTGATCATTATCCTGTGTAGTGGAACTGCTATGGGGTGCACCTCATATGGGAAGAACATTAAACCTGTAGGATAGGTGCACTCCATCATGAAGATCAGACGCCCCAACAAAATCAGGACAATCCAATGATCAGGTGGGCCACACACCAGAGAAAACAATGGAAAAAGTCTAAAGCCAGAACGTAGACATGTGGCATGAAATGCATGAGGAGGAGGAGGAGGAGAAGCACCTCGTTGAGTTTTTCCAAAGTAGGGAGAGCTGAAGGTGGCTTCTTGGCCTTGCTGTGGAAAATTCTCTTTAGCATCTTTGCTGCTTCTCTAATAGACGGAGAGAGAGAGAGAGAGAGAGAGAGAGAGAGAGAGAGAGAGAGAGAGAGAGAGAGAGAGAGAGAGAGAGAGAGAGAGAGAGAGAGATTCAGAAGAGAGAGAGATGCAGAAAAGAGAGAATTCAGTAGAGAGAGAGAGAGAGAGAGAGAGAGAGAGAGAGATATGTAGAAAAGAGAGAATTCAGTAGAGAGATGCAGAAAAGAGAGAACTCAGTAGAGAGAGAGAGAGAGAGAGAGAGAGAGAGAGAGAGAGAGAGAGAATTCAGCAGAGAGAGAGATGCAGAAAAGAGAGAATTCAGTAGAGAGAGAGAGAGATGCAGAAAAGAGAGAATTCGGTAGAGAGAGAGAGGCAACAGCTCTGCTATGCGCCCACCAGCTTTTACCGGTTGGGGAAAAAGGATATAAGAAAGCGGACACAGGGAAATTGAACTAGCTCCTCGGCAATTTTTTGAAACTACACTCGCTTCTTTCAAATACTGTTGTATGAGACACGTGTGAATGATCAGAGCCGCTATTAAGGTTCTCCTAAAAGCTTAGATGCCATATCTGAATACTATAATCAATATTCTCATCAGATGGCTCGTAATTATAAGATAATAAATCAACGGTTAAAATAATATCCTAGTGATTCAAATTTTTTTATATGCGCATGGCCCACCTGATGATCATATTTCATTGATTTTAAGAGTAGAAAGAAGACCTACAAAGGCGATCTGACACGTGTGCCTCTTCTCTCCGCGCGTGAGAAGTGCAATTAGCATTTCCTGTTGTAGAAGAAAGAAGAGCTTTGAAGGTGGAAGTCTACGTCGAGAAACACGACCCAACCCCATATTTGGGTGGAGGTCCAACTACGACGCGTACCACGTACTCCGTACTTTTGACACGTGGCGGGATTTGATTCGAGCATGTGGCCACGGCCGGCAAAGTAGGGACGCGTGTTTAAGTTCTTGCACTGGGGATGCTAGATGGGGCCCACCATGATGTTTGGGAGAAATCCAACCCGTCCATCCGTTCTGCGAGCACATTTTAGTATACGTGACATAGAATAATGAGGTGGATCCAAGACTCATGTGGGCCACAAGAGAAGGGTAATTAGGAAAAGAAATTCCTACCGTTAAAACTTCCTGGCCTCCAAACCGTGGCCATGTAAATGTTTCAACGGTGGTTATTAAATCCCCAGTGTTTCCTCTCCTGTGGCCCACCTGAAATTTGTATCCGTCTTATTTTTCTAACTTATGTCCTAAATGATCTCACAAAACCGATGAACGGGGTCGATCTCTTACAAACATCACGCTAAGCCCCACATAACATCCCACCGCACGAACTTCCTGCAAAAGGCCCGCGTCCGCAGGGAACGGATCACGTGCAGCCATTACCGTGTGGGCCCGACCTTAATGTATGTATGCTGACCAGGGATGCGGATTTCCTGGGAAAGCCTTCCCCAGGATTTATAGAGGTGTACATGAACCGAGCTAGCTCGATTCGGCTCGAAAAAGCTTCATTCGAACCGGTTCGAAGTTGAGTTCAAGCAGTGTTGAGCTGGTTTTTTGAGCTCAAAAATGAGTTCGAGCTTGACTCAACTCAGATCAAATGAGTTCAATGACTCGTTTACTTTGAAATTGATGTTGCTCACCAAGTGATGAAATAACTCAAAGAAGTGTGGCCGGTGGTAAGGAAGGTATGTATATGAAACCAACATTATTGTTTATTTTTTTTTATTTTTATGTTGCTTAGAAAGTGTTTGATAAAATTCCTGTAAAACTATTGCTACTGTCTCAAATACAGTGAGATTTTGAAGGTGCATTCTAGGTGTTTGTGAAAATGTTATAATGGCAAACTGTGCTCAATCTTGGCTCAAACTCAGCTTGAACTGACTCGAGCTGTTGACCGAACCGAGCCGAGCCGAGCTGGCCAGTCAGGCTCGAGGACCAAGCCGAGCTGACTTCGAGCTAAGGTCAGCTAGTGGCCGAGCCGAGTCGAGCTGAGGCTAGCTTGACTCAGTTCAACTCGATGTACACCCCTACGCAGGAAGTTCCTGCGCTCGAAACGTAGGTAGGGCCCACCGTGATGTTTGTGAGAAATCAACCCCGTCCATCCACTTTTTGAGCTCATTTTAGGGTGTGAAACCAAAAACGAACCAGATCTAAGACTCAAATGTGAGGATTGAACATTCACAATTGAAATATTTATAGGGCCACAAAAGTGTTGAATCAGGATAATATGAGACATTATGAATGGTATGAATGACATGTAAACATAACCGTCGACCCTACGGAAGTTTTAACTTGTTGGAATTTCCCTACCCACCTTTGCCTTTAATGCAGTCCACATCCTACTCGCTTTTTGTCTCAAGCCCTAAATTTAAGCTCACGAAACAGATGAAAGGGGTAGATTTCTCACAAACATCAAGGTAGGGCCACTTAGGTTTCCAGCACAAAACTTCATGCGAAAGGCTTTTGCAGGAAATCCGCATCCGCTGACCAGCTGTTTTGCAGGATCGTTTTAGAGTATAAGCTAATAAAATCGAGCATATCCAAATTCATGTGAACCATACTATGGAAACAATAGTGATTGAACTCCACACCATTAAAATTTTCCTGTGACTCACTATGATGTTTTGTTAATATTTGTTTGCCAACCAATCTGTTGATAATGTCACACGAAAGTTTTCGAAGATAAATAAATAAATAGTAGCTTGATCCAAAACTTTTGTGGCCTACAAAAAGTTTTTAAAGGTTAATCACCACTATTTCTTATGGTGTAATCCACTTAGATTTGAATCTATTTCGTTTTTAGGCACATGAAGTAACATGATCTGAAAAAAATGGACAAACGGTCTAGATACGGAAGAAATATATTAAAGTGGGCCCCATATTAAGGGCTGCACCATCTTGGGTGAGGCCCAGATGCACCTAATGCACTCTTATGTTTGAAAGTTGTTAGGTATGCCTGTCACCAACGGATGCCAATCAAGTACTCCTATCACCTAACAGTCATTTGCACTTGCTGGGAGCGGATTAGGTGTGGCCTTGGTCTCACTCAAGATGGTGCCGCCCATGACACACATTAATGTATTTATTCCGTATCCATGGTCAATCTTCATTTCCATATCATTTTAAGGTATGAGCCCAAAAACAAAGAAGATCCAAATCTCGGGTGGACCATAATACGGGAAACATTGGTGGTAGAATGCCTACTATTAAAAACTTTCTAAGGCCCGCTGTAATGTTTATTTGCCATCCAATATGCTGATAAGGTCTCATAAACTTAGATGAAGGGTAAAAGCAAATATCATCCAAAACTTTTATGGCCTATGGTCAATCTCCACGTAATTAGATTTGCTTCATTTTTAGACTCATGCCCTAAAATTTTTGGCAAAACAGATAGATAATATGAATATAGCATACATACATCAAGGTGGGGCGCACGCAGTAAGGGCTGCACTGTCTTAGGTGTGCAGGGCCGCCCCTAATCTGTTCTTAAATCTGGTAACCACCCCTCCACTACCCAAATCAGCGGTGAAAAAGTTCTAATCATAATGTATGTATTTTATCTATATTATCCACCATTTTGCCAGCTCATTTTAGGGTATGAGGCCAAAAATAAGGTAGATCGAAAGATCAAGTGATCCACACCACAAAATTAGTGGTGATTGAATGCTTATGATTGAAAACTTCTTGAGGGCTTGCTGCAATACTTGTTTGCCATCCAACTTGATGATAGAGTAAAACAAAAATACTAACTTGATCTAAAACATTTATGGCACCCCTAAAAAAATTTCAACCACTGCCATTCAATCTCCATTGTTTTTTAATGGTATGGTCTACTTAGCTTTGGATCTTTCTCATTTTTGGGTTCATGCCCTAAAATGAAATGAAAAAAATAAAATAAAAAATGGATGCCCAGCAGATAAAACACATACATCAGGCTAGGGCCCGTCGAGATTACTACCCATTATAAGTCCATCCCGAAGGTGTTAGGGTCACCACATGTCTGTCCAAGTAGGGAAAGGACGCAAGTACATAGTTCCAAAAACTTGATAACTTTGACTCGGCTAAAGTCTAGGCTGAGTTGTCCTTAAACTCAGCTTTCCAAAGACTTGATAGATGACTCTTGCTCGGGTGGTAGACTCTCAGGGATTTCAACACCCGGTCAAGGGTTTCAGTATCCACATGTGGTGAAATTCTACTAGCGTGAGTGTGTGGGGGTGTGTGTGCATGTGAAAAAAAAAAGAACTCACTTTTGACTCTATCAACTTGATGTCCAATCAGGTATGGCTCGGGTAACATCATAGTGGGTGTTACTAGGGGTGTCAATGAAGCCTGAAAAATCAGAATTTTGATTAGGACTAGCCTAAAATAGTTCAAAATCCAGGCCAAGATGTACCCTTGACAACCTAGGCATCACCCTTAATGTGGGGCCCACCTTGATGATGTGTTGTATTTCCATGCCATCCATTTGTTTCTCTAGTCTATTTTACGTAATCCAAAAAATTATGCATATCCAAATCTCAGGTAAACCACACTGAATGAATGGATCATGATTAAGGCTTGTTAATGCGAGTGTTTTCTCTTGTATAAGGTTAAGGATTTATGAGGTGAGAGGGGTTCTAAACACTTTTAAAGGCTTGGAAATTGATTTTCGGAAGGGAATATGGCTTTGCTTAGTTGCGCATCACAAATGGAGATCAGTTTTGTCTGTAATCAAATAAGGTGAGTTATGTTAACTCTAATACTTTAATTATAGTAGATTATTGTCGCTTTGTGCTGTGGTTTTTTCTTGCAAGGATTTTCCACGTAGAATATCTTGTGTTCTATGTTTGCTAGCTTTATTGTCGGGTTATTATACTTTATTCCATTGTTTTATTTTTGTTAAGTATTCTTCTACGAAGCTCAAAGATTAATGGTGATATTAGATCCGAATTTATATAATACCTAGGGTTGATATAGGTCTCTTGAGGGCTCAAAGCATTAACAATGAAAATGCATACCTCTCCACGATAAAATATGGTGTCCACTCTCCCCTTAAGAAGATAGCAAGGTAGTATACCTCCAAAGTGTAATTCAAGCAATTGTTAAAGTTAGTTTTGGGTTAACTCAAAATATAAGTTGGCTAACTCTACAAATGAAGCACCTCCTAAGCTCAAGATGACCACCAATATTGAATGCCCGCCATTGAAAACTTTTCGGCAGCAACAAAAGTTTTAGATTGGGCTGATATTTGTGCTTTCCCTTCATTCATGCTAGAGTCACCTCATCAACAAGTTAAATGAAAAATAAACATTACAATAAACCCTAGAAAGGTTCCAATGGTGGGTGTTGTTATCCCAGTTTCTTATGGTGTGGTCCACTTGAGCTTTAGATCTACTTCAATTTTAGAATTGTTCTCTACAATGAGATGTAAAAATGGATGAATGACTTGGATATAATGACTTGTTGGCCCTGCAATACTCAACACATCAACACACCACCACCTATGGTGTTGGCAATACCACCTAATCCATGTCCTTAAAAAACCCGCATATAGCGCGCAAAGGCTTAGACAGTGTATCATGTATTTCCTCGCGGAAAGCATGCTCCCTATACTTTTCACATAATAATTTGATACTTTATAAAATTATGATGCTTGATACACATGTACTTAGAAATTACAAAAGCAACACACATTAACTCAAATTAAATCAATTAAATTGTGAAACTCAACACATTAACTCAAGCTAAATTAATTAAATGGTGAAACTCACTATCTCTAAGTTGAAGTCCTAAAATTAGATTGGTTGAGCAAATCAAACCATTGGTTAGTGGACACTTGTTTGTTGAAATAGTATACCAATGGATTTTTATTTTTATTTTTTCATTTCTAACTGTACATTAGATGTAACCATATAAAACAAACAATAAGGTTGATCAAATTATAAATATATACAAAACTGCAAAATGAGAAGACTTAATATTACATAACTGCAAAAATAAGAGTCCATCGGGTAAGTCTGACGGTGTAGATGAGTCGGGCTAATCTGGGAATCAAATAATCAAATAAGTTTATTTATTTTTATTAATGATACATCTAAACAGTGGAACCATAATTTAGACAGTTTAATTTGAATTAAATGCATGCTAAGTATGCAAATTTTTAAGTAATTGTTAAGTGACTGTGTGTCATCTATCACACTCTGCAAGAGTATCGAAGTTTCTTGCCCGTGGGAAACGTAATCTAGGTATTATTATTATTATTTAATGCTTAGGTGCAAGCGTTTGAACTGTGGGGCCCACTGTGATGTTTTAGTGACATCCAACAACACCGTTTATTGGATACGTGTACCAATTTTGGGTTACAAATAAAAATGAAGATTGTTGAGCGACGGACGTGGGACATACTAAAGATTCAACGGCGGATATTGGGGAAGCGGATTGCGTACTGAGTAACTCAGTAGGCTCAAGTAAACTCTGAGGGATCCACCGTGGTTTATCTGTTTGATCTCCACTGCCCATCCATTTTAAAAGTTAATATCATTTCCATATATCAAAACTGAAGTATATCAAAAGATCAAATAGACTATACCATAGGAAGTAGTGTGAATTGAGTGCCTACCATTGAAAATTTTTGGAGGCCACTGAAGTTTTGGATCAAGCATATACAAAGCTAATTTTATATATTGAGCCTATTTATTTATATATATATATTTTAAATTTTATCTTATGAACATGTTGGATGACAAATAAAAATCATCGTGGGCACTAGAAATATTTCAATGGTCGAAATCATTATTCCCACCGTTTTCAGTGGTATGGTTCACTTGAGCTTTGTATATGCTTCAATTTTAGGCTCAATATATAAAATTAGCTGAAACAGCGTATGGACGGATTGGATAAACCGCATACATTCAAGGTGGCCCAACTGAGTTTACTCAGTACAAGCGTACTGAGTAACTCAGTACGCATTCCTATTTCAGATATTGGAGTCGGATGCGGACTGCGTCCGAACCAACCCGAAGGTAGCAAGGACCCGCCAGATCTGTGTGGGGGTCACCATGATATATCTATTTATCCATACGGTCCATCTCTTTTCTCATATGATGTTAACTCATGAGCCCAAAAATGAGGTAGATCCAACGCTCGAGTGGACCACAGAAAATAGTAAGCTTGGTTGCATTAAATGCAAGATTCATCTCTGGTACGGTCCATCAGAGCCTTGGATCTGTCTCATTTTTGGGATCATCCCGTGACATGATCCAAGAAAAGGGATAGACGGTGTGGATAAACAGATACATCATGGTGGGCCCCACATAGATCTGGCCGGTCCTTGCTACGTCCGGGCAGGGATCGGACGCAATCCGCTTCCATTGGAGAGGGCGACACACCCAGCACAGAACTTCTAGATGGGATGTGGAACATATTAGTTTTAGTCATGAATGGACATTGCTCCCTGAATTGTGCCGCACCACAGTTTTAAATCTGTATGATTCTTCGTAAGTACGGTGAGCATGAGGAGCTTAAGCGGATAGACGGTTTGGATTCGACTACCACGTCATGAGTTAGCCCCACACATTTCAAATATATGCTAATCCACGTGCATTGCAACGGAAGCGAACTCGTCCGATGGCGTTACCAGGCGGTAAACGTAGGACTGGAACCCTTTTCCACAGGTGCAAAAGTGCGTGCACCACCTGAGAACTATGGGGCCCACATGATGTGTGTGTAAAATCTACATCGTTACTTAATAATTCCACAATATTTTCACCATATAAATAAACAATAAGCTTGATGGAAAACTCCAGTGGGCCATACCACTAGAATTTTAAAATCACAACTAAAATCAGTTAATTCACTATCTGTGGCCTCCATAATGTCCTTATTATAATGATTTTTGAAATTTATATTTATAACAAGTAGTATCACCTGATTAACGGATAAGATGGGATATAAATTCACTGTGGATTTGATGATCAGACCACTGAGCATGTGGACCAGATAGGAGCAGCGACACACGCTGGATCCTGAGTGGCCATATGGAGGTATGCTAATTCAACGCACGCGCGTGAGGGAGCCGTACACATTGACACGTATGTGAGAAATGAACTTTCTGAGCTACGCTATATAGAAAATCTACCGTGAAAACAAGACCATTCCACATCTCAAGTGGGCCTAATAAATGGCCAGGAAAAATACTTTCCAACCGTTGATTGGTTGTATCCTATTTCATTTTTTATTTTTTCAAAGAAAAAGATGAAAAGATCATTTTCAGTGTTGATGAAAAGATGAACAGGATCTTATACACGTGTGCTTGTGTGAAGGGTGTGGAAATTGCAAATGGTAAGTCCACCTCCATTTTCTCCGGACTCGGATTGCGTAGTGAACCACACGTCACGGACGTTTGTGGTACGTTGACGTTGCAAAGTTATGTGGGCCCCGCCATGATGTATGTGTTATATCGACACCGTCCATATAATTTACCAGATTTTTTCACGGCATGATACAAAAAATTAGGTAGATGGAAAGCTCAAGTGTACCACACCAAGGAAAGTTGTTGGGACAATAATGCTACAGTTGAAACCTTCCTAGGCCCACTGTGATATTTATTTTCCATCCAACGACGTGTTGATAACGTCACACAGACCTGTACGAAGGGAAAATACAAATATCAGCTTAATTCAAAACTTCGGTAACCCGAGAGAAGGTTTCAACGGTAGACGTCCTTTTGTATGGTTCGCTGGAACTTTGGATCTACTTTATTTTTGGGCTTTAACGTAAAATGACGTGAAAAAAATGGATGGGTCCACGAAACTTTGGCAGGACAACAGGCCATCTCGCAATCCGTGTCGATTTTCTCTCTACGCGGCTTCGGTGGATCCCTGACTGTGGGTCTCACCATGATGCATATGTCTTAAATCCACACCGTCCAGCCGTTTCAACAGCTCATTTTAGTGCATGATCCCAAAAGTAAAGAGATCCGAATCTTAGGCGAATCACACCGTAGGAAACAGTGGGATTGAATACCCACCATTAAAAACTTCCTGGGCCATGCTTATTAGCCAGCCAACCTATTGATAAGGTGACGAAGAGCTGGACGAAGGGACCACACAAATACCAACTTAGTCAAAAACTTTTGTGGTACCCAAGAAGTTTTTAATGGTTATATATTCACTGCCGTTTCCTGTAGTGTGGTCCACCTATGGTTTGAATCTCCTTCATTTTTGGATATAAGGCCTCATATTAATGAGCTTTCAAAATGAATGGACGGCATGGATTTAAGTAAACAACATCAAGATGGCCCCACAGTCAGGGATCCACCCACGCGCTCGTTTTCTCTTCATGTTTCAAACATGGTTGACCATGACTTTTTGACTTTGACTAGTAACCCCACCTTATGTTCGTAGAATTAGCAACCTCTTTGTGGCTATTATCTTTCCAATCCTATTGAGAGAGAGATTGAATACATTTTCCAACCTTTGTTTTTCTCCTCTTCTTTCTTCTTTCTTTTTTCTTCATTCATCATCATCATCATTTTATTCTTCTTTCGTCATTCCCGCTATCTTTTTCTTCTTTTATTTCATCATCATCATATTCTTCTTTCTCTTCATCATTTGTTCTTATTCTTAGAACAACCAAATTGAAAGAGCCACTACATACAATACAATGGAGAAGGAAATTGAAAACAGGAGCATAGTATGTTACACGCCAATGATAATGACGAATGGGATATGGCAAGGAGAAAATCCACTGAATTATTCCCTCCCTCTTTTCATGTTTCAACTCATCATCATCGCCCTCACCAACCGTGCATTATTCTACATACTTAAACCCCTTCGCCAACCTCGTGTTGTCTCCGAAATCATTGTAAGTAAGAAGAGCTTCCCAACTACTTTTATTTTATTTTATTTTAAATTCTCATCTCATCTCATTCATCTTCATTTGTTTTAATAAAGAAAGATGGTGGGGTTTTGGGTATTGTAGGGTGGGGTGATTCTTGGACCGTCGGTTATGGGAAAGGTGCCCCATTTCGCAGAGATTTTATTTCCGTTGAGAAGCATTAAAATGCTTGAGACCACTGCTAATATGGGTCTCATCTTCTTCCTCTTTCTCGTTGGTGTAGAGATGGACATTGAAGTTCTCAAACGTACAAAGCATAAGGCCTTAGTCATTGCCATCTCCGGCATGATTATCCCTATTGCAATTGGAACTTCTACATCTTTCTTCGTCCGCTCTTACGTCACAAATGACATTCAAAACAGCGCCTTCCTTCTCTTCTTCGGTGTCATCCTCTCTGTAACTGCTTTCCCCGTCCTCTCTCGCATCCTCACCGACCTCAAGCTCTTCAACACCAACCTTGGGAGGATCGCCATGTCCGCTGCTCTCATCAATAGCATCATCGGATGGGTGATGTTCACCATTGCAGTCGCCCTTGCTCGGAACGAAAATTCCCCTGTTGCTTCCCTTTGGGCTGTCCTCTCCGCAGCTGCCTATGTTTTCATTTGTATCTTCATGGTGAGGCCTGCCATCATTCGGGTAATACAACAAACACCTGATGGGGAGTCATTCGATGACCTACACATATCCATGATCCTCTGCGGCGTTATGGTGTGTGGATTGATTGCAGATGTGATTGGAATACATTTCATATTTGGGTCTTTTGTGTTTGGGCTTGTGATACCGAATGGGCCGTTGGGGGCTGCATTAGCCGAGAAGCTGGAGGATTTTGTGTCGGGACTGATGCTGCCACTCTTCTTCACCATCAGCGGACTAAAGACGAATTTGTCATATGTAGAGACAGAGGAGGGGTTGGTTCTAATGGGAATAATTCTAGCGGCCTGCATTGGCAAGGCCATCAGCACTTTGATAGTCGCCATCTGTTATGGGATGCCACTGCGTGAAGGATTTTCGCTTGGGATGTTCATGAACACCAAAGGGCTACTCGAACTGATCGTAATCAACATCGAAAGAGATAAGCAGGTACCTTCTCTCTCTCTCTCTCTCTCTCTGTGTGTGTGTGTGTGTGTGTGTGTGTGTGCGTGTGGCCTGCAGTAAGCCCTTGGGTCATGACCATGGCCGTCTCCATCTCTTTGAATTGTGGGTCACATCGCTGATGGCCCACTGCTATATGAACCAGCGTTGTGATCAGATGAATCTTTCATATCCGTTCCATGGCGTATCTTTAGTTGAGTACGGACCATTGCTATAGTTTTTCTTTGGGATTTTGACCAAAGTAACATTATGGCATTGCCAAACGCCACAAATATTAGAAGATTTAAACAAATGCCCTAACTAACCTCCTAATGCCTTTAAAAAAATTTAGGATGAAATTGTACCCAACTACCTTTTGCCTTAAGCCGAGCTTGTGAGACGGCGAGACGGATGAGATAAACATTATGGAGCCCACCATGGTGTTTGTGAGACATCCATACCTCGCATGTATTGCAAAATCATTTTATGACAGGAGCCCAAAAATGAGATAAGCTCAAGAGAGCCACACAATAGAAAATTGTTGGAGATTCAGTTGAAACATTCATGGGGCAGCAGAAGCTTTGAATTAATCTAATATTTTTATTCTTTCAATCCATCCCCATGGTAAGGCTTTTATAAGTGTTTGGGCCACTTTATGAATGGTTTGGATTGCATATAAACATCATAGTGGAGCGTAGTAAAGTTTGAAAGGTAGGTACTCGCTTTCCACTATTTCCAGTCATATGGCCCTCTTGAGTTTCAAATGTAACTTTTTTATCTCATGTCTTAACATGATCTTCCAAAATGGATAGATGGAGTGGATTTCCCACAAACATCATAGTGAGCCCAACATAGCTACCAGCAAAAAGCTTTTCGCATGAAAGATGTTACACGGATTGGGTAGCATGACCTAGCTAGATATGAATAGTCTTGTAGAGCCTACCATAATGTATATATTTTATCCATGTCGTCCATTCAATTTGAAAGATCATTTTAAGGAATGAGCTGAAAAATGAGGCGTATCAAAGGCTCAAGTGGACCACACTATAAAAAGTAGTGAGATTGAAAACATACCATTGAAAGTTTCCTGGGGGCCATAGAATTATTAGATGTAACTTATTTTTTAACCTATGATGTTAAATTAAATTCTGAATCCAATGGATTGAGTGGCTTCGACACATATCCCAAAGTGGCCCCAAAACCTTTAACACATGACAACTTAAGACCCTCAACAGATGATAACCTCAACCCTTAAAATATACCAACCATGATCGAGACCTTATCACATGACAACCTTGACCCTTATTACATGACAACCTCGACTCTCATAACATGACAACCATGACCCAAACCTTGACATCCTCGACACTTAACACATGACAACCATGACCTAGACGCTTAACACATGATAACATGGACTCTTAATGACAACTATGACCTAGACGCTTAACACACAACCTTAATCCTTAATCAATGATATATGTTCATTATCTTCTAAGGCAATGCATTATAAAATATAAATTCTATCCCTTCATCGTCTTTCCCATGATAACCAAAACCATCCATCTCCACCTCAAATTTCTTCCGACAATTACTTCTCCTCACGATAACAATCATGGCCATCCCTCTCTATTTACAACAAAAAATGGCTTCTATATTTAAGAAAATATTATTTTGTAAAAAAAAAAAATCATTCAAAATACATCTCATCTATCATTGGCTTACATCTCTAAGAAATGTAGTCGTCGGAGCAAAAATAATATTCATTTTTAGGCCGTACAAAGATTCCCAGGAAAACAACGAACCAAGGAAAAGGTTGATATGAGCACTAGCCTCCAACCAAGGGTAATTTCATCCCCCTAAAAAGTAAAGGGTGTTGGGGGCTAACTAGGACATTTGTTTAAATCTTTCAATTTTTAGAGCGTTTGGCAATACCACAATAATACTTTGGTCAAAATCCCTAATCTTAAGTATAATTTACATTGTACCAGATGCAATTCGGAAGAACCTGGTCCAACGTCCCAAGGGAGACTAACAAATGGACTGGAATCCTTGAATCACCTTTTGTACAATGTTTATATAACACCTGAGATAATCCACTCCGTCCATCAGGTGAGCACTCATAATTCCACTGTGCATTTTAAAAATTAGCCTGCTATAAAACTCGGGTGGACCACACCACAGGGAAAAATATAAAATCACGCTCGCCAAAGATTTGGGTCAGTCTGATTTTTAAACCATCCCTTAATCCTGGTGCAATGCATCTGATTAACGGCTTTGATGGAATATAAACACCATGGCTAGTAACACACACACAAACACACAAACAAACCTATGGTTAGTATTCCCTCTCCAAGGGCCTAACATGTAGAGGGCACGCAGGATGGATGGGGTGGATGCCATAAAGACAACAAGGTGCGTCCGCTACTTCATCAGGTGCTGAAGAGGATACATGTCTGTCGGGTATTAATGGTATAAGCATGCAACGCATGTTGAAAGATTTGCATGCATGCACGTAGGTGCTGGACGAGAAGGCTTTCGCGATCATGGTGATAACGGGAGTTCTAGCGACGAGCATCATCACACCTGTGGTCTTAATGGCCCACCGTAGAGCCCGAACAAACATATCATACAAACGTCGATTTATAGACAGCAAGCTCAACATGGAACTACGTATACTAGCATGTATACATACTCCTCGTAATGTCCGTACCATCATCAAACTCCTCGAAGCATCCTATGCAACTAAGAAATCTCCGATTTCCATTTACGCACTCCATCTTGTCGAGCTCACCGGCCGATCATCAGATATGGTGACTGTCCACAACATGCATAAAGGCCATAGATGGATTGAGAACCACAACATGGGCAGTTCTTCTCAGATTATTAATGCATTTAAGAACTATGAGAAGAAGGTGGAAGGTGTATCAGTTCAAACTCTAACGGCTATATCACCCTACTCAACCATGCATGAAGATATATGTGATGTAGCTTTAGATAAGTGTGTGGCATTCATCATCATTCCATTTCACAAACAACAGAAGGTTGATGGAGGGATGGAGACTGAGCATCCAGCTTTCCGTACCATCAATCAAAATGTCTTGGCTAGTGCTCCTTGTTCAGTAGGGATTCTTATAGACCGTGGTCCTGGTGGGATTAACCGTTTAGATTACCATATAGCTGTGCTTTTTTTCGGTGGGCCAGATGATCGAGAGGCTTTATCTTATGCAATGAGGATGGTGGAACATCCAGGCATACATCTGACTGTAGTGAGGCTCTTGGAGGGTGAGCTGATGACAAATCCATGTGAAGATGAGAGTATATTGACAGTGATTACTGATAATGGAGAAAGGCAGATTGATGATGAATTTATTAATGAGTTTAGACAGAAGAAAGTGGATGATGAAGCTGTGTTATATACAGAGAGGGTGGTGAAGAATGTGGAGGAAATGGTGTCTGTGGTAAGTGGGATCGATAATAGTCTTGATCTTTATATAGTTGGACGTGGACAAGGGATGATGACTCAGCTTACAGTAGGACTGACGGATTGGAGCGATTGTCCGGAGCTTGGGGTGATAGGAGATATGCTGGCATCGTCGGATTTTGCAGCGACTGTGTCGGTGTTGGTGGTGCAGCAGTATGTGGGGGAAGTGAAGGAGGAGAGGGTGGAGACACCAGATAGTCCGATGCTGCAGAGAGAACAGCTGTTGGATAACATACAGATGAATGATTTTAAGGTGTCTAGTGTTAGTGGAGCCTATGGTAGTGGGCCTGCATGGAGTTCTAGTACAGTCGATCCTTAATTAGTGTTTTCACTTGTTCTTTCACCTTGTGTTTAATCTTTCTTTTTTTTTTAAAATTGTTTAAATGTTGGTGTATAATTCATATATACAGAGAAGTGAGTTTTATACGTTGTTTGTGAGAAAGATATTATATGGAGTTCATTCTCAGAGCATCTGTACGTGTTGTGAAACATGTATGGTCAATTGCACCATTGATCTGATGGGTTATCATGCATGCATTTACTAGTTGGATCATACTCACTAATTTGTTTAAATTTTAATTAATTAAGAGATGAGGATGGATTTTGTGGGAAATAAAAACATTTATTGATATCTTAAGAGCTTGTTTCAATAGGACGCGGATTTCCTGCCAAAGGATGCGGGGAGGGGCCCATCGTGATGTTTCTGAGAAATCCATCCGTCAATCCTTTTTTAGAACTCATTTTAGGATATGAGAGCAAAAACGAGGTGGATCCAAAGATCAAGTGGGCCACACGAAAGGAAAGAGTTGGATTCAGTGATGACTGTTGAAATAATATTATGGTTATAAAAGTTTTATTTATTTATTTTATTTTTATCAGGCTTTATTTTTTGTGTTTTCACTACATCCCAGTGGGATTGACCTTATAAACAGTTTGGATGGCATATAAACATCCAAGGTGGAGCCCAAGAAGATTTCAACGGTAGGAATTTCTTTCCCCAATTATCCCTCTCGTGTGACCATTTTAGTTTTGGATCCATTTCATTTTTGGTCGCATGTCCTGAAATAATCGTGAAAAATAGATGGACGTGATAAATTTCAAAGAAATATCACTGTGGGCCCTACCCTGCATCCTTTTGCAGGAACTTCCAACGAAAGTCTTTCACAGGAAATCCGTATATATATATATATATATATATATATATATATATATATATATATATATATATATATATATATATATATATATTGTTTAGTTTTTTAAGTTGATTTTCTGGATATGACTCTTTAATACCAATGACCAACAACAGAAGATGTATCATGTAACCGGGAGAGAATTAGGTGTGGCCCTTATCCTGGGGCCACCTTGATTGATGTATTCTATATCCGCAATGGCGTCCATCTATTTTTCTATATAATTTTAAGGCATGAGCCTAAAAATGAAGCACATCCAATTCTCAGGTGGACCATACCATGGGAAGCAATGGTGATTGACCATTAATGGGCCACAGGAATTTTAGATCAAGCTGATATATGTTTTATCGAAACTTTCCAGTGGGTCCTGGTAAGTTTTTAATAGTAGGGTGTTTAATAATTACCTTTGTTTCATATAATATGGCCCACCTGAGATTTGGATCTTCTTCCTTTTTGGGTTCACTCTTTGAAATGACCAGGCAAAATAGATGAACAGCGTGCATATAAAATACATATATCAAAGCGGCTCCAGTGTAAGGGCCGCCTGATCTTGGGTGGGGCAGGCCGCACCTTATTATTATTATTCTATGGTCTACCATATTAAGGCCCAAGTATCCGAACGGTTTAGATCTTATGCGTGTGAGCCATAAGTATGTTGATAAAATGGCATTTCATATCATTCCTCATTTGCCAAGCCAACGGAGGAATATCAGGAACCGCTGGGACAAAATGGTATTTCCCAACATCCATGGATAGGATCTTCCACGAATCTTTCAGAAATGATCCACTTGAGCGTTAGATCTATCTCATTTTTTTTTTCTCATACTTCGAAATGAACTGGAAATATGAATAGACAGTGTGGATAAAACACATACATCACAGTGGGCTCTATAAAGCCTCTGCCAAGATTGAGTCTACAGTCCACTTCTCATTATTCTATTGTACAATCACGTATTCTTTTTGCAACCTTGTCTTGTATTCTGGATGGATCACGGAGTAAATGAATTGTCTATACATCAAAAATGAGATTTCAACTATAATCTTAGGGCCTGTTTGGCCGGGCAGGCTGGATTGGATTAGATTGTATTAGAAGGGATTGGAAGGAGTAATCCCGGGATTGGCCGGGCGTGCCAAACAAGCTGGATGAAATTCTACCCGGATTGGAGCAATCCCATGGGATTGCCAGCAATCCACTGACATCACCGTCATTACCTTGAAATCCACCCTATCCCTCCTAATCCCACCGAATCCCATGATTTTTGCCTGGACATGTTTGGATGAACAAATTGGAAGGGATTGGCTGGGCATAATCCCAAACAAGCTGGATGAAATTCTACCTGGATTGGAGCAATCCCATGGGATTGCCAGCAATCCACTGACATCACCGTCATTACCTTGAAATCCACCCTATCCCTCCTAATCCCACCGAATCCCATGATTTTTGCCTGGACATGTTTGGATGAACAAATTGGAAGGGATTGGCTGGGCATAATCCCGGGATTGACCAGGCAGGCCAAACATACTTGCTGGTAGATTCCCTGGATTTAGCAATCCCATCAGATTGCCTGCAATTCACTGACACAGCCATCATTGAATGCAATCCACCCTATTACAATCTAATCCCGTGGGATGGGCCTGTCCAAACACGCCCTTAAAGACCTAACTTGTAGGGAAAACACTTCCAATCCAGGATGGATCTTGGTCTTCCACACCTTATCTTCTTAGGAAAACTTCTTGTGATGCCGTCAGGATGGATCTTGGTCTTTGATGCAGGGAGGACGTGAGGTCGAGCACCGTCTTCCTCAAGAGGATAACTATTCCGAATCCACGGAACTTCTCCGGACTCCTCACAGAGACTTCTAGAATCCACGAGTAAAGAAAGAAGAAAATAGAAGTAAATTCTAATAAATTCGAAATTGATTGATGAATGATTAAAATCGAGTTTACAACCCTTTAAATAAGGGTATCAAGCAATGGGAAAGAAATCATAATCAAACTACAACTCAAACTCCTAGAATCCGATTTACTATAAATAGTAAACTTACTATTTATAGCGGTCGTGATGTCTACTAGTGCGCAAGGTTTTCGGCCAAAAATAGTAAGTGTCCTATTTGGCTTCACCAAACCGTTCCCTAATTATTCTAAGCTCTTTTCACGTTGGGCGCAACTCCTAAAGCCCAACGGATGAAGAGTTACAATCAAACTAAAACTTACTATTTATAGTAAAAACGAAATTAAAACAGGAAACGACCGTCGATCCAGAGGTATTTTCGCAATCCCGGGCGGCGCCACCCGGCGTAGCTGTGTTGGTTGGCTAAAGTAGCTCGGTCTACCCCAAAATCATATATTTTACGTCACTAACTCCTTCCGGATTGCGAGATACGCCCGATCTAAGGTCCGATGGTCCGGATCACTTCTGTCGTCGGGGCCTTTTCTGATCCATCTTGGCCATGAAACTGTCCGCGACCCGCTCTACATCAGTCCCCTCCACTTCAAAAGAACTCGTCCTCGAGTTCTCATCATGCGCTGGTTCATGATACTCGAACAAGTCCGCGACGTTAAAAGTCCGTGAGATCACCATGTCATCTGGAAGATCAACAACATAAGCGTTGTCATTGATCTTTCGGATGATTGGTACCGGTCCAATCTTTTTATTCTTCAACTTGTTGTACGTTCCGTTCCGGTCGGAAATCGTTCTTTGCGCAGATGGACCATTACTTGGTCACCCACTTCGAACACTTTTTGTCGCCGATGCTTGTCGGCTTGCTCCTTGTATTTTTCGTTCGAGGCATGTAACTTGGTTTGTACTTCCGCATGAATGCCCATGATCTTGTCAGCCATATGTTCCGCTGCAATGCTCATGCTTGGGAGCTTGGGCAGAGGGACCAAGTCTAGTGTGTGGCGAGGGACTCGTCCATAAATAACTTGGAACGGGGATTTTCCTGTCGAGCGGTTCACCATGTTGTTGAATGCAAACTCCGCTTGAGACAAAGCCAAATCCCACTGCTTCGTTTTCTCCTGAAATACATCGAAGGAGGTTTCCCAACGTGCGATTCACAACCTCGGTTTGCCCGTCAGTCTGTGGGTGGTAGGCGCCTGAACTGAAGTCGTGTATCGAATCGAGTCCACAAAGTCCGCCAAAAGTGGCTTATGAACTTCGTGTCACGGTCGAAAGTAATAGTCCTGTGAACCCCATGTAGCCGCACAAGTTCTCTGAAGAATAGATTCGCCACGTGTGTTGCATCGAGAGTCTTCTTGCATGGAATAAAGTGCGCCATCTTGGAGAAACGATCTACTACCACGAACACCGAATCCATGCCACGTTGTGTTCGTGGGAGACCAAGCACGAAGTCCATAGATAAATCCTCCCAAGGGCCGTCGGGCACGGGTAACGGAGTGTCCAGGCATGTATTATGAGAGTGCAACTTAGAGGTCTGACAAATATAACAACGATGGACTGCCTTTCCCACATCACGTACCAATTGCGGCCGGATACTGTTCTTCCACAAGAGCTCGCGTCTTGTCTCGCCCAAGGTGTCCACTGAGGCCACCTCCATGTAGCTCTTGGATTATCTGTTCCCTTAGCGAATTGTTTGCGAAGCACAATCGATTTCCCGTGACAAGGAACCCGTCTTGCATATGTAAGTCATCGGGGTGACCTTCTTGGCATCTAACCCATGCGTCCTTGAAGTCGTCGTCATCGGCATATATGTCTTTGAGGCGCTCGAACCCGACAACCTCATTGCTCATGGTGACTAACAAAGTTGCGCGGCGACTCAGTGCATCAGCTACCTTGTTCTGTTGCCCTGACTTATGTTTTAGTACGAACGTGAATTCCTGCAAAAACGAGATCCATCTAGCATGCACACGGTTAATGTTAGCTTGACTATTAATGAATTTGAGAGCTTGATGGTCCGTGTAAAGTATGAATTCCCTTTGAATCAAATAATGTCGCCAGTGCCTCAGTGCCTGGACCACCGCGTATAACTCGATCTCATATGTAGGCCACTTCTTACGTGCATCGCTAAGTTTCTCGCTGTAAAAGGATACCGGCCTACCTTCTTGAGACAAAACTCCCCCAATTCCGACATATGAGGCATTACATTCGACTTCAAAAAGTTTGTCGAAGTTGGGAAGTATAAGAACCGGGGTCGTGGATAATCTGTGCTTGATTTCGGCAAAGCTCCTGACGGCTTCGTCAGTCTACTGAAACTGCCCTTTCTTCATTCAATCTGTGATTGGTGACACAATGGTACTGAAAATTTTCACGAATCGACGATAGAATGTCGCCAGTCCATGAAAACTTCGCACTTCGTGAATATTTGTAGGAACCGGCCATTCTCTGATTGCCTTCACCTTTTCCTCATCCACCCGAATGCCCGTGGATTTGACAACAAAACCAAGAAACAATAGGCTATCAGTCAAAAAGCTGAACTTTTATAAATTGAGATACAGTTTATAATTAGTGAGCACTTGAAGGACCTTCTTGAGGTGTTCCATATGGGTGGTTTCGTCTTGACTGTATATCAAAATATCATCGAAGTAAACCACAACGAACCGCCCAATGAAAGGTTTCAGAACTTGGTTCATCAATCTCATAAATGTGCTAGGCGCATTCGAAAGCCCGAAGGGCATGACCATCCATTCGTATAATCCTTCCTTGGTTTTAAAGGCTGTTTTCCACTCATCACCCGACCGTATTCGAATCTGATGGTAGCCGCTCCTTAGGTCCAATTTAGAGAATATTTTTGCACCCTCTAGCATGTCCAACATATCGTCCAACCGTGGTATAGGAAACCTGTATTTTATGGTGATTTTGTTGATGGCTCTGCTGTCAACACACATGCGCCAACTCCCATCTTTCTTTGGAGTTAATAGAGCTGGTACAGCACATGGACTCATGCTCTCCCGAATAAGACCCTTACGGATCAACTCCTCTACTTGTCCCTGCAGAATCTCGCACTCATTCGGACTCATTCGATAATGGGGACGATTCGGTAAACTGGACCCAGGGACAAAGTCGATATGGTGTTGGATATCCCGCATGGGGGGTAACCCATCGGGAAGGTCATCGGGCCAGATTTCTTTGAATTCATGTAGCAGGGGCCTTAGTATTTCAGGGATGTTGGTAGGCTCGAGTTCTTCCCCTTTTACAATTAATGCATAAGTCTGTCCTATTTCTTTGGATTCTTCCACGAAGTCCCATATGGTTAAGAGAAAACGGCCCTCCACTTTAGAAGTTTCAGGTGGTCCCTCTGGATCCATAGGGGCCAATATGGTCTTTCGGCCGTCCTTGACGAAGATATATATATTATCTCGCCCTTTATGAGTGGCATCACGGTCAGATTGCCAGGGCCGACCTAGTAGTATGTGACATGCTTCCATGTCGACCACATCGCATACTACTTCATCCTTATAATGTTTGTCAATTAAAAAGCATATGGTGCACCGTTCAGTTACCTTTGTTTTGATGACCTTCTTGATCCAACCGATTGTATATGGAGAGGGATGACACTCCGTTTTCAATTGCATTTTTTTCACCATGACCTTGGAGACGATGTTCTCGCTACTCCCACTATCAATGATCACGTCGCAAACCTTTCGATTCACCGTACACCTAGTGCGGAAGATGTTATGCCGCGGTGGATGCACTTCTTTTCTTGGCGCATATAATTGTCACCTCACGACAAGCGACTCGCCGTGATCTTGCTGAATCCAACCTGAATCATCTGCCTCGTCCTCGGTGGTATGCTCCTGTTCTTCAATATCCGGATCTTCATAAGCGTTATCAGCACTACCATCATTGATGGCAAGGTTTGCCACTTTTCGCTGGGGACAAGTATTTGATAGGTGGCCCGGTTGGCCACAACGATAGCAGTTATCGGGCCTTGGCCGAGCATAGGGGTTCGGGATTCTACTTGGACCAGCCCGATACGCCCCTTTGGGGTCTAGCTTGCCCACTTCCCCGATCTCGGTTCTCAAACGTAGGAGGTTGAGTGCGTGCTCCTACGGGCTCCTTCCCCTTAGGCGGTGCAGTTCCCTGACCTGCCACAGGAATCCTTGCAGTAGGATAGGTCCGTGTGTTAGGACGTTCAAGTTGCACTTCTGCACGAGTAGCCAACTTGATCGCATCATTCATCGTCCAGACGGACTGCATCTGGACCCGATCCTGGATAGCCATACGCAATCCACCGTTGAATCGGGCGACTTGCTGCGATTCAGTCTCGACCAAATCGTTACGCGCCGCCAAGCGGTAAAATTCTTCTGCGTATTCTCTCACCGACCGACTACCCTGTCGACAATTTTGGTATTGTTGGAATAATACCTGATCGTAATCGCTAGGGAGGAATCGGGCACGTAGTAGCTGCTTCATCCGTTGCTAGTGCGGATTGGTGCTTTCGTCTGCCTGGTTCGCGCGAGTTGCAGTTGTTCCCACCAAGCCGAAGCTCCTCCTTTCAACTTGTAGGCCACAAGCTTGACCTTCTTTACTTCAGGGATGTCCATGTAGTCAAAAAATCGCTCAACTTCAGAAAGCCAATCGAGGAAATCCTCAATGTGTAATTGGCCATTGAAGCTAGGAATATCAACCCTCATCTTGAATTCTCGATCCGTTCGATCTACTCGATCGCCGCCATGTCTGGGGTGTTGGAAGAGTATATCGTCGATTTCCTCCTCACTGGAGCCCCCTTCCTCAGGAATGACCCTTGGATGCACTGTCGGTACTATCCTGCGATCAGGGCGATTAATTTGGGGTGGAGGATTGACACCAGGAACACGGAGTTGCCTTAGGTTTTCCGCCAAGAGATCCGCTATGCGGTCGATGGAAGCCTGCAGCCCTTGCATGGCTTGCCGATTCTCTCGTTGCGCTACTTCGAAAGCTGCCGCCGTTAAAGGTAAATTCCCTGGAGCACCGCCCATGGGATTGTTGCCCGACCCGTCGTTAGAAGCCATCAATCCGAGGAGAAACCTCGCTTTGATACCAAACTGACGCAGGGGAGGACGTGAGGTCGAGCACCGTCTTCCTCAAGAGGATAACTATTCCGAATCCACGGAACTTCTCTGAACTCCTCACAAAGACTTCTCTAATCAACGAGGAAAGAAAGCAGAAAATAGAAGTAAATTCTAATAAATTCGAAATTGATTGATGAATGATTAAAATCGAGTTTACAACCCTTTAAATAAGGGTATCAAGCAATGGGAAAGAAATCATAATCAAACTACAACTCAAACTCCTAGAATCCGCGACTTACTATAAATAGTAAACTTACTATTTATAGGCGGTCGTGATGTCTACTAGTGCACAAGGTTTTTGGCCAAAAATAGTAAGTATCCTATTTGGCTTCACCAAAGCTCTTTTCGCGTTGGGCGCAACTCCTAAAGCCCAACGGATGAAGAGTTATAATCAAATTAAAACTTACTATTTATAGTAAAAACAGAATTAAAATTGGAAAACGACCGTCAATCAAGGGGTTTTTCGCAATTCCGGGCGGCGCAACCCGGCGTAGCTGGGTTGGTTGGCTAAAGTAGCTCGTTCTACCCCAAAATCATATATTTTACGTCAGCTAACTCCTTCCGGATTGCGAGATACGCCCGATCTCAGGTCCGATGGTCCGGCTCACGTCGGTCGGCGACCGGGCCTTTTTTGATCCATCTTGGCCATGATGCCGTCAGGATGGATCTTGGTCTTCCACACCTTATTCTCTTAGGAAAACTTCTTAGCTAGAAGATTTTTCTAATCATGTAGATGAAGGAATTAAAACATGCATAAAAAAAAAAAATAACGATAATAAAAAAAAGGAGCTGGTGAAGTATACCCATCACACTTCTCTCCAATAGGATCTACATACTAAAGATTTCTATACCTATCTTAATAACTGCATATATGAACCAGGGTTCAATCGTCCCATGATCACAACTACAAATACAATGGAGTTCACCAAATCGGTCAATTTGAAAAATTCGATGGTCAGATCAAAACCTATAATCATGTGTGCCACACCAAACAAGAGTCTTACATGCTTTACTAAACTTTGTTAAGGACCAGACGTGGTTAGATTTGATTGGGCATTTAGAGATGGTCACCCAGGGCTGGACCAATCAAATCTCACAGCATCAGTAAGGTGAGGCCTCCGTAATCCACTCCCTTTGATTCAGTATCCAGTGTCAGTCCCCAACCATTGGCCCCATATGCTGAGATACTCCAATGATTTGAACCGTTTATATCATCCTTACTGTCATAAATAAGCTATTATCTCATAATCATGGTTATGATCTGAAACTTTGATTTTGAGAGTTGAATGCCAGGGATTGAAAATTTTTCTTTTTATTGTTTTAAATTCATCTACAGACAGTGATGATCACGATCATCCGTTCAGCCTAATTTTTTTAGGGTGGCCCATACAACATAGAATCCAAAACATGGACGGTTCAGATCATACAACCACACATCATTTGGGTCCTGACCAGCAAACCGAAGTTGTAAGAAAGAGATACTTTGGTTGAGAAAATACCAACATAGAGATGTGGATTTTGAGTTGGAGAAGCCCAGCTCTTGAATAACTACAAACATATTAGATATTTCACTGCCCCAAGCCAAGTTGGAAACGGATTGGCTACTCCCCCTGCCACCAGCCTGGTGGCTGATGATCGGTGCACTGTGGGCCCCACCATGATGTATGTGTTTCATCCATTCCGTTCATCCATTTTTACAGATCATTTTAGTTCTGATCCCCAAAATTAGAAGGATATAAATCTCAGTTGGACCACACCGCAGGAAAACAATAGTGATTGGATATCCACCATTAAAATCCTCCTAAGGCCCACTGTACTGTTTATTTGACATCCAATCTGTTGATTAGGTCATACAGACCCAGATGAAGGGAGAAAACAAAGATCAGCTTGATCCAAAACATTTATGGCTCCCAAAAAGTTTTTAATGGTCGACGTTCATTCAACACTGTTTCATGTAATGTGGTCCAATTGAGATTGGGATATACTCATTTTTGGTCTCATCCACTAAAATGACCTAGAAAAATAGATGGACGGCATGGATGAAACACATACAATATGGTGGGGCCCACAGAGCACCGACCACCAGCTATTGGCTGGTGGCTGGGGAGTAGCCAATCCGTTTCCAACAAAGTTCCAGTTTTGAATAACTACATGTTATCTTAGCTAGCACGTGCGATACATGTGGAGGACACTTGATATGCAGGCACGTAAAAATGGTACACCTGGCATAAATTAACTCAAATCAAAACCGACTAAATTGTGGTCCCCACTGTAACTAAGTTGCATTCCAAAAATCAGATTGATTGAACAATCCGAACCGTTGAGATGTGGGCACTTGTAAACCATTAGATAATTTTCATTTTCAACTGTCTAATAAATATCTACCAATCTCATAGTTGAATCACCAAACAGAAGCAAATTCAGGTTCATGATACATCTAAACTGGTACCTATAGTTGAACAGTTTGGTTTGAATTACTTGTATGCTATGTATGCAAATTTTCAGTAATTTCTAACTGCTTGCGTATCATCCATCATGGTCTGTCAGAGTATTAAAGTATTTCTCATTTTCATTTGCTAGGCACATAGACAGGTATTTTTCTTGGACTCGCAAGGTAGGGTTGATGGGCTGGGCTAGGGCCAGATTGGTTTTGGTTTCTTCAAGCCCAGACTCTTCATTTATGGGCCTTTTATTTATTTGGGGCCCAGATCGTTGGTCCGTAGGCTAGGCTCGAGCAAAGGCCAGGAGTGTCATAAACATGGGTGGAACTGGTCTTGTGCTGGGCCTCAACAGTGTTCTGGACCTGCAAAAGACTTGGGTCTGGGAAATTAAGTACAGCCCAAGCCAGTTGGCTGGTTTGGCTCACGGATCCAATGATGTAGAGCAGGTTGCATACAATTTCATGGCCAAGATGGACCAGAAAAGGCCCGATTGGAGGCGGAAGTGATCCGGACTGTCAGAACCTTAAAATGGGCATATCTCGCAAACTGAAATGAGTTGTCCGATGTGTCATAATTGATTTTGGGGTAGGACGAGCTACTTTAGCCACCCAACTCACTATACAGGGTTGGGCACGCCAAATTTGTGAGTTTCAATCAGATCGATGGTTGAATTTCCATTTTATTTTCGTTTTTATTATTTGTAGTAAGTTTTAGTTTAATTATAACTCTTCATCCGTTGGGCTTTATAAGTTGCGTCCAACATGAAAGTGCTTAAAATAATGAAGAGAATAGCATGGTTGAGCCAAATAGGACACTTACTATTTTTAGCAAAAAACCATGAGGTCTAGTGGAAATCATGATAGCCTATAAATAATAAGTTTACTATTTATAGGAAGTCACTAGTGGAGATCATGATAGTCTATAAATAGTAAGTCGAAGTCACTATTTTTAGGAGTTTTAGTTATAGTATGATTCCGGAACTTCTTACTAAGGTTTATCTTACTATTTAACAGGCTATGAGCTTGTTTTTCATCATCAATTAATTTATTATGAATTTTTATAAATTATTCTATTTTCTTATTTTTCTCGTGGATTCGAAGTATGTGTTGAAAAGCTCTGCCCCGAGGAAGACGGTGCTCGACCTCAACACGTCCTTCCCTGCGTCACCCAACATGCCAACCAGGCCCCTTGATTGGCCCCTGAGGTAAGACGACCATTTAAGTGATGTGCGGTCAAGCATAAATGCAGTCATCAAAGCCATTCATGGGATGGGGCCCACCAAAGAAACCATTCCTTCTGGCAATTCTATTAAGGATGCATATATTGTATACTAGATGCTAGTGTCCACCATCTGATAACCCCGACCACAATCAAACGGTGTTAATAAGGGTTGAAGAAAAACCACCATTGATGATTGTCCAACATCGCTATTTATTGAAGCTTTAGTGGGACCCACTCATCATCACTATCAACTGGTGATTGATAAGCATAGCTTATGATGTATTATACAATCCTCAGGCAAAAGATTTTACATCCATTTGTACAAGTAGAGCAAGTGGGTCCATGGTAATTCATATGATGTTGTGTACCCCACCTAACAAAAATTCCCAAGATTGGATGAACATTAAGTTTCACTATGTGGACAACCAAAATGGTTGGCATTCAGCTAAAAGAAGGTGAATACTGCAAATCTTGGGAAATTTTCAGCACATGGGCCATCAATCGCAAGGCCCGTCATTTGGACAGTTTGGATCACTAAACATGAAGAACTCAAAATCAATATCGGGAGGACGGAATTTTCTTCATCGTCATATTGTTTTATTTTAATTTCCATAATGTAAAACAGGTGTATGCAAATTAATAAGGGTGGTTGTAGGTATCATGTTCTTATGAAAATTCCTATGAAAAGAATATATAGAGCACTTATGGGTTGTTTGGGGTAAGGTATTTGGGTAAGGATTTGTGAAATCCATGGATTTCTAATTTCTCTTGTTTATTTTTTGTAGGGTCTTTGCTAAATCCTTGGATTTCTCAAATCCACAGCCTCGTAAATCTATTGATTTATAAAATTCAATTTCCCAAAACAGTTGCAAATACATATATTGAGAGATTTCTTAAAAGCACTAAAGGTTATTCTATTGCTATAAATTCTCTTGATCCGTGGATTTGTAGCTTGATTTCCAAACAATGAACTTTGGAATTTGCCAAATCCACATCCAATGCAAATTCATGAATTCGACGTGTTCATGAATTTACTAAATTAATATTCTCATTTCCCTTAGCCAAACAAGGCCTTGGGGGCATCATGGATGTTTTATTAACCATTCACATTGGGATGCTCCCTAAGACCTTGTTTGGATATATACGGGGGAAACTATGGAATTCAAGAAAAATGGAAGAGGTGATATATATCTTGGGTAGTCTCATAGACTACCATATATTTTCTTTATATTTTATTCATATAAATAAAAGAGAAGAGAGGGAAACCCTAATCTCTCCCATGCACCCAAAATCATATAATTTCGTGTGAAGCCAGCTGAGGTCCTTTGCCAGATGAGAGAAGAATTAGCATAAATTGGATTTCTCTTTTCTGTCATTTTTTAAAAAGAACATATTGAGAAATAATTTAATTTGGTTAAACAATGTGTGGTTAATAAATAAAGAATAGCACTTGAGAACTTAAGTACTAAATAAAAGCATAGCTGGGCACAAACCAAGCTAGCTTGAAAGCTCCCCTCGGATTGGTTTGAAAAAGGTCAGCTTGGATTGGTTTGAGTAGGAGTTCAAACCAAACTAAGCCTTGGCATCAAGCTCGTTTTAAAAAATGAACTAAGCTCAAACGAGGCAGTACCAGCTCGGCTCGGCTTGATTCAGTTCAGTTTGGTTTGGCCTGATTCAGCTCGTAGATTGTATGCACACTGTTTCCTGTGGTGTGATCCATTTGAGTTTTTGATATGATTCAATTTTAGGATCACATCCTAAAATGATATGTAAAAATGGATGGATGGCATGGATAATACATATACATGATAATGTTGATAATATATAATATATATACATGAATGCACACTATTTCCTGTGGTTTAGTCCAATTGAGCTTTGGATATGATTTGATTTTGAATCATGACCTAAAATGATATGTAAAAAAGGATAGACGGCATCGATAAAACATATACATGATGGTGGGCCCACAAAGTTTACTCAGTACACTAAAGTGGGATTGGCATGAGCTGGTGACATCAACACCCCCGCCACATAGCTGTTGTCAAAGCTCTATAGGCCCCATCATGGTATATGTATTTTATTCAGCTGCCTATCAAAATTTTAGCTTGACAAAAAATAAGGAAGATCCAAACCCCTGATAGACTACAACACATAGGAGACGAAAGTTCCTGACATGTATCGGTTTGGCTCGGCTCAAATATTTGGACCAAACCGAGCTCAAATAGTAGGGATAAGCTCGAAGCTCGACTGGTGTAAATCTCGGACAGGGGCGTCACATAAACAAGCTAAACTAAACTTGGGTCAAACAATTGGTTCAGCTCAGCTTGTGTACATATCTAAGCGCACATACCAACGTGATTACCTGAATGGCCTAAAATGTTCTACCTTCATCATGGATGGTCAGACATTACAAAACCAAAGCAAATGTCCCTAATAGTAGAAATGGTGGGTAATCTTTGATAAATGTGGATCTTGAATCCTTTTTTACTTTTGGCCATTCACTTTCAAACGGCCGCGGCATGGGGTGCACAAATTCAACCGTCTAGATCACCTAAAGATCAACCCAATAGAGTAGTTGCTAGGGTTGGATTAGGGTTTGGGTGATCAATATTTCACTTATTTGAATAGGGGTCTGATTCACGGATTCGAAAGCCGACTCATGTCTGATCCAGACCAAAAGCTTAATTTGTTGGGTCATGGCCCTCCTCATCGAATGGGCCCATCCAACGTGGAATTGACAAATGGGAGGCTGCCATTTAGTAGGAATATTGAGAAGTTTGGAATATGGTGTGGGCTGTCATGGACAAGTCACATGGGGCAGGTAAGAGATAGAAGAGATGCATTGAAATTTCACGCTGGAATGATAATAAGCATTGGAAAGAAAAGGACAGAAGAACTCATATCAACAGACGTAGAGGAGGAGATGAGACATTAGCTTCCTGATAAATAACAAACAAGAAAGTGGGTACAGTTGAAGACATAATCCAAAATAACACACGTCTTCTCTAATCACATCCCTAATGTATTCAATCATGCATTCATTAACCCGGGCCGGATCGGCAACTCAACCGGGTCAAACCCGAACCGGCTATATAGACTATAAAAATTATTATTATTAAAAAAAAAAAATCTGAAAAACCGGTATGTCGTTTAACATGTATTGTCATGTATCAGTTGACTTAACGAAAAATGCGAGAACACTTAAAAATGCTTGCTTACTGTCATGATCATGTGTCAATGACTCATGAAGAATGCAAGATGGTTCACATACATGCCCATCATGTGATGTGAATGTGTTATGTTTTGTGGATGTAATTGGCCAAGAAGATAAGATATGACAAACACAATGAGATGCTGAGTCGTTTGTCGATGTTCTTCAATTAGGCAATACATTTTCAATCATGGAGGCAGTGACAAATGAGCCGAACAAAGAGCGTAACATTCATGTTCTGTTCGATCATAGCAAAGATGGTCATTTCTGTTGTGGCCTTGTTTTTGTAATTTTTCGCTCTCATGTGGCCCTGTTTCCTACTTACGATTACCTAACAAAACCTTTCAGCTCTCTTTCTGGCGTTTTATGACAAAACCATTGTTCAAGGCTTCGTTTGGATCCACTACTAAGATTGAATTGCAATAAATTAGTTCAAAAGGTGGATACATCGGAATTGTATAATTGCCTTACTGAGTAATCCACATGGAAGGACTAGACTTCAAACTGAAAATCATGTTACTTTCAAGTTTCTAAGTTGGATGTGAAAGAAGTGTAACTACAATTTGAGTGCTACTTTCTTATTTTGAGTGCTAGGAAATATAGTCTATTATCTCGTGATTTAAACCGAATGTTTACAAGTCATTTCATTTTTACATCCAAACACACCCAAGATATTATTATTGACTGCTATGTCCTCTTAGCTCTGCTAAAGCTCATGTGTATGTACAAGGCAACACACATCATCTTATATCTGAGTAGATGGTAGATTGAGCCGATGCTGAAAAAATACACTGGCTCTGACATATTAATTGAGAAAAATCTACTTTATTCCCATTAGGGTTACAACTATATATATCTATATATATATATATATATATATATATATATATATATATATATATATATATATATATATATATATATATATATATATATATATCAGATACATGTGCAAGATATATCTCACCTACCAAGAAAGACAAAAATGCCCCCAAGTCTTTGTCCCTGGTATAGTAATATATACACAAATGCATATTCTTACCTATTATTCTCCTCTGAAAAGGAATGTTTTCATTCTTCAGGTAGGCTAAAATATTAAAAAACAGTTGGATGGATAAGACAATTTCAGCCAGTTTTGATTTTAACATGAGAAATAATGAACGGTTTGATTTCAACAAAGAAAAATTCATAAATCAAACGTTCCAATCATTCAATTAATATTATTTTCAGTTCACAACGTATCTACAGTGGGCTCCACGATTTGGACAGTTTATATTAAGTTACACGTGTGGTACGTGTCGAAATGAAAGTGAGTTGGAGCCATCCATTATAGTATGACAGAGTATCAAATAACTCCTTATTTAAATGAGATAAGGAATGTAATAGTGGAGATTGTGGGTAAGAAAAGGACACCAGATTACCTTCCAAAGACACACTAAAAAAATAAAAAGCTCACTAGATTTTAAAAGCTGGAATTTCAAGTTTCAATACATATATGTAAGCTATGGCGACATATGCATGTGTAAGCTTGGAATTTCAATCCAAATAGAGCTGAGCAGTTGGACTTTGTAACGTTCTCATTCCATTCCTTGAGAACCAGATGCATGAATGCTATTCATGCACACTCCATCCCAGTTTAAGTAAATTCCAAAATGTGCCAGATCCATGCCGTTCATCAGGCGGGCCCCATCATGTGGTTTATCTGGTACAAAATTCGCATGAGACAGCTCATTGGGTGGACTGGATGTTTAGGAAAGCAAGTGAACCAAGCGTCCAGATTGAATATAGATCTATGGCTGACTGGCCTGATTATTGGGGACAGGAAATCTACAAAGTGGGGCCCACAAATAATCGGCTTAGATCTGATGCATGGAGCACATGTGTGGAGTTGTCCAATCTCTAATTTTTATTTTTATTTTTTTCTTTCTTGATTGCACCCACATCCACCTTCTCCTGTTTAGAGTTCGTTTTTAGCCTCTGTTGTGGTTCAAGATCCAGCGTGTCTCGCCATGCAGTGGCGCCCCCATGATAAGATGGTCCACTGATTGTGGAACGTAAATATTCTACTTTCTACTATATAGAAGCCATTGGTCCATTATCACAATTCAGTGAGGTTACGAACCTCTGATTTTAAAGTTGAATGCCAGCCGTTGGAAATTTTCTTTCTAGTAATAGTCACAATCATATCCAGTACGTATTCATTTCTTAGGGTGGGCCGTATATATTAAGGGTCAACAATATCAACGGTTCCAATGGAAGGATCACTCACATGTTGGCCCTATTGGGCCGCAATACACGCTGGATTATGTGCCGCGACAGGGGGAAAACAACTTCTGTATTTTAACTTTTAAAAGGTGTTTGGGTCTTGCTCAGGGCTTAAGATATATTAATTAATCCGACAGGTAGAGCCATCTCCGTCACTGTGCATGTTGGGCAGAATAAATTACAATTCAGGACCACCCATCTTGTGACGCAGAGATGACCGTAACGTGATGAGGTCGATCCCCACATTCTACAAGGATAACTACCTCGAATCCACGTAGCTTCCGTGAACTCCTCAAAGACACTTCTTGAATCCTCATATTTGTAACTTACTATAATTAATAAATTTACTATTTATAATAATTGTCCTGCATGACTCAACGGCACAATTCTCCTAATTTTTCTAAACATTTTTCATGTTGGACACAACTCTCATAACTCAATACATAAAATAAGTTATAATCAAGCTAAAACTCACTATAAATAATAAAAATGAAAATGAAATTGATTTTCGATCGTGGATATGATGGAATCTCGCAAATTTAGTGTGGGCAAACCAGCCATATGGAGTTGGCTAAAGTAGCTCATACTACCTCAAAATCATATATGGTACATCCAGTAACTCATTTGAAATTGTTAGTTATGTCTATATTAAGGATCTGAC
Source organism: Magnolia sinica (assembly GCF_029962835.1). Classification (NCBI taxonomy): domain Eukaryota; kingdom Viridiplantae; phylum Streptophyta; class Magnoliopsida; order Magnoliales; family Magnoliaceae; genus Magnolia; species Magnolia sinica. The sequence goes on from NC_080580.1 coordinate 91,668,773, forward strand.
AGTCTTAATGACTTCTACCTCTAATCAGGCCTTCTCTAGTCTATCTTGGACATGAAAGTGTTCGCGACCTGTTCTACATCAGTCCTCTCTACTTCAAAAGAACTCGTCCTCGAATTTTTGTGCTGATTCTATTCATGATACTTGGTTAGGTGCGCCTCTTGATTAGGTGCACCCCGTAATGATACCCAAATCAAAAGTCATGATCAATTTATGGTCCACATTCTTTTGGTCCAATTATGCTAGAATATATCTCTGTGACATATTCTACATCATCTTGGGACCCTACTGACAATCACGGTCCACTAATCATCATCACCATTGAGGTCCTCTACATGAATTATATTCCACAATTCTAGTCTATATATCAATGGTCCACTAATTAGTGGCCTTAAAAGCTTATTCAAAGAACAAAAAATGGATAATGCTACTGTTCAGGGGAAAGGTGAAGGAAAATTATGACTAGGATTGTCTAATGAGTCTGATTTTTACAACATGAGCCATCCAATGATAGGTCCCACTAAATGGGCGGTCCGGAGATATTACTAGGTGGACCACTTACAACTTTGGAGAGATGACTCTAGAGCGTATTTCGGGCCCACCCAATAATCTCCCATTTTCTAATGAAAGTACGCACCATTGATGTTAGAAAGCCTGTCTTTTTTTTCTTTTCTTTTTTTCTCTCTCTTTTTCTCAGCGGTTATGGAGAAGATAGCACGTGTTCCCTAGTCAGGGGTATTGTGACTGTCGCTCTCAAGCTCCAAATGACACCACCTCATAAATATCAATGTAATGGCCCAATAGAATGATTCCTTGAGCCCATCTAACCCAATGTTACGTAGGGTCCACTACCATGTTTGTGTGATGTCTACTCCATCCATCAATTTTCCATGTTCATAATTAAGATATTAGGAAAAAAAAAAAACCCAGGTTTAAAAGTCAAGTGAGGCTACTGAAATATGGATTATGATGATATTTTCCTGTGTATTCTTGGATTATGAACGGATTAGATGACATATAAGTGGGCCCCAAGAAAGTTTCAATGGTTAGATTTACATCCCACTGTTTCTTATCACATGTTAGGCCCCAACTTGAAGGATGAGCTGCTTCAGGATCAGATTGATGAGATGATCCTGGCAGTCAGTGTTGAAAATGGAAATGTCAGCATCCACTTTCAGCAGGACAGATGGTTAAGAACGTGCAGTTGCTATGATGATGGGCAGGGTAAGATCTGTCCATGGCGTGCAGGTTAAGTTTTCAACGTAGATGGTACGAGTTGGTGTGCACATGTACCATACGACTGCACAGCCGCTAGAATATCCTCAGCAACACTTGTTTTACTAAGTGACTACAACACCCAAGTGTGTGGGGCCCATCATATTGTATATTTAAAATCTAGTTCATTTATTAGAATTTTAGCCCTTATGACTTAAAATCAGCTAGATCTTGTTAGAAGGATCTTTTCTTGACCACACATCCGCATCAATATCAAAATTAAGAGATAAAACTGTAATAGATTATGTGGTTCCCTCTCAAAATTTGAAGAGCTTATATTTAATGGGCATCACATTGCCATGCTATTAAAGTTAGGGAGAGAGAAAATGAGTAAAGATTGAAAGAAAAGGAGAGAAAAGTAGAAAGAAAGGTGGGAGCCACACTCATATGTGTACCACACTACATGGAGTGAAGGGATTGCTGGGCAACCCATCTCACTGTTTTTGAACTCTCTAATATACATCGAATTTTTGAGCACATATCTTAACATCAGCCGACTTAACAGTTGTACGGAGTAAATGTCACAAAGTCATCGGAATAACCCCACATGACTTTTGTCATATGATCCCACGGATTTAGATGTTTCATACGCACCGGTGTGGATTACACGTAAAAGATTATGCCATAGCTACATGTACTAAAAGAAGGGAAAGCAGTTGTAATCTAAACCATTCCTTGCCAAGCATCAGCATTTTTATATTGAATTTATACTCTTTCAACCAATGCTGTTAAGACCAATTGCCTCAAAGTTACCTGCATTATATATAATAGAGACAAAAATCCAAATTACCTTGGAAACAGACGGGTCTTTGAATTTCCGAGTCTGGCTCGACAGAATCAATGAATAACACGCCCATTTAATAGAAATATAAATAGGACCGATTGATCACCTTTGATTGTTTAAGGATGGTTTGAGTTTACTGCAACATTGGCAATGCTACATGATGGCACCACTATATAGGCTTTCAAACTTTTTATTATATTGCCTTTCAAACAAGCTCATCAAATTGCAGTTTGTCTTTTAGTTTTGAGAAGCTGTATTCACAAACCTGGGCAGCTCGACAGTCACTCCAGACTATCTATGAGGTTTAAGCTAGCCGAAATTTCATGACCAATGTTGTCATTCAAAACTATGGAAATATTACTTAATATTACTCTACATATCTTCTGAAACTCGGCCTTAATTCATTCAGACATTACTGAAACTCAATAATATTTCTTACTTAACAAGTGAAAGCTAACTCAATAGGATTTGAGAAGGAGATTATATACATTTTACACTAAAATTGATGAGGGTGCAAATTTCATGTGGGGTCCACTATGATATATGTGGCTTATCCATGCCGTCCATCCATTTTGAGGGCCTATTTTAGGGCATCAACCCAAAATTGAGGTAGATCTGAAGTTCAGGTGGGCTACGCCACACAAAACAAGGGATTGAACAATACTTACCATTAAAAACCTTTTATGACCATGGTTTTCTATGGTGTGGGCCACTTGAGCTTTGGATATGCCTCATCTTTGGGCTCATGCCCTAAAATGTTCATGTAAAATGGATGGATGGCATGGATATGTCACATACATCAAGGTGGACCCCATAGATTTAAATCAATCTTTTATGGGCAAAGTTCCAAGGTGGAAATACCCATGGCTTTTAAGTGGAAGTAAATAACAACAATTAGCTATTTACCGGCATTTACTGGTATTTATTGAGTAACTAAAAAATCGAACACCACTAAACGAAAGTTGGTAAATCTCACTCTTCAATCTTCTTCACAGGCACGAGATTGTGTAGCAAAGGGAATCATGCATGCTATGCTAGAGTTTATAAATCAGTGCTTGGAAAGAGGGTTGCATATATTCGCCATCTCTACCAATATTAGGACAAGGATCCCTTCTTGATCATGCACACAACAATATTGAAATTAAAAGGAAAAAAGGAAAAAAGAAAAAAATGCAAACCATAACACAGAAATCTATGTAGTTCCTTTTCAATACTCTACGAATTTACATTGATCTATTATGCTCAAAGACAAAAAAAAAAACGAACAAGCAGCTTTCAATACACTGATAACTCTCTCTCATGACAAAATATAAATATTATTCTAAGCGAACTAGGGTTTATAAAAAAAACTTCGTATGAAATTATAAAATTACCCTTTAAGAAAGAGTTGACTAGATGAATAATACATCTCAAATAATCTAATGGATTTCTCTCTCACATTAGAATATATATTATACCAAGCGAATTAAGATTTACATAAAATTTTATGTGAAATTACAAAATTCTCCTATAAGAAAGAGCTAACTGGATGAACAGTACATCTTCCATTTGTGGCACATGCCGATTAGGAGGTTTACCATGTGGACTAGTCATAGCCTAAATATCATGGTGAATCCATCAGCTTAGCCACCTAGATAAGAGTAATTTGCCCATTAAATGTGGATCACCAAACCTTTTTTTTTTTTTTCCATAATTTGTATTGGACCCACCATTTTTACTTCTTCCCACACACATATACATACATACATACATATATATTGTAATTCATTGTAGTAAATCCAATATCCATCGAAAGGAGAAAATGTTTCAAACAACTGTTCATTTGGCTAGGAATCCTTATCATGTAACTTTTCCCCTATCATAGAGTGGTTAGAACCACAAATTTGGATCATGAGCTAATGGGGTTGGATAATTGAACATTTTGTCTTATTACATTTGTTCAAGGTAAGGTCTATTTTCTTAGGGTAAAATGGTCATTTGGCCTCCAACAATTTCATGTTTCATGTTTCCAAGGATACAAAATAAAAGGTGAAAGAGAATATGTGGTTTAGAGATTCCCTCTCTCCACAACCTTTTGACAAACTTTTTATTATGATATCCAAGTAGAGAATAAGCGATAAGGAATTTTCCTTGGTCATGTTTAGATATGTGGAATTTATGGAAAATGAAAATATCTTCTCTCAATTTGATATTTTGCATTATTTAAATTATAAAGAAAACGTTGGATTCCACAAAATAATTATTAAGCTTATCTAAGATCAAGATTTTTTAGATTAGGATCTAAAACTACTCCTATCTGATGATTATAAGATTTTAACTTGGTATCTAAACACCCCTAAAATGAATTTCATTTCTTCGAAAGAGTTGATGAAAATAATAATTATCCTTTTTTTCAATGTTCCTCTTATTTAGAAATATACTAAGGGTGTGTGTTTTAATTGAAAATTACTACAATAGTGTAATGGAAAAATGCTAATATTATTATTTGACCACCGTGAAACTAAATACAGTAATCATCGGTCAAATTCAAATGTTTTCAGAAACATATAAAGAAATTTATAATCATTTCACATTTTTATTACATCGTAGCATCCTCAATCTAAATAGGACCTAGTGTATTTTTAATTTCATTGTATGGTATTCTTCATTTTTTTAAATTAAAAAAAAAAAAAGATTTGTTTGTCTCTAAAGTTCTCTTTATCATGTAGTTGTATGTTGATATGTATGTTTTTCTTTTTGTTTTTATGTTTTTGGCTTTTTTCTGATACTTTGGTTTTTAGTACTTCGTACTCTCAGCCAATATTTTTCCAGTTACATGTGGCCCAAGTGGGTGTTCCGTGTAAAAAAAAATTTCCCTCTGTCTATTTCATGGTAAAAGGAGAAATAAATGTAACTTTTGTGTGTGGGGGCACATCAAGAGGTGTGTGTGTAATGCATCTAACCCATCGAGAAGAGTCCTCCCCCCATGAAAATCAGACAATTCAAATTAAGCTATTCTAATCATCAGGCAGACCACAGCATAGAAAAAAAATGCACAACGGCCCAAAAACCTCCAAACTCAAATGGTGGTCCACATAATGGTTTTGACCTGATTTTTTGGGCATCCCATTTTTATAATGGGGCAACCCTGATGGACGGATTGGATTCTATGCAAACACTTGAGTGGCTCCAAATGTAAGAGTGATAGAAGAACCGGCCTCTTCAATGTAAGCTCAAACCTACAATGAGCTGGTTGCATGTTATGGGTGTAGATGAGTCTACACAATATTGGAACAAGTGGTTTTTTTGAAAGAGTTGAGTTATGGTTGTTTTGTAGCTCTTGGAATTAGAGATGGTGGGCCCAAAGATTGGCAAATGAAACACATAAAAACAAAAAGACCAATGGTCCACATTCGTCGGCCTCAAAAAAATCACTTAGATTTATCTACTTAGATGCAATTCCTTAGGGGGGGTATGGTCCATTCATGGTGGTGGGGTCCACCTAGTGAACTGTTTAAGATTGTGGACGCATACGGCGCGTACCTTGCATTGATTTATTAATGGATTGGGAAACTAGTCATGTCGTGGACCTACATGGACCCCTTTGCCTGTCTAAGCTAAGCTATGAGTTCGACATGGGTTAGTTAACGGGTGGTCACTTAAGTCAGCTCAGGGACTTTGGCCAGGTCGAACTGTGGTGCCATTGTGGATGGGAGACGGTTTGGTTGGTGACCCCAACACCAGACAGCTAGCTGGTGTCAAAGCTCTGTGGCCCCGCCATGATGTATGTGTTTTATCCATACTGTCACTCCATTTTGCCGGCTTATTTTGGATATGAGCCGAAATTCAAAGCATATCCAAAGCTCAAGTAGACATACTATAGAAAGTAATAGGGAGAATGACATCCACCATTGAAACCTTTTTATGGCCCACTGATGTTTATTTATCATCCATCGAGAAAATTTCAACAATAAGCCTTCAATCCCTGCTTACTTTTCCTATGGTGTGGTCCACTTGAGCTTTAGATCTGCTTTATTTTTGGGCTCATGGAAAAATAGATATACAGCAGGGATAAAACACATACATCATGGTGGGTCGTCCATGTGTCCCAAAGGGGTCACATTGAGAGGAGGATCTCAACCATCTGTTTTCATTATTCAATCAATGTGAAGGTGTACTTTGCTTAACCGACAGGAGGGGTGGCCCACTATTTGGATGGCGTGGTAGTAGAGTAACAAACGGATGTGATGCTAAGGATTTCATGGGGTGGATTACCATCACACCGTTGATTCAATTGTAGATAACAACTCAGTCAAAACAGTAGGTACTAAATGTGAGTTACTTAACTTGTGGTGACTCATCCTCATTGCAAGTGTCATATGTTTCTGGTGATCCAGACCATCTAAGTTGTTGGGACATTTGAGATCGATGCAGCATGAATGGGGATTGCCTGCCACCCCGGCCGCAGGAACTTCCTCCAGTCGGAAGCTAGATGGGGTCCATGTTGATGTTTGTGAGAAATCTATCCCATCCATTCATTTTGCCAACATGACTCAAAAATGATTAGATTAAAAACTCAAGTGGGTCATACGAGAGGAAAAAGTGAGGATTAAATGTCCACCGTTAAAACACTCGTGGAGTAAAGAAGTTTCGCATGGGTCTAATAATATTTTTATAGTTTCAGTTCATCTTATTGAAAATGACCTTATAAATGATTTTGGATGGCATATAAACATTATCGTGGACCTAGAAAGGATTAATTCAAACTTAGCCATTGCCCTCGTGGCCCACTTGAGTTTGTATCTGCCTCATTTTTGGGATCATATTATAAATATAAGCTATTAAAACAGATGGACAGGTAAATTTGTTATCAACATCGCTGTGGGCCTACCTATCTTCCAACCATAGGATCCAGCATAACTCAAATATCATGTTAGCTGTCCTTTGGACATCGGATTGTTGGTCCTTAGTGACCAACCTGGCAGGATTTGATTGAGCTACCAATGTGATGTCTTTGTTTTATATCCACGCAGTCCGTCTATATTTGCAGCTCATTTTAGAGCATAAACCCAAAATGAAGCTGGTTCCAAGCTCAAGTGAACCACACTACAGGAAACAGTGGGTACAATGACACCCACCCTAGAAATTACCTTTCTAGTTATAATATTTATCTGTCATCTGTCATCCAACTTATTAGTAAGGTCACTTGGACGTGGATATACAAAGGGCAAACATGAATACAAGTCTGGTCTATGGTCCCCAAGAAATTTTTAATGGTCGTTTTTGGGTTGATGCCCTAAAATGAAGAGGCAAAATGGATGGATAAATAGATATAAAACATTGTTGAAATGCAAGTGGTCTACCCTTGAGCCATCCATAGAGACCCCTAGGTATGTCTACCACAGGATGAAAGACGTATATCATAGTTGTTGAGTCGTTATCAGACTAAACCCATCTTCTTCACCACCTGTCCTGTCCTTCACCACCTCTCTCTTCTTCACCTTTTCCACTAAACAATTCACACTTAATTAAAAGTTGTTGAGTAGGTACCAGACCAAACCCAACTTAACAGTGGCATGTGGCTTAATCAAATCCCACTGAGTCGAGTAGTGAGGATATTTGCACCGACCCTATTGTGACGCAATCCACTCTAGACCGAGCAATCATATCCATCTTACTCGAGTGTCTATGGATTGTATGTTTAAAAGTATAATGAGTTGTCCAAATTCAAAGTATAGTAGCCCATTTTCAACGGCAGCACGTGACCTAATCAAATCCCTCCCACTAGGTGGGGTCGGGTCATGGGGATATTTATAGTGAGACAATCCATTTTCCACTGAGTAACCCGAGCTATCAGATTGGGATGGCACCTATGGAATATATGTTTAAAAATTGAGTTGTCCAAATTCAATAATAATTAGCACATTTCTGACATTGGTATATGGCCCAGTCAAATTCCATCATATGGGTCATAAGGATATTTAAGTTCACCCCATAAACAAGCAATCCACTTAGGACCCAGCAGTCCTATCCATCCATATGGTTATGGATTGTATGTTTAAAAGTTAACGAGTGGTCCAAATTCAAAGTACACTGAGCCTATTTCTGACAGTGCATGTGGCTTAATCAAACCTCACCAAGTCAGGTGACCAGGATATATATTTGCAGTGAACCCATCACAAGGCAATCCACTTTCAACCGACCGGTCCTACATATATACATCCGACCAGCGTGGCTATGGATTTTCCAAGGGTTTAGGGTTTATATTCTAAGAGTGCGCGCTTTTGGTTTTGGGATTATGCTCCCGGCATGGTTTTGACGATTTGGATGTTCTAGATTTTTTTCAGAAATATATGCATGGGTGGGGGATTACTCACCACTAATTTTTTGAATGGTGGAAAATGCTTACAAGAGTCTAGAGGTTAGAACGAACTCCAGACGTCCTTTCAATCGCGAGATGATGTAGTGGTCTCTGGGACATGGTAAGTGTCATCGCTCCGGCGCATACCTGGCAGTACTATCAATCAATCTGATCCATCCATATGCTGGGACCTTTTAAAAAATTCACCTGTTGGATTATCCTATCCATCACTTTCCTTTAATTTCCAGCTCCGATTATATGACTATTAGTCTTTTCTATTTTCTACCGTCTCTTTGAGTGCCATTGATCAGATGGATGGATCATCTGATGCATGTATATTTTCAAGAACTTTCAATCCATAGCAGAGAGAACTAGATGGACGGATCTGATTGATATACTTCCCTGCCACGTGTGCTGCCAAGAGACAGGCCTACCATGTTCCGGTTCCTCGGGCTCCACCCTATTGTCACCTAAATGTTTGAATCCACCGTTGAATGTTCTATGATTTTATTTCTGCGTACATTGGATGGTCAGGATCGTTTAGCTCAAACTTTTGTACGACCTGATCATGGCTGCACCTACTCCTGGACAAACTGTTCAGATCATCCGTAACCATGACCTAACTAGCGCATCATCCACCGTGGATATCCCCACGTGCCAGATGGAAAAATCTTAACCCTTTAGTTGGTATCCAGCAAATAGATGATTATCTTCCATGCGGTGGTGACCCGTCCTCTTCGCGTTTGCTAGTAACGCTGCACCTGGACACGAACCCAACCAGATTGGTTAGCATGCCCGACTCGACTAAGGCTTGAAATTAGATCCTATCAGGTCAAAGATCTGATATTTGAAGAGTACATAGAGAAATATTAGAAAAGAGGATAAGGAAATCAGGTTATTGGTATTGAAAGAAAATTAATTATAACTCACCTTAAAACATAGAAGAGTTTTTTAGACATTAATGATATTTTTAAAATTATATGAGGTGAAGTGGGATCAAAGATGAGCAAAAAGAAAAAGAGTAATAAACTATTCAACTTTCTCTCCAATCTTGATTCATTTTAACATGAGTTTGATACTTCATATAAACCTATTTACTAAAAAAGTTAAAAAAATCTAGATCTAACTATATAAAAACATAATAAATAACTCTTTTCACCTTTTGACTCAGGAGAGATGAACGAGAGTACCTATATGAAGATTTAGTTAACAATTTGAGCACGGCAAATGAACTCTTCTAAAAAATAAAATTTTAAAAAAAAAGTAAAAAAAGAAGACAAAAGCACATTTATGGATGGATCAAACTACGAAAGTGATGGATATGGCTCAGATGCAGGAGCTAACTATCATGGACATGACTATGGTTATTTGTTAAGAAGGCACTCATCTTATGAAACATATTAACTTGATGTTGTGAATATTAGAAGTTTGTAATACTTTCACTCTTTCGTTTGTAAGTCATCTTTAATTTTCATTTCTACATATATGATGGATTGTATTTTATGTACAAACTCGAACTTGATTCGACAATTCGAACACAGTTCAAGCAGGTCCAAGCTGTTGACCGAACCGAGTCAAACTAGCCAATACGGCTGAGGACCAAGTCAAGCCGAATTCGAGTTGAGGTAGGCTGTTGGCCGAACTGAGCCCAATTGTGCCAAGCTCGACTCGGTTTGGTTCAATGTCCAACTCTAGTGACACATACAAATCCAAACAATCCAAATTATGGGTCATATTGTTGATTGAACATGTCTCTAAATTCACACTAACAAGCTATTGCAGTTCAATCAAACATGAGACCGTGTTAACGAACAGCCTGTGTATTATTCAGTCAAGCATGTGCAATTAAGATAGTGTTGAGTGTGTCGAAGTCGTATTCTACTCGAGTTTGATTGAACACTTACAAGAGCTTGGGTGTTAAATCAACTATAGAATCAGACCTGTGAAGGTTGACATGATTGTCCAACCAATAATGTACAATAATCAAGTGATTTAGAAGGAGAGGGTGGGGAGGGTTAATCTTTCTGAATGTGATATGTTTGCCTTGAACTAAAGACTTTTTTATTTTTCAACAGTAATCGCAATCCAGGGACAGATGAAATGCACAAGCGAAAGACTGAAGTGAACATATATATATATATATATAAAATAAGCACATATATATATATATATAAAATAAGCATATATATATATATATATATATTTGTGATCGCATGTTTGGACAAACAATCGAGGTGGATGGCCCGCAAAAAAATTTATTAGTGTAATCTTCCAAATATAAACTCAGTTAATTGAGATTCAACGACAAAAAGGTTATAGATATTTACACTACTCTTAAATGTACTGTAACAATAGTATTGAACAATAATAATTAAAATTATGCTAAACTCTAAACTTTTTGTAGTGATGCTTAGACAAAAGTGTAAAGATTTAAAAGTATAACTAAGATAAGACAATTGTGTTGTGAGAGGTTGTGTTTGATGGTTTGATTGAGTTCTTCCTAGGGTGTTGTTTATATATATATATCTTTGAAGAGGCACCAACCTGCTATGCCGGGTTGCGCAGCCCGGAATTGCGAAAAACCCCTGGATCGATGGTTGTTTCCCCGTTTTAATTTCGTTTTTATTATAAATAGTAAGTTTTAGTTTGATAATAACTCTTCATCCGTCGGGTTTTAGGAGTTGCGCCCAACGTGAAAAGAGCTTAGAATAATTAGGAGAATGGTTTGGTGAAGCCAAATATGACACTTACTATTTTTGGCCGAAAACCTTGCGCACTAGTAGACACACGACCGTCTATAAATAGTAAGTTTACTATTTATAGTAAGTCGCAGATTCTAAGAGTTTGAGTTGTAGTTTGATTCTAATTTCTTTCCCATTGCTTGGTACCCTATTTAAAGGGCTGTGAACTCGTTTTTATTCATCAATTAATCAATTTCGAATTTATTAGAATTTATTTCTATTTTCTGCTTTCTTTCCTCGTGGATTCGAGAAGTCTCTGTGAGGAGTCCAGAGAAGCTCCTTGAACAATAATAATTAAAATTATGCTAAACTCTAGACTTTCTGTAGTGATGCTTAGACAAAAGTGAAAAGATTTAAAAGTATAACTAAGATAAGACAATTGTGTTGTGAGAGGTTGTGTTTGATGGTTTGATTAGCCCGTTGAGTTCTTCCTAAGGTGTTGTTTATATATATATATATATTGAAGAGGCACTGGTCGTGCTGTAATTTTTGTATCATAAGAAATTTTAAATCTCTTTAATTCTCCACACAAGAATAGCTAATTGTAGCATACCACGTGTATAGGAAAGATGTTGTAAGCATCTCGTTATTCTGTTAAGCAACATCCATGCAAACTCATCTATGAAACTTTCCAGTAGGCCTACCACAGTATTTATTTACCATCCAATCTATTAATGAAGCAGGCCGACCTAGATAATGGGAAAATACAAATAACAACTTGATACAAAACTTTTGTAGCCTTGTAAAGTTGTTAGTCATGGGTGTTCAATTACCACCATTTCTCACGGTGTGTTCCACTTCAGCTTTTGTTCTGCTTCATTTTTATACCGTAATGAGCTGACAAAACAGGTGAATGGGGACAGAATACACGCATCACAGTTTATCTGTCCAACACCATCTAGTTGGGCGGGGACGGGCTTGCATCTTCCCACGTTGTCTCTAGCCATGAACGGTCGGATCTGTGTGACGGCTCACCATAATGAATTTGTTTATCCATGCCGTCTATCCTTTTTCTCGTATCATTTTAAGGGATGACTTAAAACATAGGCAGTTCCGACGCTCAAGTGGACCATCTCCAAGATGACTCTTGCAGTTATTTGGTGTGGTTCACTTGAGTGGTGGATCTGCCTAATATTTTGGACCATTCCTTAAAATGATACGAGAAAAGGGATAGGCGGCGTAGATGAAGTGATACATCACAGTAACCCCCACACAGATCTGTCCGCTCGTGGCTAGAGACGAGCGGGGGTGGGGTTCAATCCACGTCCGCTGACCGGTGCTGTGGTCACCACCCAATCCACCTCTAGTTTGGTAGTGATTCGGACAGTCTGGATTGAGTGGCAGCAATCTTTAAAGTGGTGCAAAACTAACACAGACATTACCACTCAATAACAAAAGTCCCAATTACATGATGGCCAGGATCTTCCAATCTTAGGATTTTCATGTTTGGCCCTACTTACAAGGTGGGCCCCCTGACTCTCATCATAACAACCTTTTTCATCACATGATTACAAGATGAGTTGTCTGCTGACATTGTAAAAATAAAAATTTAAAAAAAAAGAAAAATAAAAAAGCAAAGGTTATTATAGTAATTTCACAAACTCCATTTCCAATGGGGAAAGGCGTATTTTAAGATCTGAGCTCTCAAGGTGGGGGGACCATGTGTCCCCACGGAGCGTCACGTGCAGATGAGAGGCGATGCAAAAGACATTCCACTTTACACGCCAACTAAAAGTGGGAGAGTCTTTTTATACTCTGCCAGACTATGACACTTGATACTCAGGCTCTCAGAAACTCTATATCTGTCATTTATTAACTCAAATCTAGTAACTCGTCGAATCTGCTTTCTCCATCTCACACTCCCAAAATCGTATCATTTGAGAAAACCTAACATACGGTTCCTCAAACCTCATCCGTTGAAATAACATCATTAGATTTTTGAGTTATTAATCGTTACAAGAATGTCCATTAATCCAATACCATAATAATCAAATAAGAGTAATTTTCTTTATGATACATCGAAGCTGGGACTTAAAATTAGCCAGTTTTATGGCTGACTGTGTATCATCCATCGTACTCCGCCAGAGTATCAAAGATTTCCTCCGATAAGTAACCTACCCACCGCTTTTCTTAATATTTCTTCTCGGGTCCCGTTGCGGTTCCGAGCTATAATTTTTAATAAATACAACCGCATTCCAAATCAGCATCGCGCGCGTGAGATTCACGAAAGGGATCGCGGAATGTACGATAATTGGACGTACTTGTAAGAGATCGAGTCCATTCATAGGTTTGGTCCCATCATAAAAATGCATAAGAAGGATCCATTCAGAAGAAATGATGCATATATATGAGTGTTATGAAAGTATGGACCACTTGGGGAATTAAAACAACATGATTGGTTTTTGGTGAATGGTATGGATGTGGGGCACGTGTAGCAGGTGGGTTGGACGGTAGTGGTTGAAGGGAGAGGGGAGAGGAGAGTAGAGAGGGGAAGGGAAGTAGGGGCGGAGACAAAAAGGAGAGGAAAAATAAAAAGGAGAAAAGGTAATGCAGTTGAAAGCAAAATGTCAAACGCTACGTTATCATGTATGGGGAAGTGGGATTGACAGGACCGGAGACGCAGAGAGAAAGAGAGAGAGAAGAGAAGGGAAGAGAAGAGAGAGAGAGAGAGAGAGAAGGGTCGGTCAGGAGTACTGAAGGGGAGCAGGTATGATGATGGGATCGATGCGGAGAAATGCATGGACGTGATTTTCCCATACACGCCCATACGGAGCTCTTGCCCTAATTACTAAATTACCCCTATTTCATAATGATGAAACTCCTTGGGACAATCATGATGTATGTGTCTTATCCACACCGTCCATCTGATTTTCCAGTGGGGATAATGGTACCCGACGTTGAAACATTTCTAGGGCCCATGGTGATGTTTTTTGGTCATCCGAACCGTTCATAACGTTACACGGAGATGGATGACGGGGAAACACAAATATCAGCTTGATCCAAAACTTCTGTGGCTCTCAAGATTTTTTCATTGATCGAAATTTAATCCCACTTTGTGGTCCACTTGAACATTGGATATGTCTCATTTTTGAGCTGACATACTAAAATTATATGGAAAAATTGATGGACGGTGTGGATAAAACCCATACATTACAGTAACCACTCAAAGCTTCTGTCCGTGCCGATCTCGGGATGGGCAGGGGACAGTACGCAATCCACGTCCCTTCCCTATCTAACCGTACGATTTAATGGAGAAACTACGAGGGAAACTCATAGACCGTACACGTGGTGGCAGCCTTGGATGTCCAGACTCCAAACCATGTCCTGACGAGGGAAAAATCAGATTTAACAGTTGGTCGTCCTGAAGTTTGTTTGTATCATCAAAGGGGCCGTTAAAAAAATAAACGGTTAAGATTGTCTGATGAGTTTGATTTATGGACGGACGATTTGGATGGTTCCCTCATCGAGTTTAACGCTTGGAAATATCCTAACAGCTTTGGACTATGCAATCTTTACAACTAGCAAATGAATGCAGTAAAAGAAAGTGGACCCCACTCCTTAAAGCCAATGACAGACAGAGGACTTGTCCTTTTGACTAATTCAACTTAAATGTTACGATTCTACTCGGGTCCTGCATCCATATGCTGGTAGTACTATAGATTAAATCGACCCCTCTTGCTTTTGAGCGGAGACATGCATTGGGGCCATAAAAAGTGGGTCTAGGGTCACACCCTGGGTGAGCCATGCCTAATCTAACCATCAGTTAAGTTGGCTTTTGAGTAATGTGCTGAGGATGGTCCCAACGCAACTCAAACCTGAACCAATCCGATGCGGTACAATTAAGGTCCGGTCCAACCAACCCAAAGTGGTGTAGCCTTTGATTCCAGGCTACCTTTCCTTGTAATCACAAGTCATGCCTAGAGAAAGTAAGTGTGCAAACTAGCCTTTGTTTTTTTTTTTTTTTTTCTTAGAAAGTTGAGAGCACACCCCTTGTAATTTTATCATATGAAAAATAAAGCCGTACGCTCACAAGGGGTCCAACGCTTATCAAAGTGCTATCCATGAAATGACATTCAAAGATTCACAACACTCGAAAAAAAAAGGGAGGATTGAGTTGCATTGCATGCTACTTCGATAGGATAGATCATATGCTCGCCTTGTACATGTATATACATCTCCTCATTTCCTTAAGAGGATTGAATTGGCTACATTGCACCCTTTTTAGCTTCACCATTGCTTCCTATCAGGGTTAACTCATCCACCACTATGTTACATGTTCTACAAATGTGGGTGATATTCTCTTTGACCATGTACTAAATCTTCTAATGCAAGATTAATTAGGGATACTTCAAGTAGTCTATTATTTCCTTCCAGTTTGATTTCACCATGAGGTTCACCCACCCCTCTTCTTGCCTTCTCCATTTAATGATTTTTTAAAAATACTTTCTACTGCTTCCATGTTGTAACTCTTCCTGGAAGTGGATTAGGTGCAACCTCGGCCTCACCTAACATGATGAGGCCCTGAACATGGGGCCCACCTTGATGTATATATTGTATAACCATGTTACCGTTTTGTTAGCTTGTGTTAGTGCATGAGCCTGAAAATAAAGCAGATCTAAGTCGCACGTCGATCACACCACATGAAACACTGGTGATTGATGATTAAAAATTCATTGTGAGATATAAAAATCGAGTTTATATTTGTTTTTTCCCATTCATCCAAGTCTATGTGACCTTTTCAACATGATGAATGGAAAATAAACATTAATGTGGGCCCTAGGAAGTTTTTAATGGTGGGCATTCAATAACCACTATTTCATGTGGTGTGATCCACTAAGATTTGGATCAACCTCATTTTTTGGCTCATGCTCTAAAATGAGTTGCAGAACAGATGGTCAGCATGGATATACAATGAATACATCAAGGTGGATCCAATGGTCAAGGAAACACCGCCTAATGAATGGTGTGGATCAAGGATATGTGTCGTATGCAGACATCTCTAAAATGTAGAGACTAGAGCGGTTGGATAAAGGTCATAGTCAATTATTCATACCCTTTATATAATGCTCCACAAAACTGTTGCCTTGAAAATTAAAGTTCTAGATTGGTAATAATAAACTTTAGTTGTGAACTGAAATTATTTGGTAACCGTGGATCCTTCACATATATCTACCAAACATGCTTCTTTTCACACAAGCAATCTTTAGTAAATAATTTTATGGAGTTCTTGATCGCAAATTGCTCATGCATGCCCTAAAAAAAAAAATCATTTAGGGTCTTAAAAGGAATGCTTACTGCGTACATTTGGTAGTTGGCCAGTTATTTTAGTGGGTAATCACATGGATAAACAAGTGCATTTCAAAACATGGGTTTGAGTGCCCATGTAGGGTGCGTGTACGAGAGAGAGAGAGAGAGAGAGAGAGAGAGAGAGAGAGAGAGAGATGGTCGCCAATGCCATTTGAGACTAATGGCCCATCCATCCATTTTCACCAAAACAAGAGTTCATTAAACTCCATTAATAGGAGGAAAAACAAGAAGAGTCTTCCAATAAAATATCATACAAAAATACTTAAATGCACTACTTTCTAGCCTAAAAGCATACACATTGTTCAAAGATTCAATCATTGATATGACATCCCCTTTGACAATAATTTTCTTAATATGAAGTTTTATTGGTGGGTCTGCCTACATGGCTTAGTGGTAGACAAACTTTATTTCAACTTTGAGATCATGGGATCGAGTGCCCGTGTGGGGTGGGTATGTGTAAAAAAAATTTATTTTTTATTTAAAAAAAAAAAAAAAAAAAGTTTCATTGACAGAGGTTATTCCCTTGCTCAAAGTAGTCATTTTAGTATAGGCCAAATTCCTAGTAGAAGAAGATGAAAATCTTATTATTTTGTGTACATCCAAACATAGTATTATAGTAAGTTTCACTTCTTGGGCAGGAATTCGGATACTCTGTTTGCTACAAGCAGAGATTTTCTCCTTGTTACAATGTGATTAGTTAACTTCATTATTGATGTTGTCAGCACTGCTGCATTAAATGCGGTTGGTGATGATGTGGCCTAATCACATTGCAACAAGAAGGAAATCCCTGCTTGTGGCAAGCAAAAAATCTGAACTGGCAGATAAGCAACATAGCCAAAGTTGACAAACACTTGCATTTGTACATAATCATAGACCCACCGTAGATAGATTATAAACCTAAGCTAATACCATACCTATGATTTTAAGCCAGGTCTATAAAATTGGTTTGTTAAATTAGAACCATTGATTATTTTCCATATGGCCCATCTATTAAATATCAACTAATTGACCAAGTAGTGCATCATTTTAGTATAATCCTAATTCGTTTTTAGAACATCTAAAGTGGGTCCCACCATATGGTTGGTTTAGTTTTATTTTTACCTATACAACACATGTACAAGTTGTGAGTGCCTGCATATCATCCATCACATTATGCCAAAGTATCAAGGCTTTTCTCCTACAATTATTCTTCTCACTTTTAATGTTTTTCCACAAAAGGTTATTTAGATCACTTTGAGATTTCTAAAGACTATTGCTTACCTAACAAGGTGGCCAAAAAGCAAAATAAAGTCTTGTCTAGATGCTAATCTTCACTGAGTTTTCTTTTATTAGAAGAGAGTAAAGTACAAGTATCTACTCAATTGATAAAAGAAGAAATAGAGATATTATGAAAATTTTGTTTTAAGATTGATTAATGAACAGCTACCAACCTAAACAGTGGGGCCAACATCAGGATTCTTGTCTCCCATCTTTTTCCCTCTTCTAATGAGATGATATCATAACTTACAAGTGAGGTTAGGAAGTTGGGTGAATATATCTAAGGTTGTGATGTGATAATTTACTAGTTTTCGAGATTTCTACTCCTATTATTCCTATTAGAATTTTCAAAATCATGAGATTTTATTAACATAGACACTAAAGAGCTCTTTATTCCCAATACAATACAACATCAAAATCCTGAAAATTTTGGGCGGTTGGGAATTGAAATTTAGAATTTGTAGAGGTAAGGTCGTTAAGCACCCTTGAAAATCCTATATTTCATTTAAAGTGTGATTCAAAATACAGCATTGTCACCCTTCTTCAATTCCCAGGGAGACTTTTATCTTTTAAAATCCAAGTGTTTGACTCATTCAGTTATACATGTGTGTGTTTTGCCAGGTGTGCTAGAGCCGGGTGCGGCTCAATTCAAACCAAATGCCTTTAACCCCAAGTGTTAATAATGACCATAAGACCAAGAACCTTAAGGAGTTAGTCATCTATTCAGCTGGGGATCTGCAAAAGGGAGGGTTCATTACAAACGTCTTAGCAATGGCCTTTCAGCAGCAATACAATAAAAATAGAAGATTTAAAAGATTAGAGAAATGTTGTTGATGTGTCAAATCTTTCACCGTGAGGGTCTGTCAATGCCATCGACGAACCATTCGATTCCATCAACAGTTGTTCAATGCCATTGACAACTGCTCAATACCATCGAGAAAATTTAAAAATCTCATATTGGTTGTTGGAAACTTTGTGGTGTCCTACTCGATGTCATTGAATGGGTTCGATGCTATCAATAGATCTTCAATGACATCAAACTCCCATTGAAGATGCCATCGAAAAAATTCAAGAAATTCATGTTCTATTATTGGACAATTTTGAAATATTCTTTATTCCATCGAAGCCATTTAATGCTATCAAGACTCTGTTGATACCATCAAAGTGCCATCGAAAGTGTCATTGAGCGTATATGCAGAACTGCGTAAGTGCGGGATCTGTTTCCGATTTCAATTGTGATTCTCGTATAGGCTATATATATGGGTGTAATCGGGATTTGAGTATATAAAGAGAGCTTTCTAATTCGTTTTAGGGTTTTAAGGGCATAGCTTGGGGAGATTCGAGGCTTATTCGAATCTGGTAATCTCTATATCTTGTAATTTTTTACTTTCATAGTACAGTATTGTCACTTTATGCCGTGATTTTTTTCTGTAAGATTTTTTTTACATTAAATTTGGAGTGTTTGTGATTGAACTTAATTGTACGATTAGAATACTATGCTTGATTCATCTTTGTGCACTTCCACGGTTCCCCAACAAGTGGTATCTAAGAATAACGTTGGAATGCATATTGAATCTGAAAGTATAGTATTAATGGCTTCTAATCCTAAGTTCGATATTGAAAAATATTTTGGAAAAAATAATTTTGAACTCTAGAAGGTTAAGATAACCGATCTCCTAGTTCGACAGGGATTGGATAATGCACTCCTTGAGAAGTGATCGGAAACTATAACTTATGGAGAATAGAACAAGATGGATAAGAAAACAAGAAGTAAGAACTTATATCCAATTATGCATAATAGATTAGGTCCTCTATGATATCATGAGAGAGAAAATTGTAACAAGTACATAGTGAAATTAAAAGACATCTACGCAAAAAAATCTTTTGAGAATCGTCTGTACTTGAAGCTTCAGTTGTTAAATCTAAAGACAGCAGAGGTGATTGATGTTGAGGCTCACATTAGTAACTTCAACCAGATAATTTACAAATTGCTGGATGTGGAGGAAACGATAAAATATGAGGTTCAAGTATGCACAGCTTCATATGAGTTATTCAAGGACTCGTTATGCACCGGTAGATTGACCATTTGCGTCGATACCATTATCTTTACCTTTCATGGAAAGATGATAAGAAAGAAAAATGGTGACGTAGGCGCTTCTACTGATGCACTAGTTATGAGAGGGCAGAATTTTGAGCGGAACAATAGATCTTCTCAATCGATGTCCAAATTCAAGGATAAGGGCAAAGGAAAGTTAAAGTGCTGGAAACTATGAGATATCTGGGAATATGAAGAAGGATTGTCAAAATCCTAGGGCAAAAAAAGAGAATTCAGAGGCTTCTTTGAAGGAGGCCAACACGGCTGAGTCTGATGAAGGTATGAGTACTTATGATGTGTTGTCAGTGTCCATGATCGGACACTTATACGATGATTGTAAGGATAAATGAAGTTTGGATATTAGGGCATTATATTGCAAGACTCCTCATCGGAGTTGGTTCGCTAGTTATAGAGAGTGCGATATTGGCTAGGTATTATGGGCAATGACAATGCATGTAGTGTGATGGGTGTTGGATCGATGCACATCAAGATGTTTGATGAAGAAAAGCAAGATATGTCTTGTGTGCCTTATTCAAGTGTGGTTGCAGGTTGATGTATGTCATGGTCTGTACTAGACTGGACATTTTACATGCAGTAAGAGTTGTTACTGATTCCGCATTAAATCGCTGTGTACTTCTCTCTTTTGCTTGGTGCTTTTGGTTGCCATCCTTGGTTCATCTCTATGTGTTTTCACAATTATCCCCCAACAGAAGATGCATAATCAACAGGTTTAGAAGCTGTATGCAGGACAAGGACAATAGTTGAAGCTTTTATTGATGAATATCTGAAGGACCTGCACAAGATAACGTAACCAGGACAGGGACAATAGTTGAAGCTTTTATTGATGGATATCTGAAGGAACTGCACAAGATATCGTAAGTAGAAGAGGAATCTTCAAAAGAAACAAGAAACGAGAGATTTGTGGAAGAGCTGGTTTCATTGTGTGAATGAAAGGGTGATATTCAAAAAAGTCAACATGTCATGAAATATAAAGTATTTTGGTTATTGGATCGTAGCATTATTACCTTTTTCGATTGATCGGATAACCCAAACAACAACTCTTTACTGTTTCAGTAAACAGTTTGTCTCGACAAACAATTGTGCACCTAAACACACGAAAAATAGAATAAACAGGAGTTTGAGAGAACAATTTTACGAATGAAGAGGGATGTCCAAACAATACAGAGGAAGGTAGGATATTTATCAAATTAATAACAGTACAAATGGCTTATGCCCAGAATGCTTAAGGAACTTTCAAGAATACAACGATTTTTACGTTTTGCCATGGACATCATTGTAGCCATTATCAGCTATCAACCATATGCTTGATGTGGTCTTTTAGGATTCCACCGTCAATCTTGCTTGTGTGACACATGTTTTATGACAATAGCCAGCTAGACTTACCTTTCTCTAGCTAATTATGATTCTCAAAACTTTGATCGAAGTAGGTCACAAAAGCAGCCAAGGAGATCTTCTAATTATCTTAACATAAGATGTCACTGTCACATTGTATTATCTGAATCGTTGGATCTAATACCACCAAATCAAGTGTAAACACTAAGATTTTGGGGTCATTTTCAATTATTGTAACTAATATCTTCAAATCTCTTAAAGTATTCGGATTCATTCACATGTGTTCACACGATCATGATGGAAATGCCAGGTGATGACGGGTTAATTACCACAAAAATCAAGCATCTGCCATCATTATTTTTGGCCCAAAGTGCCCTAAAGAACCCCATTTCATGAATTTTGAAAATTTTATTATGGGTAGAGATTTAGGGTACGTTTGGTTGCACCAAGTATCACAAAATTTCATGAGTACCCAATCTAAAGTGGTGCAACCAAACACACCCTACAGTATCACAAATTATTTCCTGACCTTAAAATGATTCCTATTGAGAGTAGAAATCTCAATGAATGGGCCACACCAACATTTGGCCGAACTGTATGATATCCCAGATGTTTATCTATTGTATCCTACAATGAATGGGCCACACCAACAATCAAACCAGTTAGATGACCCGAATGGGATGATCAACGCTCACGTGCAAGAATCTCTCCAATATATAAATGGCCAGATTCATCCATCCAGGGTGATTTTTGGTGCATGCCCCCATCCATGGTAGGGTCCAATAGATCAACGTTCCAGATCTAAGATGTGCAGGACACGTGTAGGGATATAAAAGCATGGTCACAGCCCTCTCATACATGCAAGCTGTACCATGAATGCACAAATGAGAGGGGCATTATAGTAAATTGGAGGAGTGATGGAATCAATGCATGGACCCATGTTTTAAGTTCTTTTGCCCAACATTGGGTCCTTGTTGGGCACCTCAGGTTTGACCCCAACCAAGTATTTATTTATATTATAGTATTTTTCTTAATTTTAAAAGTTGTAAATGATAGAAAGGGAGAGGGCCATGTCTCCAACATGAACATGGTCTTGTCTCGATTTTAGAGTAAGATGGAAGAGAAATGGTATTGAAAAACATTCCTACATCTAGTAGGAGACTTGTAGGAGTACATTAGTCAATGAGAGAACAAGATGCACATTTGAATTAGGATTTGGATGACTACTTACACAATAGAGATGCTCCTTAGTTGCATTTGGTTACTTGGACAGTCTGATCATTCAATCTGAACCGTCTATTGGGTCTGCAGTACATTTTATTGGTTACCATGCAAAAAAAAAAAAAACTGTCCCTTGTTTGTTCTTAATTTCGTTACCATCTTTTTTATTAGCCATGGATGGATTGGATATGATGGGTGAATAAAAGTCATTATTTAGAATCATAAGCAATCTATGATGGGCCCCAAGAAATAGATGGATCAAATTATTGATTGGACCTGTTTTTGTGTAAATGATCTTGGCCGTCCATATTGAAGGAGAAAATGCCGTAATGTTTGCATGGTAGAACATGAAAATTATGTTAGATCCAATGGATGGTGTGGATTGTCTAGAGTTTCACAGTGCAATTGGATCACCTTGACCTGTAGTGCTATAAGAGGAGCATCTCTCAAAATATAAAGAGAAAATTTTGGATACTCTTGCGGACTATGATGAATGATATGCAGGCACTTAAAAATTGTAAACGTGTCCTATAAGTAATTCAAATTCAACCGTGCAAATTATATCCACCAGAATAGATGCATCATGGCCCAAATATTAGGACTTATTTAATTGTTTATCTATCAGATTGGTAGACATTTATTGGACGGCTAAAAATGAAAAAAAAAATCCAATGGTCTTATTTCTACCATTAAGTGTCCTCGAAAAAGAGTTAAAAATGTTTAAGCAATCTTAGTTTTGGGCCGTAACTCAACACCCGTAGTTTCAACAATTTAACCGGCTTAAACGCATACCATTTCTAAGTGCATGTGTATCATACACAGCTAGAGTATAAAATAACTCTGTATAGATAAAATTAACTATGTACAAGGAGGTTCTAGATGTGGGGTCCATGGTTTGGTACTCCAAACCATTTAGCCTATAGTCCCAAGTTAGATGGACCACCCCAAAAGATGGGATAGAAGAAATACACCCAAGGTCTACATTCAATTGAAAAAGAAAGGCTCAAGATTGACGGCTAGGATCTTCCAATGTGGGAGAAATTTTCACCATGGTTCATCCATGATGGGGGCCATTAGATCAATGGTTTGGATAATCCAATAATGGGCCCACATGTGAACTAACATAGATGGGCCACATGAATGTTTGGAAATTTTAAAAGGGTAAATAAAAAGGGTCCTTGTTTTTTTATGTGGGACGGTTTTCACGTGTTTCATCACCGTATGTTTAGGGGTGTTTTGGCCGAGGAGGTGATGCGTACGAGGGACTGTGACCAGCTAATCTCCACCGAAGAAATAAAAGCCAAATAATCGCCTATTTGTAGGTCTCTAGACGCTTAAAAGTTCTGATCCATGTGCTTTGTTCAAATCATGCTTATTTAATCGCTTGTGTTGGATGAGAGGAGTCCTCAGCCACACACGTGCTTACATGGCACCGGCGTGCAAGATCGGGGCCATTCATCAGATTGGGTCAGCTGTAATAACATACTGGCCCAAAAATTAGATTGGTTCGCTGATTATGAGGGTTACAGGTGTATGAGGAATGTTGACGGTCAAAACATGACCAGAAGTCCACGTGTGCAATGAATGGACCGGCTTGATTTTGGAAGAGAAAATGAAAGCCCACCTAGCTGATGAATGGCTGGGATCTCACATGCTGTGACACGCTACATGTGTGTCACGACACAAGTTCCATGCTTGGCATTCTCATGCGCTACGAGACATGGCCTGGTTGACTCGAAGAATCGCCCGAGTTAACCAGATGCTGTAACCAGAACTCGATAGATGAGAAAAACATTGATACTCTTGCTGAGTGCGATTGTTGATGCTTAGGCACTAAGAAATTATAGATTTGGAGTAAAATAAACTCAAATGAACCGTTCAAATTGTGATTCCGAGATTAGATGAATTTATATTCCAAAAACACACTTATTTGGTTTTCTAATTAGCTGATTGATTGATGTTTAATGGACGGTTGAAAATGAAAACAGCTAATGATCTAATCAGCAATCAAGTGTCCACAAAATCTAGGTTAACCAATCTGAGGTTGAAGTTGTCCGATATCGACAACGGGTCCCACAATTTATACGGTTTACTTTGAGTCAACAGATGACACGTGTACAATCAGTAGTTGCCTGTGTATGAACTATCACACCACTGCAGTAGTATCGATAACTCCCACCTAAACAACCGACACGGTTTTCAGTTGGCGGATTGGGTGGTGACCCCAACTCCACTGGGACCCGGATTAGCTACTGACAGCCTGAGTAGCGAGATTGGCTACTGAAGTGACGTCACCAAGTTCGGTGAGCCCCTCAATGATGTATGTGTTGTATCTACACCGTCCATCATTTTGGAAAGATCATTTTAGGGTATGATTAAAAGAATGAGGTAGTTCCAAAGCTCAAATGGACCCCACTATAGAAAAGTGGGGATAGAACGGCTGCCATTAAAAACTTAATAGGGGTTATAGAAGTTTTCCATAAGCTGATATTTGTTTTTCCCTTCGTCCATGTCTGTGATTAACAGGTTGGGTTTCAAATAAACATTATGATGGCCCTAGGATTGTTTCAACGGTGTTCGTCACTGTTCCCACTGTTTTCTATGGTGGGGCCTACTCGAGCTTTGGATCTTCTTCATTTTTTAAATCATACCCTAAAATAATCTCCCCAAAATGATGGACGGTATGGATATAACACATACATCATCGTGGGCCCACAAACTTGTTGACGTCACTTCAGTAGCTAATCTAGCTACTCAACCTGTCAGTAGCTAATCCGTGTCCATCTAGATGGTGTTGGAGGGACGAGGATTGCGTCCTGTCCCCGCCGGGGCGTAAATCCGTCCGGGCAGGGCTCTGTGGGACCCACCGTAATGTAAGTGTTTTATCCACGCCGTTCATCGTTTTTCTCGATTCATTTTAAGATATTATTTTAAAAAATGAGGCAGATCCACAGCTCCAGTGGACCACACCAAAGGAAGCTGCAGTGATAATGACAACCACCGTTGAAACCTTTCTAAGGGCCAATGTGATGTTTTTTTACCGTCCAACCTATTCATCAGGTCATGTAGACGTGGATGAAGTGAAAACACAAAACATACCCATCACGGTAGGTCCCACATTCATGAATCCACCTACCTCAATGGTTTCTATCATCAACCGAATCTGCATCCACCATGACTGAACAGTCTTATTCTTCTATCTTGTCCGTCACGGTAGGATTTTCCAAAATGATTTTTTTTTTTTTTTAATCCTTTTAATTTGAATGGGGTGTGTGGGTCTTCCTAAGTGGGGCCCATCACTGAAAGATATGGATCATTGAAAGATATGCATACTCTTAAGTGGGCCATCTGGTTTTTCAGCTTATTTTAGGTCATGAGTCAAAAAGTGATCCAGATCAAAAGCTTGAATGGATCACAACACAGGAAATAATGGTGATTGATCGTCCATCATTAAAAACTACTTGGGGCCACAAAAGTTTTGGGTCAAGCTAATATTTGTGTTTTCCTTGCATCTAGGTCTTTGTGACTTTAGCAAGGGGTTGGATGGAAAAATAAACATTAAAGGAGGACCTTAGAAAGTTTTTAATGATGGACATCAATCACAATTATTTCCTATGGTGTGGTCCACCTTATATTTGAGTATACTAATTGTTTCCTATAGTGTGGTGCACCTGATATTTGGGTCTGCTTCATTTTTTGTATCATGACTTGAAATTAGTGGAGAAAATAGATTGACAGCATGGATGTAAAACATACCCATCACTGTAGGCCCCAGTTTCATGAATCCACCTACCTCAATGGTTTCTATCATCAACCGAATCTGCATCCACCATGACTGAACAGTCTTATTCGTCTTTCTTGTTCGTCCTGGATTTTCCAAAAAGATTTTTTTTGCCCTTTAATTTGAATGGTGTGTGTGGGTCTTCCTAAGTGGGGCCCATCACTGAAAGATATGGATCGCTGAAACCTGTGCATAGTACCGTATATATTCTGGAGCTGAGCATTACAAGACCTGGCAGCTAATAATTACTACTTTTATGAGAAACTTCTCATTAAATCTGGGTTCTAAAAAGTGCCAAAAGTAGATATCCACCATATATGGCCCACATTAATGGTGGGTAAATATTCATCAGTCGCTCTATTCATGGATGGCCCATTCATAATTTCAAACTTCCGCTTCTCTCATATCGACCGTCCATTGGGAGTGGCCCATTGGATAAAGCTCGCGTTTCATCATCAAACATGGTGGAGTCTACAGTAGCGACGAATAGTCTCAATCACAGTACCTTGGCTAGAAAATGTAGTTTTTTTTGTTTTTTTAGTAAAAACTTTGATACTCTGCCAGAAAG
Organism: Magnolia sinica; assembly: GCF_029962835.1. Lineage (NCBI taxonomy): Eukaryota > Viridiplantae > Streptophyta > Magnoliopsida > Magnoliales > Magnoliaceae > Magnolia > Magnolia sinica. The sequence continues at coordinate 91,695,492 of NC_080580.1, forward strand.
TGATGGTTGATATGCAGGCACTTAGAAATTCCATACATAGTCAAATTAAACCGTTCAAATTGTGTAACGCGGGGTAGACTTATAATCACACGAAAAATAAAACTTTTTTGTTTATCTGAATATTGGATTGGTAGATATTTATTGGACGGCCAAAAGTGAAAAAAAATTCCAATACTCCTATTTCCACAGATCTGATCTTTGGAAGGTGAGTTTGCGAAAGTGAGCTTCACAATCTAGTCAGTTTTCTTTCAGTTAATATATGCGACGTGTACAAGTTCCAAGCGCATGAGTATCAAGTGTCATACATAGCCAGAGTATCATCGTATAACTTCATCTTTTTTTTCTTTAATTTGGTAACCGTACAGATGAAACCCCTATCTCTGCCAGGTATACCAACAAAGCAAGTCTTCTAACTTTTCAGGGCTTGGGACAGAGAGCCGAGAAAGAGACTGAGTCACAAAACGAGTCGAGAATAAAAACTCGGAGGTGAGTCCGAGTCGGGAGATATGATAATAAAACGGAGGCGGAAGGTGAGAGAGAGAAGACAACAGCATCCCCGACAACCCCTCGAGCCTTCCAACCCCTCTCTATCTCTTAAAACACGTCAAACACGCTGCGACGGACCACAACCAAACACATTAAAAACCCACCCATCTCTCTCTCTCTCTACTATATGTTTGAAATCCTACCGTTCTACTGCCCCTTCTCGTTTTTTTTTTTTTTTTTTTTGATTTGAAAATCCGGGAAATTGGAAAACCCAAAAAATAAAATCCGTATCGAAATCTGAGGGGGTGTGGGAGATCGTGTTTGGTGCCAGAGAGGAAAAGGGAATCCGACCGTCCATGTCCAAATCCCCCCACCGTTATCTGCTTGGAAGCCCCTTCATTTCCGATGCCAATCTCATCCATACATAACACCTCTTCCCTCTCCAACTCTCTCCATCTCTTCCTTTCTTTTTCTTGTCTCTCCTCTCTTCTTCTCTTTCATGGCTGCTTGTCTTCTTCTCGACAATGCCAGCAATAGTAATACTAACAGCAACAGCAGCAGCAACAACAACAGCAGCAGTAGCAGAGTTCACCAACAACTACAACAACAGCAGCAGCATCATTTATTATCTTCTGAAGGAAGTGGTAGGATGGTGAGGAAAAGAACTGCTTCTGAAATCGATCTCCAACCCAATACCCATCAAAGATTTCCACGCCGAACTACTGCTGCAGAAAATAATCAACACCCATTTCATGAAATTGGACATCATCATCATCATCATCATCACCATCATCCTTCTCTGCTTTTCTCTCAAGACAACCACAACCAACACTCCTCTTTCCTTCCTTCTCCTAATTCAAGTCTCACTTCTGGGGGTTCTTCCTTTTCTAATGCTGCTGCTACTACTGCAGCTACTGCTGCCGATTTCCCTTACATCGATTCCACCCCAACTCATCTTCAATTACCCCCACCACTACCGCTACCCCCAGCTGTATGTGGGTTCTCTGGCATGCCGCTCTTCCCTTCCGAAAGAGCTGCAGAGCCCGTCATCTCCGTCTCCGACGATAGCACAGCTACGGCATGGATCGACGGCATCATCAGAGATCTTATCAGCAGCAGCACCAACGTTTCGATTCCTCAGCTAGTCCAAAACGTGAGGGAAATCATCCATCCCTGCAACCCCAACCTCGCCACTCTCCTCGAATACAGGCTCAGATCATTGACAGCAGAACCACCCATCGAACCTTCTTCAGATGAAAGAAGGAAAGAAATGGCAGATCTACACCGGCAACAGCAGCAGGTAGTACAGACTACTACTTCTGGTTTGAAGCTCTATCTCGACTCGACTCTTGAAAATTCCTATTCCATGAATTCCATGAACCGATTCTTGAATTGGGGAGAAACCAATCAAGAAGAAAATCGCCAACACCATCTCTATCGCCCCAATAACTCCGCTGCTACATCAACCACTCCGGTTGCCGCCACTGCTTCATCACTTCATTCTCTAAACCAATCTCAGCAGCCACAACAGCAGCAACAGCAAAACAAGACCCAACAACAGCAGCACCAGCAACAACAACAACAACAACAGAACTCTCCACCCCAACAAGTAGTGGCGAATGCGCCCACAGCAGCAACTACAACTACACCCAGAGATAAAAAGGACGAGATGCGGCAACAGAAAAGAGATGAAGAAGGTCTTCACCTCCTCACTCTCCTCCTCCAATGCGCTGAAGCAGTCTCCGCCGATAACTTAGAAGAAGCAAACAAGATACTGTTAGAAATCTCAGAACTATCAACACCCTTCGGGACATCAGCTCAGCGCGTCGCGGCCTACTTCTCAGAAGCCATGTCAGCCCGTCTGGTGAGTTCGTGTCTCGGCATCTACGCGCCGCTCCCTGGCGGACCTCCACACAGCCAGAAAATGGTGTCGGCATTCCAGTACTTCAACGGCATCAGCCCTTTCGTGAAATTCTCTCACTTCACAGCGAACCAAGCCATCCAAGAAGCGTTCGAGCGAGAAGAGAGAGTCCATATCATCGATCTCGATATAATGCAGGGACTCCAATGGCCAGGATTATTCCACATACTAGCATCGAGGCCAGGTGGGCCTCCTTATGTTCGGCTCACAGGACTAGGGACGTCGATGGAATCGCTGGAAGCGACAGGGAAACGACTGTCGGACTTTGCTGAGACGCTTGGGCTGCCGTTCGAATTCTTCCCAGTCGCTGAGAAGGTGGGGAATTTGGATCCAGAGAGACTGAATATTAGTAAAAGGGAAGCTGTTGCAGTGCATTGGTTGCACCATTCTCTCTATGATGTTACTGGTTCTGATGCAAATACTCTATGGCTCTTGCAGAAGTATGTATGCAACACCACCTTCTTTCTCTTTCAATGTCATTCCACCATAACTCAAATTATTCTAGCTTTACGTACCATCTCCACCTTATGTTTGTCTCAGTAATGTCTACGGTCTTGATCTCGTGGGCCATTCCTTTGATGGACTTTTAAAAGGTTGGATGATGGTTCATCTCAGACTGCTGTTCCACCTTTTTTTTTTTCTGAACTCTCTTTTGCTTTTGTTCTTCCTTTCCAAACTGACCATTTTGTGGGTTAGTGATGGAAATGTACGATTTTGAATGTGATTTTCTGGCCATTGCTTATTGTGGTGGCCCACTAGATTAATGGTCGATGATGATAGACGAGGAGGGGAGCATGGCATTTGCATGCAATCTTGTTATTAACTATTTTGAAAACTGTATATATGATACTTGAATCTTAGCCCACTAATAAATCATCATTTTTTTTAGTGTACGGAAATCTTTCCATGCACATTATTTCATAGGCCCATTAGATCGTCCGTACAAGATGGGACTGTCATCTGAGATTTGCTGCATGGTGGTGGAAAAAAAAAGGGGTGGACCAGACCTTGTGGACGGTCGATATGGGTCATGTGAATACCCACAGATATAAATGCAACCATGTGCATGGGAAGGTTTTCATTTTGCTATTAATTGAATAATGTGAACTGACCAAGATATATACTTCCATGGATGTCCACCACCATTTAGAAGTTATTATAAGCTGAATGTGAAGTTTCATCCACCGTACATGTGGCATTTATCATGGGGCCCATTGCATTGGAGTATAGACTAAGATAAAAACATCCAAGCGTCTAAATTGATCTGAGTGAAACCAGATGGACGATATGGTTGGATGAGATTGAAACTTGGTCTATGGTCCATAGATAGTGGGCCCCATTTGCCCCAACTTAGGAAATGGTGGTGAAAATGAAAATAAAACCAGCTATAGCTTGTTATTAGTAGAAGATGATGCATGGAAAATGTTATGTTGATGAGATGGAATGAAATGATGGAAATGGTCAGGTTGGCGCCTAAGGTAGTGACAATGGTGGAGCAGGACTTGAGCCATGCTGGGTCGTTCTTGGCTAGGTTTGTTGAAGCAATACACTACTACTCAGCGCTGTTCGATTCATTGGGGGCGAGCTATGGAGAGGATAGTCATGAGAGGCATGTGGTGGAGCAGCAGCTGTTGTCGAGGGAGATTAGGAATGTTCTTGCTGTGGGAGGTCCTGCTAGGAGTGGTGAGGTGAAGTTTGAGAATTGGAGGGAGAAGATGGAGCAGTCAGGTTTTAGAGGGATATCATTGGCTGGGAATGCTGCTACACAGGCAACACTGCTGCTTGGGATGTTCCCTTGTGATGGCTATACACTTGTGGAAGAGAAGGGAACTTTGAAACTTGGGTGGAAAGATCTGTGCTTGCTCACTGCTTCTGCATGGAGACCTATCAATTCCAACAGCAGGTAAAAACATACACAGAGAGAGAGAGAGAGAGAGAGAGAGAGAGAGAGAGAGTTTGTTTTATGTTTTCCTTTTCTCTGTTGAGAGAGAGAGAGATGTAAATTTGAGATGGTGGTGCAAGTTGGAGGGTGAGTACTCAATGCTTATTTTCTTACAGAAGATTTTCTTTTCTTTTTTTGAAGGGTCGTGATTCAAAGAGGACACATCGAGTGAAGGGTGGATGGTACGTGTCAGAGATTCGGGTGGATGGCACACGTGAGAGATCCTGGCTATCCATCAAGAAGGGTGCAGTGTTTATAACATGTCATGGACGAGAATAGTATTTGTCCGCTGATAAGGTAAATCAAACTTGTATGTGAAAAATGGGCTGTTAGAAAAGAAAAAAATATTATATATATATTAGTCCAAATTCATGATGTTGCTTGTGTGGTTCACTTGACAAAATGGCATATTTCATCATGTGTCCTACGTGATGAATGGCCATAATCTCTGACATGTGTTCTACCTTTCACATGTGTGGATCATCGACCCCATGATCGATTCATGGCCCCTTCTTAAATGGGTTTGACTAGGGTGATGCCACGAGGTATATTTGTGCATTTTGTAACAGTATGTGGCCAAAAATAACTAAGAATTGACAAGTGCACAACACTCATCTCTCTCACATGCATTAAGTAGTGGAATTTTTGTTTTTGTTTTCTCAAACAAAACACAATGTTGAAATGGAAAGGGAATGTAAAGCTAAGATCATGGATCACTCAGTTAAAACTATTAGATTTTTGTTTCTTTCTACCTGTCTGGTTCGTGTAAATTTGTTGTGAAATGTTTTTTTTTTTTTTTTTTTTCATTTTCCTTTTATTTCTTTGGATTGGCATGCGCTATTGTGGAAATTCAACTCAAAATATTATGGTGCTCCACAAACTTATGACATATGCATGCATACTATGGTGGTCCACATTAATAATGTTTTATTGCATAATATGCATTTATTTGAGCCTTGGTTGTTTTATTAATTATAGTATTAAAGTAAAAGATCTAGACAATGATTATAAATTACTTGTACGGTGACACCGCTACATTATATTGCATTATTTAGTTTATCGTGGTAAAATTGTAATGATGGTGATTTTATATTACTTCATTATCAAATCAATGTCAAAATAATTTGATGTAGTAACACCCTGAACCATAGCTCAAGTGGTAGACTGAGTGAAAGATACCTCGTTTCAACACTGAGCCCTTGGTATCAATTCCCTAGTAAGGGTGGCTAACAGTGAAGTGTGAACTGACAGTGGGTGTACTAACAAGCTAATAGAAATAATAATTAATTAATTAATTAATTAATTAATTAAAAATTGATGTAGTCGCTTGGACTAGGGTTTCAAGTGCAATACCGTGTTAGTTTTTAAGTGCAATACTGTGTTAGTTTGTAAATATTACAAACTTTTTTACATGTCTCTCTTCAAAATATGTACTTTGATGTATGTTTAAATATAGGAGGTGAAATATTAATGATTTTTACTATAAAAATAGGTGGAATAAACAATGAGAAATAGTAATGATGTCCTATTTACGTTGGTTTACTTAAGAAGTCCGCGGAACAAGTGGGTCCTTAACATGCATATTTGCGATGAAAGAGTTACATAAAAATTATAGTATTCCAGAACTAAGTGGACTCCATACAATGTAAATTAGAGGTTTTAGGTGCATTTTTATGGAGTAGCCCACTTGAATGTTGAATCGGCTTGAATTTTGGAATCAAGGCCAAATAAGGGTCACATAGCTGATGGGCAGGGTGGATTTCGATCTCGGATTCGATGAGGCCAGGGAAACACCAACTTAGATGAGGTCATGACTGTGAGGCCCACCTTGATATGTGTTGTATATCCACACCATCCATCTATTTTGCCAACTCATTTTAGGGCATGGACTCAAAAAATGAAGCAGATACGAATATCAAGTGGGCCACACCATAAGAAACAATGGTGATTGAATGCCCATCATTAAAAACTTCTTGTGGGCCATAAAAGTTTTGGGGCAAATTGATAATTGTGTTTTCCTATCATCTAGGTTTATGTGACCTTATCAACATGTTGGATGGAAAATAAATATTATGGTGGGCCTTTGGAAGTTTTTAACAGTGGGCATTCAATCACAACTATTTCCTATGATGGTCCACATGAGATTTGGTTCTACTTCATTTTTTGGCCCATGCCTTAAAATGAGTTGGCAAAATGGATAGATGCGCCTCATTGAATCTACATTTGTAGATTTCATGTGCCTTGAATGGTTTCTCCCATGTTAGAGAAGTAATCCTAAACCTGCTGGATACCTAGCAAGTTATGCAAGCATTTTCCACCTTATAGCTGACGAGACGAAATGATGTGAAGTTGCTAAGGGAAACATATTTACATGGTTAATATGCATGTCTAATCACAAGATTTTTTTAATTCAGGAAATACGAAGAAAAATAAAAGAGAAGAGAAAAGAAAAGGTTAATGATTGTCTAACGATAAATTCCAAGGGATTTCATGGCCTATTGAATTATGGATTTTAGTTTTATGAATTCTAATTGGATCATTAGTGAAAATCTCATTTTTATAAGACAATATTTACCTCACATCTCGCGATGAAAAGTATAATAATTACATGTGGAATAAAATAGAGTTATATTCATCATCTCTATCACTACATTCTGTTGTAGGGTGCATGAAGTTGAGAAGTGCCTTGTGATGTCATGTTCCTTTCAGAATTTTATGAATTTTACTTCTCTTTACTCCGTACCATTATCTGACCTGAGACACTTAACATGTCTCCCAGTTTGCTTATCTACTTCTATTTTCCATTCCTTGAACTCAGTGAACACCTCAGACTTTTTTTTTTATTACACACCCACCCGACACACACACCCATGCACGCCATAATGAACACCTCAGACTAGTACTTTAAGAAGTAGATTCAAACTTTTATCGAGTAATCATCTATAAAGCTCATGAAGTATCGTGCTCCTCCCTTAGATGGTACCGTCACTGGCCCTCAGACATCGGAATGTATATAATCGAACACCCTATTGTTAGTATATGTAGTAGACTTAAACCTTACCTTGCATTACTTCCCATAGATGTAACGCTTGTAAAAATTCATCTTTCACACCTTAACTCCCTTTAATAGTTTTTTTTTATGTAGTTCCAACAAGCCCCTCTCGCTCATATGCCTTAGCCACATATGCCACAGATTAGTGTCATTTGTATCGGATTTTACATGTGAGGTGATAGCTGCCCTACCTATAATCGTGCTCCCAACCAACTTGTACAAATTCATTGTCTTATGTCCCTTTCTTAACACCATTGCACCTCTGGTGACCTTGATTACACTACCAAATGCGGTGAATATACACCCATTCGTATGAAGAACGCCCAAGGATATCAAGTTCTTCTTCAAATTCGTGACATGCCTGACATCACCTAGAGTTCGTACAACTCCATCGAATAACATTACCTTGATGGTCACTATTTCGATGGCCTTATATATAGCATTGTTCCCCATCAAAATACTCTCGCCATCATGGGACTTGTAAGTATAGAACCAAGTCCCCGACTCCCTTTTGTAACTAATTCTTCCGCCTAAGAATCCTCATTCCCTGATTTCTCCCTCATCTTGTTAGACACAAGAGCTATGATGACTTACTCTGTCTTCAAAGTACTCTTCTCATATAGTGGAGAAGTAAGAAGATGGTTGTATAATGTGGTAAGCAATACTAGAAGTATTAACACTTTATCTTCATCATTGATTGTCTCTCCGAACCTTAACAACTCGCTACACATCTTCGTAAATGAGTTCATATGCTCCACAAAATCTGATCCTTCCTTCATCCATAGCCTATAAAGTTGTTTCTTCATAAACAACTTATTGGTGAGAAACTTTGCCATGTATAGATCTTTTGGTTTCCTCCACATATCCAGGGGAGATTCCTTGTCCAGAACGTTGTACATGACTTCATTCGATAGATAGAGATAAATAACACTCATGACATTTTTCCCAAGTTCGCACCAATCGTCTTCTGATATCTTTTTCGGTTCATTCTCTAACAACGCCTTACTCAATCCTTGTGACACTAGAATATCTTTAACTTTCCGCTGCCACAAACTGAAATTATTCTTCCCGTCGAATTTTTATATATCGATTTTCGACCCTGACATCTTCGCTGAATCCCCGAACATCCATAACCTTACACTCTGATACCACTTTGTTGTAATTTCGAGCCAACAACAAACCCGAATCAACCCTAGGTATTAGAAATTCGGATCTAATACCATTATCAATCAATGCGCTTTGCGGAAGCATCTTCAATGAAGATATAACAATCAAATAAAACCAACTAATGAAGCAAACACAAACACGCGATTCTTACATGGAAAAACCCTTGCGAGAAAAAACTGAGACACAAAGTGACAAAATTCTCTACTATAATCGAAACTTTAGACTTACATCACTCACCTTCTCCAATTACAAAAGTAATCTGATCTCCCCTTGCAATGCAAAACTTAGGAAAAACCCTAGCCCCTTGAGAAAAATTTATTCCCGAGCCTTTACAAGTGTCCAAAATCCTCTTACTCTGCAAAACCCTTACATTTTGAGAGAAAACACTTATATTACCAAGTCCCAATTATATTAGGCCTTAAATAATCCAATTTTTGCAAAACCGCATAATTATGTGTCGGATTGACAGGAACCAATAGAATCTATTTTGCTAATGAGAAAATTTGCACTCTGTAGGTCAGACCGACACCGAGTTTGGTTTGGTCCGACCTACATAACCCTGTTTCGATACTCAAATTTTACAAAATCCAAGACATCCGCACAACAATCAACAATCTCATTCAATGGTTGATATTGCATGTTGGTTGATCATAGTCTAACAAGATGGACACTAAAAGATATCATCATGACATAATTTCTATGATTATTAAGATTAGGATCCACGCACACATGCACACGCGGTACTGTTTGGTGACCTCTCATGGTGTTCACGGTGAGCCCCACAACGGTCACGAGATGGATCAATCAGTGCATGCCACCGTATGGCCACTTGTACGAGTCAAACTGGGAGGTAGTGGGTGTTTCCCTGACCATGGGCCCACCTTGACGTGTGTTGTATATCCATGCTGTCCTTCATTTTTCCAGCACATTTTAGGGCACGGCCCAAAAATAAAGCAAGATCCGAATCTCAAGTGGACCACATCACAGGAAACAGTGGTCAATGAACGCCCACCATTAAAATCTTCCTCAGCCCACCGTAATGTTTATGTACCATCCAACCTATGGATGAATGATAAACACAAATATTGGCTTGATACAAATCTTTTGTGGCCACAAGAAGCTTTTAATGGTGGACCTTCAATCCATACTACGTGGTCCACTTGAAATTTGGATCCGGTTCATTTTTTGAAAAAATGACCTAAATGATTTGAAAAATTGATGGACGGCGTGGATATACAATACATATATCAAGGTGGGACCCACCGGTCAGAGAAACACCCGCTACGGTGTTACCCGGATAACACCTAATCCGCTCCCGTTGAAATTGCCCGTGATGTCGTCGTCGTGCCCACGGACGGAAGCGGAATGGCTAGTGTACCTCACACCGGCTATATGGCTGCTGTATTGACGTCAGCAAATTTTGTGGGTCTGATCATGAGATATGTGTTATATCCAAACAGTCCATTCATTTAGCGAGCTTGTCTTAAGGTTTGATACGAAAAATAAGACAGATCTAACTATCAAGTGGATCACACTGCAAAAGGCAGTGGGGGATTGAACGTCTACCATTGAAATCCTTTTTGGGGTCGTGAAAGTTTTGGATCAGTATGAAATTTGTTTTCCCTATAATTCAGCCCTTTGTGACCTTATGAACAGATTGGATGGAAAATAAATGTTATGGTGGGCCTTATGAATTGTTTAACGGTGAAAATGTTATCTCCGCTGCTATTTGCGGTGTGGTTGAGGTGATCTTTGGATATGATTTATTTTTTGGATAATGCCTTAAAATGATCTCTAAAAATAGATTAACAGTGTAAATATAATAAATACATCATTGTGGAGCCCATATAACTTTGAAGATTAACAGTGTAAATATAATAAATACATCATTGTGGAGCCCATATAACTTTGATCTCCATTGAACAGTTCGTACAACTTGGAGCTCGAGGAGCGTCAGTGCTCGTCTTCGCACGACACGTACCTACAGCAGCTATATAGCTGCTGTGAGGTACACCAGCCAATCCGCTTCCCCCACGGACATGGTGGAATGCACGCAGATTTCCTACTGAAGCCTTAACCTAGGTGGGACCCACTGTGATATGTGTGAGAAATCCACTCCGTCCATCAGTTTTGTGAGCTCATTTTAGGACATGGGTCAATAAATTAACCATATCCAATACTCAAGTGGGCCGAAAACGTGAGGATCAAATGTCCATAGTTGAAATATTAGTGGGGCAATAGAAGTTTTGAATCAGGCTAATATCTGTTTTCAATTCATCCCAGTAGGAATGACGTTATAAACGGTATGGATGGCATGTAAACATCAATGTAGACCCCATGTCCCTAAGGAGGTTTCAACGGTGGGAATTTCCCTATCCACCTTTTCCTTTAGTGCGGCCCACTTGAATCTTGGATCCTAATCAATTTTTTGATCTCAAGTCCTAAAATGATCTCACAAAATGATGGACGGGGTGGATTTCTCACAAACATCATGGGGCCCACCTAGGTTTTCACAGCAGGAACTTCCTGCGAAAGCCTTTAGCTGGAAGGAAATCTTATCTACCTCCCAGTGGAATGGAATATCCATTTATTGGGTCCCTCTAGACCGTTGACTGGGCAAGTGGGGTCCACTTTGTAATGTTGTCATGGGACACATCTGCCGTAAAAGACCACACACAAGAAGCGAGTGAGAAGACGTCACTGCATGCATGCCGTGTACACATCTCAACCGGACTATAGACAAAATTCACCAACACCTCTATTCTCACCGTGACTCCCACTTCTGTCCAATGAATTGAAGTTACGTGATGGGCTCCACCATCTCTACGTTCCATCAGATGCTAGCCCTACACAAAGTGGACCCCACTTGGCCTCGACTCCATATATGGGCCCATATGCATTTGCAGCCATTTTGCGATATTTATTTTTGAGGCCCAAAACAAATGGGTGCAGGTCCAAATATCAGGCCACATCTTCCTTTCGGTCGCTGATGGAAAAGCTGTGGACCCCATCATGTTGTATGTGCTTTATCCACATCATAATGTATTTGTTTTATCCACACTGTCCATCCGTTTTTCCCAGCTCCTTTTAGGACATTAGCCCGAAAATGAGGCAGATCAAGAGCTCAAGTGAACCACGCCACAGGAAACAGTGGGGATTGAATACCTACCGTTGAAATTTGGGGGACACAGAAGTTTTGGATCAATCTGATATTTTATTTGTGTTTTCCCTTCATCCAGAGTTATCTGACTTTATGAATAGGTTGGATGGCAAATAAACGCTGTTACGGTGGGCTCCTAAGAAGTTTTTAATTTTCCTATGGTGTAAACCTGCCTCATTTTATAGCTCATTTCCCAAAAATTTTAGAGATGACAAAATGGATGTACAGCATGAATAAAATACATTCAACATGGTGAGGCCCAGGCCATCTCCTTTAGCCATTAACCCACTTTGGATGAGTGGGATTCATTGGAATGATCCATCCCGACTACAATATATAAATTCATCCAAACATCCAATAATTCATCTCCACTATAACATATAAGCTTACATGATCTAATTGCGTACAGAGTCAATCGTGTCATCTATTTGAAATTTCCTATTGATCAACATATAAATTAAGGCAGAGGTATATCTAATGTATACGTGCATCTCAATATGGAAGAAATAGACTAAGATTTTAATTGACGAATATTAGTCACATATGAGTCAATCTAAATATCTATATGCATATACTATCAATTTATATTTTCTTTTACAGATAAAAGTGTCGGTGGAAAATATTCAAAGCCGTATGTGATTAGTGGTCATTGATTAAAATGCATGTATGGAGCATGGGGAATGATGGAAAAAGGTGATAGTGCCTTTTAGCTGTTGGAAGCTATCATGAAAAAGTATTGACTTTCTCCTTCAACACAGCTCCAAAGTGCTCTCTCTCTCTCTCTCTCTCTCTCTCTCTCTTTCTCTCTCTCTCTCCTGCATTCGCATTTGTGTTTGAATTTACTTCTTCTTGTCTACTCAACCATCCAATATCCCATTTCAGGGTCAGTTCTCTTTTCCTTTATTTTGCAACTTCTTCTCTCACTATAATAGCCTAGCCTCCTCCCAAGCAAGATCCGTATTTCATTACATCACAACTACAAGCACCATCATCCCTTTTATTTTCTGGGACCCACTATTTTCATCCACTACCCCAATCATTTTTGCATCTTGGGTATTGAAATAAAACCCAGTTACACCCATAAAGTAGGAAATCTGTGTATGCAGTTCAATAAATGTGTGTTCAAGCCTGTATAGATGATAAGAGGGGCCCACAACTTGCATGGTTAGGGTCGGCTCTAGCCCAGCCTTTTTTATGTCTTGGGCTTCCACTTTAGTCCTGGCCCTGACCCACTGGCCTCAGGTAAGGCCGATGCCTGGCTAATGGTAGACATAAATGGTCCATGATCTGGCTCTCGACAGAAGGTATGATTAAATTCAAGACCTGGACCAACCCATTGATAGCAATATGTACAAGGCATATCCTTTTCTACTCCTCCATCTGTCAAATAGCATTGATAAATGATGGAATTAATGTATATTTTGTAGCTTGTAGATGAGACTGATTGGATCCTGACCATCAGTTGGGCGCCACATTGAGGATGGATCATAGGCCCATCTCGTTAGGTCAAGTTGGGCCAATCCAGGGAAGTTCTGATAAAACATGGGATTGCATATCATTACTATATATCATCCACAGAAGTTACACATTGGACAATGCTCATATGTCCCCAAAAAATAAAAAATAAATAAATAAAAATTAATGGGTGGAGAAGGCCTACAAAAATTGGCCCAGTTTAGGTTCGAACTGGGCTGGGGGAAATCCTCGCTAAGCACAACCTATGGTTTTAGGTTCTCGATGGGGCCCACATGCTGCAATGGTCAGATGATAAGAAATTTCCATCCTCTTGGTGCCATTTTTAATTAATCATGGCTCAATAATGGTGCTAAGAGGATGATTATGATCATTGATTTTGTTGATTGTGATTTATTGGAAATTTTGTTTTGCACCTTACACATTTAAGAAAACCTTAAAATGAAATTAGATTTTTTTTTTTAATTTTAAAATTTTATTTTATTTTTATTGTGTTGGTGAATCGATCAAGACATGTACTTATGAAAAGGAGGGGTGGAGAAGCTTACTCATCACATTTATCCTTTCTAAAGTCTCCACATCCTACATTTTCTATATCAATCTTAATAACTGTGAATAGGGACTGCAGCTCAAGCATCGCACCCTAAACTTATCTATATTGGCCACAACTATCATGAGGCCTATTGGATCGCTCAATCTAAATAATCTAACGGTTGATCAAAACTTGTGATCATGTGTGACCCACCTACTAATAACCTTAGAGATGATACTGATCATTGATTTTATTGATCATTGATTTTATTGAGTGTGATCCATTGAAAATTTTCTTCTCGACAAACCATGGAACCGGATTTAGTGAGGCTGGGGAAAGGCTGTTTGTTGAGGCTCTAACATGATGAGATTTGATAAAGCACGTTTGAAAGTGTTGTAGACGGGTCGCGGACACTTTCATTTCCAAGATGGACCAAAGAAATCCCAATTGGAGGCGGAGGTGATCCAGACCATCAGATCCCTACAGTAGGTGTATTTGGCAAACCACAATGAGTTACTCAATGTACCATATATGATTTTTGGGTAGGAGAAGCTACTTTAGACTACCAACCCAGCTATGCAGGGTTGCCCATGTCGAATGTGAGAGATTCCACCGAATGGTTAAAAATCCATTTTATTTCTGTTTTTACTATTTATAGTAAGTTTTAGTTTGATTATTACTATTCATCCTTTGAGCTTTAAGAATTGTGTCCAACATGAAAAGTGTTTTAAAAAATTAGGAGAGTAAAGTGGTTAAGCCATGTAGGACACTTATCCACCACCACGGTTCTACGATTCTCAGGAACGTCCCACTTTTCTCGAAACTACTACCCGCGGTGGGATGGACGCTATCTTTATTCTTTGAAAGTGACCATCATGATGTATACGTGAGATCCAGTCTGTCTAATAGATGTGTAATCACCTGTTGGATCAGGAGCCAAAACTTTAGGCTGATATGTGATTCAAGTAGGCCATACTCATGAAAATAGTTGGGAGAGACGCCCACCCTTTATTTTTATAGGGCCAACTGTGATGATTATGTGAATCCAATCCAACCATTACGTGTCAGACCAAAATATTGTTCTGAAATCCAAAAATCAGGACCACACGTGATTTAAATAGGCCACACCAAGGGAAACAGTTTGGAGGGTGACCTTTCCATAAACACTATTTTCAATCTTGTGGTCCACTTAAACAACTGATGAGGCTAATTTTCGGGCCCTGGGGGTTGACTAACTTGATGGTTGGGTGGATTTCACATTAATGCTGTTGCAATTTCCCATTCGAGTACATTTACAACATTAATTTCTCTCAAGTGAGATAAATTGTGTGCGAGTATTTTTGTGTGTAACTTACAAGCATCCAAACATGCCCTAAGAAATCCAAAAATGTCTGGCTGCATTCAACGGTAAAAAGAAATACAACCAGAAAAAATGGATGCACGGAGTGGATAAAATTGAATCGTATCCAAACTACAAGTGGACCACACCACAGGAAACACTGGGAATAATGATTTCTACCATTGAAACCATCCTACGGCTCACATTGATGTTTATTTGTCATCCCATCTCTTTATAAGATCACACATATATAAACGAAGGAAAACACAAATATCATCTTGATCCAAAACTTCTGTTGCCCCCAAGAACTTTCTGTCTGTCTGCGTTCAACGGTAAGAAAATACAACCAGAAAAAATGGATGCACCGAGTGAATAAAATTGTGTGTGAGTATTTTTGTGTTCAGTAACTGAATGATGAGACGGGAGGCGTTGATTGGTCCACCTAATTTAGAGGCCTTCTTAAGAAAGGCCCACTTGGGTATTTTCTTAGGGGGCGGATTAGCTGTTACACGGGTGTTACCCGATTTATTTTATTGTATATCCACGCCGTTCATCTGTTTTTTTTTTCCTTTTAATATGTGATCCCAAATCTTAAGAAGAGCCAATTCTCAAGTGGACTATACCATTAGAAATAGTCATGAATGACCACTAAACACTTTTTGTGGGCCACAAAAGTTTTGAATCAAGATGATCATTGTATGTTCCCGTCATCGAGGTACTATTGACATCATTAACAGGTTGGATGGTAAATAAACATTATGAAAACATTACCACGTGTCTTTGGAATTTTTAATGGTGAGGCACTCAATCACCACTGTTTCCAGTTGTGTGGTCCACCTGAGAATTTCATTTGTTTAAATTTTGGAACCAAGTTATAAAATGAGCTGGATAAACTGATGGACGGTATGGATATAAAAACGTCATCAAGGTGGGCCCCATGGGAAGGTTAACATCCACTAAGGTGTTGCCTCGATAACACCTAATCCGCTCCCATTTTCATCGGCACACGCCGAACAAGAAGTCGTTTATTTGTATTAACCTCACAGAGTAGTTCAGCATGCCTTTATGCTGCTGAGTAAATTATGTTGAGCCCACCATGAATGTATGTGATTTATCCATGCCGTCCATCCGTTTTTTAAAATCAATATAGGGTTTGAGCCCAAAATTGAATCGTATCCAAACTACAAGTGGACCACACCACAGGAAACACTGGGAATAATGATTTCTACCATTGAAACCACCCTACGGCTCACATTGATGTTTATTTGTCATCCCCTCTGTTTATAAGATCACACATATATGAATGAAGGAAAACACAAATATCATCTTGATCCAAAACTTCTGTTGCCCCAAGAATTTTTCAACGGCAGACATTCAACTCACACTGTTTCCTGTGGTGTGGTCCAGTTGAGCTTTTTATATGCTTCGTTGTTGGTTTCAAGCCCTAAAATTATCTGTTAAAATGGATGCACGGAGTTGATAAAATACAAAAATTACAGTGGGCCCAAAAGAGTTTACTCAGTTACTCAGTACGCAATCCCACTTCCCCTTTCAGAGCTTGGCCTTGTCTAGGCGTAGTACGAGCAATGCTTTTTCTTGGGCTGGGCTAAACTGACCCTGGAGGCCCAAGAGTAAAGAACTTCTAGATTTGAATTGGGCCTCATATGGCCTTTGAACCTTTAGTATGTAAACGGGCTGGGCCTATGAGGGATCTGCATCAGCCCAAGACCAACACAAAGCTGAAATTAGGCAGCCCAAAACTTGACAAAATTAAAAATTTTGATGTGTCAAACCCAACTGGGTGCCAATTAACCTGGGCCATCACAACTTGTGTGCGAGTATTTTTGTGTGTATCTCACAAGCATCCAAACAGGCCCAAGAAATCCAAAACTGTCTCCATTATGTAAAGTCTGAAGAAAAAAGAAAAAATTATAAATTATAAAAAATACAACCAGCCTGAAGAAAGAAGAAAAAAGAAAAGAAAAAGAAAGGCAGAAATCATATCAGAGACAGAGATCCTAAAGAACCAAGATCTTTAGCTCATCCTAATCATCTGTTTTCTCAATTAAAATTGTGAGGGGAAGCTTTCTCGTGAATTGAAATCCATCATCATTAGCATTTTTCGTAAGTGTCTTCTTTCTAGCCCCTGAATTAGAACCAGAGAAGAAGTCACTTCGTGAGGCTTACCATGACCATTGTCCAAATTTCGCCGCACATTTCGTGGAGGAGCTTCCGGCAGCACCCGATTCGCATGGGTCGGATTTACCATGGCCAGGGCCTTCGCAGCGGCACGTGTAGTCACCCCCAGTGGAGTCGGATTTACCAAGGTCAGTACCTTGGCGGTGGAGCGTGGCCGGCCCCATTTTCGTACCTTGGCAAAGAATATCCAGACAAAATTCTTTAACATATGTAATTAGCTAGTAGCTCAATTGTTTAGAGCGTTATGCTGATTATTTTACACAGTTGCATGTGTACAGTAAGTTGGACTCATGTGTGTGACCTTGTATATTCGGTTTTCTCCAACATACCAACTCGATTAAGTAAATTTGCACTGATCAATCAGACAAATAAATAGTTACGTCAAAAAATAATAATTAGCAGAAAATTAATACTATATTTCTGTAAAATAAAAATTATTACCTTTGAAGAATTTTATCCATCTCCATATCGCATCATTTACTATTGAGTGTAATTCCATAGCATATCATACTTTTATAACCTAAAATCACAATAAACATATGAGTAGTTTTAGATGTCACACTTATATAATGGCCTTTTATCCCATGCACAATTCGTTTGTTTAAAAAAAATCATTTGGAGAATCCCATCTGAATCATCTATATGCCTCACCAATTAGAAAGACAATGGATGGGATGGATATGGAGAATGCCACGTATCGAATTGCGGAGTATTAAGCAACGGCTCCCCCATTTACCATTCAATGGTCTTATTTAAAGAAGCGTCCATGAATCAGTGTTCAGATCGTTCAATCAAGCTAATTTTGAGATTGCGACTTAGTGACAGTCGTCCTCACAATTTAGCAGTTTTAGTTAATGTCTGGCCAGCACCTGCGTATCAAGCATCATGCCCTGCCAGAGTATCAATTAATTCGCTATATGGTTAAACGGGTTAAAATATTAATATTAAAACAAAAGAAGCTTTAATCCAACATTTTGGTGGTCTCGTATATATTTCAGTAACTCTGTTGAAGCCCATGGGCTGCTATATTGAAATCAAGACATGAAGCATCAATTTGCCAACACATGCCTATTTGGAACTTCAGATTAAGTGGTTTGGAATTGCATTTGGTCCCATGCATATTCCATCAAAACAACACGAAAGATTGGATTAATTCAGGTATCATATCATCTGGTCCGAGTAATAAATACTGCAGGATTTTTGGTGAATTTTGAAGTTTATTACATTTGTGGGCCTAAAACCTAGGTTCCATGTGCGGATCCTTTACTCTTGTGTAGGGCATAAAACCTGGGTGCTGTGTATTAACCTTTGTTCCTGTGTGGGGCATAAACTTGTGTCTCGTGAAGACATATTAGGTACCTTGTGTAGGTTGTACTGGTTTGAGGTAAACCTGATTTGAAACCTCCTTAGTGAAATTCGGTATACTCAAGGGTTGAGTGCGTCCACCGGGAGTGGAGTAGGGAAGTAGCTGAACTACTATACACAACTATGTTTGGGATTGTTATTTACACTTTACTTTTCTGTGTTTACTTTGAATGTTCACGTGATGTATGATGACATGACTATTCAGAACTGATAAGTATCATATTTCACACACAGTCACTCATTCAATTCATCATAGACTAAATTTATATATTGTTATGAATGGTCTTTTGATTGGATCATCTATTTGGCTTGGAAGCCATTAGAGTTAAGTTAAAGATATCTTGATAAATTGTTATATTAGATCAAGATAATGATGATAAGATTTTAAACTGTCATAAAATTTTATAAAGTCCTATTCACCCCCTCTCTAGGACACGTTGACCTATTCCTACTTCTACGAGAGCGGTCATTACCACAATTTCATAAACACCCACTGCCATCTTACCCTAGTAACACCTGATCCACTCCCATACATGTGGCCCACTTGAGATTTTGATCTACCTCAGTTTTGGGTTCATACCATAAAATTATTTTTAAAAATGTATGGATGGCATGGATTTATTACTAACATCTTAGTGGGACCCACCTAGCATCCAATTTCATGTGAAAAGGCTAAGAGCGCCTTCATCCAGACCGTCTGCCTTATCCGACGGTTGATATAAAGATTCGCACATAATGATGCGCGAACTTATACATGTGTGTGTGTGTGTGTGTGTGGAAAAGGTTCTATACGGTCGAGCTCATGGGAACTCCCCATGAGGTCGAGCTATGTGGGCCCCACCATGATGTATGTCGAACATCTACCCCATTAGTCAGATGCACCATTCCACAGTGGACCTAGGGCTTAAAAATCAAGTTAATCCAGGACTTTTGTGTGCCACACCACATACAAAAGTTAAGAGGGGTTACCCTCCATTGAAACATTCATAATTATTTTTTTGACTCACCGAGATGTGGTTCACAAATCCAGCCCATCCATTATGTGTGTCCCATTTGAGTGAGGGGTCGGACTAAGTTTCAAACGCATCCAAATTTCAGGTGGGCCCCACCAAGTGCTTTTATATGTTTTAGGCATGTCTTCACATGATTTTAGATGGTATGGCCCACTTGAGTTCCGTATATGACTGATTTTTGGGATATCCCATAATTTAAAAGGGACCCATCAAATGCACGGTGTTGATGTTCAACATACATCATGGTGAGGCCCACACAGCTCGACCTCATGGGGAGTTCCCATGAGCAACCCCCCCCCCCCCCCACATGGGAACTTGCCATCAGGTCGAGTTGTGTGGGCCCCACCATAATGTGTGTCGAACATCTACATCGTGCATTTGATGGGCCCATTTAAATTATGGGATATCCCAAAAATCAGCCGTATATGGAACTCAGGTGGGCCATACCATCTAAAATCATATGAAGACATGCCTAAAACATATAAAAGCACTTGGTGGGGCCCACCTCAAATTTGGATGCATCTGAAACTTGGTCTGACCCCTCATCCAAGTGGGACACATATAATGGATGGGATGGATTTGTGAACCATATCTCGGAGGGCCTAACAAATGATTACGAATGTTTTAATGGAGGGTAACCCCTCTCAACTTTTGTATGTGGTGTGGCCCACGAAAAATACGGATTGACTTGATTTTTAAAACCTAGGCCAACCATGGAATGGTGCATCTGACTGATGGGGTAGATGTTCGACACGCATTATGGTGGGGCCCACGCAGCTTGACCTCATGGGAAGTTCCCATGAACTTCCATATATATGTGTGTGTGTGTGTGTGTGTGTGTGTGTGTGGGTGGGGGGGAAGGTACTATGCGCTCGACCTCACAAGATCATCCCATGAGGTCGAGTTGTGTGGGCCCCACCGTGATGTGTTTCGAACATCTACCCTATCAGTCAGATGCAGCATTCCATCGCGGGCATAGGTCTCAAAAATCAAGTCAATCCGTGACTTGTGTGGGCCACACCACATACAGAAGTAGGGAGGGGCCATTTACCATTAAAACATTCATAATCATTTTTTGGGCCCACCGAGATGTAGTTTGCAAATCCAGCCCATCCATTATGTGTGTCCCACTTGGATGAGGGTTCAGACCAAGTTTTAGTAGCATTCAAAACTCAAGTGGGCCTCACCAAGTGCTTGTATATGTTTTTGGCATGTCTTCACATGATTTTAGATGGTATGGCCCACCTGAGTTCTGTATACGGCTGATTTTTAGGATATCCCATAATTTAGAGGGGACCCATCAAATGCACGGTGTTGATGATCGACAGGCATCATAGTGGGGCCCACACAGCTCAACCTCACGGGAGCTTATCGTGAGGTCGAGCGCATAGTACCTTTTCCCTATATATATATATATATATATATAGAGAGAGAGAGAGAGAGAGAGAGAGAGAGAGAGAGGCAGCGGTATATGGAACTCAAGTGGGTCGTACCATCTAAAATCATATGAAGACATGCCTAAAACATATAAAAGTACTTGGTGGGGCCCACCTCAAATTTGGATGCATCTAAAACTTAGTTTGACCCCTCATCCAAGTGGGACACACATAATGGATGGGATGGATTTGTGAACCATATCTCGGAGGACCTAACAAATGATTACGAATATTTTAATGGAGGGTAACCCCTCTCAACTTTTGTATGTGGTGTGGCCCACAAAAATTATGGATTGACTTGATTTTTAAAACCTAGGCCAACCATGGAATGAGGCATCTGACTGATAGGGTAGATGTTCGACACGCATCTTGGTGGGGCCCACACAGCTCGACCTCATGGAAAGTTCCCATTAACTTTGACCACATAGAACCTCTTATATATATATATATATATATATTCCGCATGCATCATGGTGGGGTTCATGCATATAACTTTTTCCACACACACATATATGTTGTGGGACCCATGCATTGAACCTTTTCCACACACATGCACGAATGCTTCACCTCGCACCTGTTTGCACTGAACTTATTTGAGAACTCATCATAAGTGATGTGAATCAAAAATCTGAACGGTCCACGTGAAGCAACACCTCATGAAACCCCTGACCCAATATTTACTTTGATCCAAAACTTTTTTAAGCCATTGGAAATAAAAACAATTTCCTCCCTTGATTTGCATTTCTCTTTGCTATAGACCACCAGAATTTTATTTCAGGTGAAAATTTGTGGGATTCCGCATCACTTGGACCGTTCGGATCAGGCGCCCATGACACATGTGCAAAGGTGCACATGTGCATAGGTGGGCCAAATGGTCACACCTGCCAGAGAAATGATCTGAAAAAATGATGGACGGCGTGGATATACAATACATATATCAAGGTGGGACCCACTGGTCAGAGAAACACCCACCTAGGTGTTACCCGGATAACACCTAGTCGGCTCCCGTTGAAATTGCCCGTGATATCGTTGTCGTGACCACGGACGGAAGCGGATTGGCTAGTGTACCGCACATCAGCTAGCTGTATTGACGTCAGCAAATTTTGTGAGTCTGATCATGAGGTATGTGTTATATCCAAACCGTCCATTCATTTGGCGAACTTGTCTTAAGATTTGTTAGGAAAAATAAGACAGATCTAACTATCAAGTGGACCACACTGCAAAAGCCAGTGGGGGATTGAACGTCTACCATTGAAATTCTTTTTGGGGTCATGAAAGTTTTGGATCAGTATGAAATTTTTATTTGGCTAGCTTGTCTTAAGGTTTGAGAGGTAGATGTAAAATAAACTTTATGATGGGCCCTACAAATTTTTTAACGGTGAAAATATTATCTCCACTTTGCGGTGTGGTCCAAATGATCTTTGAATAGGGTTCATTTTTTGGATAATCTAAAATGAACCGTAAAAATCAATGAACAGCGTAAATATAATAAATACATCACTGTGGAGCCCATGTAACTTTGATCTCCTTTGAACTGTTCGTACAACTTGGAGCTCGAGGAGCCTCCGTGATCGTCTTTGCACGACACGTGCCTACAGCAGCTATATAGCTGCAATATGGTACACCAGCCAATATCTGCTGCGTGGTACACCAGCCAATCCGCTTGACATGGTGGAATGCACGCGGATTTCTTGCGGAAGCCTTAACCTAGGTGGGACCCACTATGATATGTGTGAGAAATTCACTCCGTCCATCAGTTTGTGAGCTCATTTTAGGACATGGGTCAATAAATTAGCCATATTCAGTACTCAAGTGGGCCGAAAACATGAGGATCAAATGTCCACAGTTGAAATATCAGTGGGGCCACAGAAGTTTTGAATCAGGCTAATATCTGTTTTCAATTCATCCCAGTAGGAATGACGTTATGAACGGTATAGATGGCATGTAAACATCAATGTCGACCCCAAGTCCCGAGGGAGGTTTCAATGGTAGGAATTTCCTTATCCACGTTTTCCTTTAGTGCGGCCCACTTGAATCTTGGATCCTAATCAATATTTTGATCTCAAGTCCTAAAATAATCTCACAAAACCATGGACGGGGTGGATTTCTCACAAACATCAAAGTGGGCCCCACCTGGGTTTCCATTGCAGGAACTTCATGCGAAAGCCTTTAGCTGGAAGGAAATCTTATCTACCTCCCAGTGGAATGGAATATCCATTTAGTGGGTCCATCTAGAACGTTGACGGCGAAGTGGGGTCCACTTTGTATTGTTGTCATAGGACACATCTGCCGTAAAAGACCACACACAAGAAGTGAGTGAGAAGACGTCACTGCATGCATGCCGTGTACACATCTCGACCGGACTATAGACAAAATTCACCAACACCTCTATTCTCACCGTGACTCCCACTTCTGTCCAATGAGTTGAAGTTACGTGATGGGCTCCACCGTCTCTACGTTCCATCAGATGCTAGCCCTACACAAAGTGGACCCCGCTTGGCCTCAACTCCATATATGGCCCATATGCATTTGCAGCCATTGTATGATATTTATTTTTGAGGCCCAAAACAAATGGGTGCAGGTCCAAATATCAGGCCACCTCATCCTTTCTGTCGCAGATGGAAAAGCTGTGGACCCCATCATGTTGTATGTGCTTTATCCACATCATAATGTATTTGTTTTATCCACACTGTCCATCCGTTTTTCCCAGGATCATTTTAGGACATTAGCTCAAAAATGAGGCAGATCAAAAGCTCAAGTGGACCACGCCACAGGAAACAGTGGGGATTGAATACCTACCGTTGAAATTTGGGGGACACGGAAGTTTTGGATCAATATGATATTTGTGTTTTCCCTTCATCCAGAGTTATCTGACTTTATGAATAGGTTGGATGGCAAATAAACATTGCGGTGGGCTCCTAAGAAGTTTTTAATTTTCCTATGGTGTGAACCTGCCTCATTTTTTAGCTCATTTTCCAAAAATTTTAGAGATGGCAAAATGGATGTACGGCATGAATAAAATACATTCAACATGGTGGGACCCAGGCCATCTCCTTTAGCCATTAAACCACTTTGGATGAGTGGGATTCATTGGAATGATCCATCCCGGCTATAATATATAAATTCATCCAACCATCCAATAATTCATCTCCACTGTAACATATAAGCTTACATGTTCTAATTGCGTACAGAGTCGATCGGGTCATCTATTTTAAATTTCTTATTAATCAACATATAAATTAAGGCAGAGGTATATCTAATATATATGTGCATCTCACTAAGAAAGAAATAGACTAAGATTTTAATTGATGAATATTAGTCACATATGAGTCAATCTAAATATCCACATGCATATACTATCAATTTTTTTTTTTTTTACAGATAGAAGTGTCGGTGGAAAATATTCAAAGCCGTATGTGATTAGTGGTCATTGATTAAAATGCATGTATGGAGCATGGGGAATGATGGAAAAAGGTGATAGTGCTTTTTAGCTGTTGGAAGCTATCATGAAAAAGTATTGACTTTCCCCTCCAACACAACTCCAAAGTGCTCTCTCTCTCTCTCTCTCCTGCATTAGCATTTGTGTTTGAATTTACTTCTTCTGGTCTACTCAACCATCCAATATCCCATTTCAGGGTCAGTTCTCTTTTCCTTTATTTTGCAACTTCTCTCTCTCACTATAGTAGCCTAACCTCCTCCCAAGCAAGATCCGTATTTCATTACATCACAACTACAAGCACCATCATCCCTTTTATTTTCTGGGACCCACTATTTTCATCCACTACCCCAATCATTTTTGCAATTTGGGTATTGAAATAAAACCCAGTTACACCCATAAAGTAGGAAATCTGTGTATGCAGTTCAATAGATGTGTTCAAGCCTGTATAGATGATAAGAGGGGCCCACAACTTGCATGGTTAGGGTCGGCTCTAGCCCAGCCTTTTTTATGTTTTGGGCCTCCACTTTAGTGTCGACCCTGACCCACTGGCCTCAAGTAAGGCCAATGCCTGGCTAATGGTAGACGTAAACGGTCCATGATCTGGCTCTCGACAGAAAGTATGATTAAATTCAAGACCTGGACCAACCCATTGATAGCAACATGTACAAGGCATTATCCTTTTCTACTCCTCCATCTGTCAAATAGCATTGATAAATGATGGAATTAATGTATATTTTGTAGCTTGTAGATGAGACTGATTGGATCCTGACCATCAGTTGGACGCCACATTGAGGATGGATCATAGGCCAAACTCGTCAGGTCAAGTTGGGCCAACCCAGGGAAGTTCTGATAAAACATGGGATTGCATATCATTACTATACATCATCCACAGAAGTTACACATTGGACAATGCTCCTGTGTCCCCAAAAAAAAAAAAATTAATAATAAATAAAAATTAATGGGTGGAGAAGGCCTACAAAAATTGGCCCAGTTTAGGTTCGAACTGGGCTGGGGGAAATCCTCGCTAAGCACAACCTATGGTTTTAGGTTCTCGATGGGGCCCACATGCTGCAATGGTCAGATGATAAGAAATTTCCATCCTCTTGGTGCCATTTTTAATTAATCATGGCTCAATAATGGTGCTAAGAGGATGATTATGATCATTGATTTTGTTGAGTGTGATTTATTGGAAATTTTGTTCTGCACCTTACACCTTTAAGAACACCTTAAAATGAAATTGTTGAGTGTGATTTATTGGAAATTTTGTTTTGCACCTTATTAAGATAGATAATGGTGCTAAGAGGATGATTATGATCATTGATTTTGCTCAAAATGAAATTAGGATTTTTTTTTTTATTATTTTAATTTGATTGTGTTGGTGAATGGATCAAGACATGTACTTATGAAAAGGAGGGGTGGAGAAGCTTACTCATCACATTTATCCTTTCTAAAGTCTCCACACCTTACGTTTTCTATATCTATCTTAATAACTGTGAATAGGGACTGCAGTTCAAACATCCCACCCTAAACTTATCTATATTGGCCACAACTATCATGAGGCTTATTGGATCTCTCAATCTAAATAATCTAAGGGTCGATCAAAACTTGTGATCATGTGTGACCCACCTACTAATAACCTTAGAGATGATACTGATCATTGATTTTATTGAGTGTGATCCATTGAAAATTTTCTTCTCGACAAACCATGGAACCGGATTTAGTGAGGTTGGGGAAAGGCTGTTTGTTGTGGCTATAACATGATGAGATTTGATAAAGCACGTTTGAAAGTGATGTAGAGCGGGTTGCAGACACTTTCATGTCCAAGATGGACCAGAGAAATCCCAATCGGAGGCGGAGGTGATCCAGATCGTCAGATCCTTACAGTAGGTGTATCTCGCAAACCAAAATGAGTTACTCAATGTACCATATATGATTTTTGGGTAGGAGAAGCTACTTTAGACTACCAACCCAGCTATGCAGGGTTGCCCATGTCGAATGTGAGAGATTCGATCGTATGGTTAAAAATCCATTTTATTTCTGTTTTTACTATTTATAGTAAGTTTTAGTTTGATTATAACTATTCATCCTTTGAGCTTTAGGAATTGTGTCCAACATGAAAAGTGTTTAAAAAAATTAGGAGAATAAAGTGGTTAAGCCACGTAGGACACTTATCCACCACCACGGTTCTACGATTCTCAGGAACGTCCCACTTTTCTCGAAACTACTACCCGCAGCGGGACGAATGCCACCCTTATTCTTTGAAAGTGACCACCATGATGTATACGTGAGATCCAGTCCGTCTAATAGATGTGTAATCACCTGTTAGATCAGGAGCCAAAAATTTAGGCTGATATGTGATTCAAGTAGGCCATACTCATGAAAATAGTTGGGAGAGATGTCCACCCTTTATTTTTATAGGGCCGACTGTGATGATTATGTGAATCCAATCTAACCATTACGTGTCACACCAAAATATTGTTCTGAAATCCAAAAATCAGGACCATACGTGATTTAAGTAGGCCACACCAAGGGAAACAGTTTGGAGAGTGACCTTTCTATAAACACTATTTTCAATCTTGTGGTCCACTTAAACAACTGATGGGGCTAATTTTCGGGCCCTGGGGATTGACTAACTTGATGGTTGGCTGGATTTCACATTAATGCTGTTGCAATTTCCCATTCGAGTACATTTACATCATTAATTTCTCTCAAATGAGGTAAATTGTGTGCGAGTATTTTTGTGTGTAACTTACGAGCATCCAAACAGGCCCTAAGAAATCCAAAACTGTCTGTCTGCATTCAACGGTAAAAAATACAACCAGAAAAAATGGATGCACGGAGTGGATAAAATTGAATCGTATCCAAACTACAAGTGGACCACACCACAGGAAACACTGGGAATAATGATTTCTACCATTGAAACCACCCTACGCTCCCATTGATGTTTATTTGTCATCCCATCTGTTTATAATATCGCACATATATAAATGAAGGAAAACACAAATATCATCTTGATCCAAAACTTCTGTTGCCCCAAGAACTTGTCAACGGTAGACATTCAACTCACACTCTTTCCTGTGGTGTGGTACAATTGAGCTTTTTATATGCTTCATTGTTGGTTTCAAGCCCTAAAATTATCTGTTAAAATGGATGCACGGAGTTGATAAAATACAAAAATTACAGTGGGCCCAAAAGAGTTTACTCAGTTACTCAGTACGCAATCCCACTTCCCCTTTCAGAGCTTAGCCTCGTCTAGGCGTGGTACACGCAAATCTTTTTCTTGGGCTGGGGTAAACTGACCCCGAAGGGCCAAGAGTAAAGAACATTTAGATTTCCTTCTTGGGCTTGAGTGGGATTTACCAGGGTCAGAAGTACCTTGGCAGCTTCCGGCAGCACCCGATTCGCATGGGTCGGATTTACCATCGCCAGAGCCTTCGCTGCAGCACATGTAGTCAACCCAGTGGAGTCGGATTTACCAAGGTCAGAACCTTGGCGGTGGATGGTGTTTTCGTACCTTAGCAAAGAATATCCTGACAAAATTCCTTCACATATGTAATTAGCTAGTAGCTCAGTTGTTTAGAGCGTTATGCTGATAACGTGAAAGTGGTAGATTTGATACATGCTGGTATAACAAATTGTTATCTTACACAGTTGCATGTATACCGTAAGTTGGACTCATGTGTGTGACCTTGTATATTCAGTTTTCTCCAACATACCAACTTGATTAAGTAAATTTGCACTGATCAATCAGACAAATAAATAGTTATGTCAAAAAATAATAATTAGCAAAAAATTAATACTATATTTCTGTAAAATAAAAATTATTACCTTTGAAAAATATTATCCATCTCCATACCGCATCATTTACTATTGAGTGTAATTCCATAACATATCATACTTTTATGACCTAAAATCACAATAAACATATGAGTTGTTTTAGATGTCACACTTATATAATGGCCTTTTATCCCATGCACAATTCGTTTGTTCAAAAAAATCATTTGGAGAATCCCATCTGAATCATCTATATGCCTCACCAATTAGAAAGACAATGGACGGGATGGATATGGAGAATGCCCCGTGTCGAATTACGGAGTATTAAGCAATGGCTCCCCCACTTACCATTCAATGGTCCTATTTAAAGAAGCGTCCATGACTCAGTGTCCAGATCGTTCAATCAATCTAATGTTGGGACTGCGACTTAGTGACAGTCGTCCTCACAATTTAGCAGTTTTAGTTAATGTCTGGCCAGCACCTGCGTATCAAGCATCATGCCCTGCCAGAGTATCAATTAACTCGCTATATGGTTAAACGGGTTAAAATATTAATATTAAAACAAAAGAAGCTTTAATCCAACATTTTGGTGGTCTCGTATATATTTCAGTAACTCTGTTGAAGCCCGTGGGCTGCTATATTGAAGTCAAGACATGGAGCATCAATTTGCCAACACATGCCTATTTGGAACTTCAGATTAAGTGGTATGGAATTGCATTTGGTCCCATGCATATTCCATCAAAACAACACGAAAGATTGGATTAATTCAGGTATCATATCATCTGGTCCGAGTAATAAATACTGCAGGATTTTTGGTGAATTTTGAAATTTATTACATTTGTGGGCCTAAAACCTAGGTTCCATGTGCGGATCCTTTACTCTTGTGTAGGGCATAAAACCTGGGTGCTGTGTATTAACCCTTGCTAGCTCCTGTATGGAGCATAACTTGTATCTCGTGAAGACATATTAGGTACCTTGTATAGGTTGTACTGGTTTAAGGTAATCCTAATTTGAAACCTCCTTAGTGAAATCCGGTATACTCAAGGGTTGAATGTATCCACCGGGAGTAAAGTAGGCAAGTAGCCGAACCACTATACACGACTGTGTTTGAGATTGTTATTTGCACTTTACTTTTCTGTGTTTACTTTGAATGTTCACGTGATGCATGATGATATGACTATTCAAAACTGATAAGTATCACATTCTGCACACAGTCACTCATTCAATTTATCATAAATTAAATTTATATATTGCTATGAATGGTTTTTTGATTGGATCATCTATTTGGCTTGGAAGCCATTAGAGTTAAGTTAAAGATATCTTGATAAATTATTATATTAAATCAAGATAATGATGATAAGATTTTAAACTGTCATAAAATTTTATAAAGTCCTATTCACCCCCTCTCTAGGACACGTTAACCTATTCCTACTTCTACAAGAGCAGTCATTACCACAATTTCAGAAACACCCATTGTCATCTTACCCTAGTAACACCTGATCTGCTCCCATACATGTGGCCCACTTGAGATTTTGATCTACCTCAGTTTTGGGTTCATACCATAAAATTATTTTTAAAAATGTATGGATGGCATGGATTTATTACTAACATCTTAGTGGGACCCACCTAGCATCCAATTTCATGTGAAAAGGCTAAGAGCGCCTTCATCCAGACCGTCCGCCTTATCCGATGGTTGATATAAAGATTCGCACATAATGATGCGCGAACTTATACATGTGTGTGTGTGTGTGTGTGTAGAAAAGGTTCTATACGGTCGAGCTCATGGGAACTCCCCATGAGGTCGAGCTATGTGGGCCCTACCATGATGTATGTCGAACATCTACCACATTAGTCAGATGCACCATTCCACGGTGGACCTAGGGCTTAAAAATCAAGTCAATCCAGGACTTTTGTGTGCCACACCACATACAAAAGTTGAGAGGGGTTACCCTCCATTGAAACATTCATAATTATTTTTTTGACCCACCGAGATGTGGTTCACAAATCCAGCCCATCCATTATGTGTGTCCCATTTGACGAGGGGTCACAAGTTAGATTTCTCACAAATATCGGTGGGCCCCACTAATGTTTATGTTTCATGCATGTCTTCACATGATTTTGATGGTTGGCCACATTAAATATTGGGATTTTGGATATCCGTAATTTAAAAGGAACCCATCAAATGCACCGTGTTGATGTTCAACATACATCATGGTGGGGCCCACACCTGACTTCATGGGGAGTTCCCATGAGGTGGGCTGGCCATCCCACCTGATTTGTGGCCCACCATAATGGTGTCTAACATTACATGTTATTTGGAGGGCCCATTAAATTATGGGATACCAAAAATCAGCCGTATATGGAACTCGGGTGGGCCTACCATCTAAAATCACATGAAGACATGCCAAACATATAAAAGCATTGGTGGGGCCCACCTAAATTTGGGATCATTGAAAATTGACCCCCATAAATGGCAATATAATGGATGGGATGGATTTTAACCAAGCATCAAAAATAATTATGAAAGTTTAATGGAGGGTAACCCCTAATTTGATGTGGGTGGCCAAAAATATGGAAGACATGTACATTGATCTTATTTTGCAATCATACTTTTTGGCGTTTCGAATGTGTCATCTGCAGAATGCATTTATCCATGAGAGTCAGAATTTCATAATAT
The DNA here is from genome assembly GCF_029962835.1 of Magnolia sinica. Classification (NCBI taxonomy): domain Eukaryota; kingdom Viridiplantae; phylum Streptophyta; class Magnoliopsida; order Magnoliales; family Magnoliaceae; genus Magnolia; species Magnolia sinica. The sequence goes on from NC_080580.1 coordinate 91,726,467, forward strand.
ATATATTTTTTTAAACCCTTGAAGATAAGATTAGAAAACCATGAAGAGAAAAAGACCAACGAGAGAAGAAAGAAGAAAGATACACAAAGAGTGAAGCTATTCCCAAGTTGAACCACTGTGTTGCCCCCATGTCTATCTCTGAACTAGGTACTTACTTGGGAAAAGAAGACAAAAAAGAGAGTGAGAGAGAGAAAACAGGAAGAATCAAAATATATATATATATATATATATATATATAGAGAGAGAGAGAGACGCTGCGATGTTTGTAAGAAATTCACTCCGTCCATCCGTTTTTCGAGCTTATTTCAGTACATGCGACCAAAAATAAGGTGTATATAAAACTTAAATAGGCCACACAAGAGGAAACAGCAGGGATTTAGTGACTACCGTTGAAACATTTATATGGCCACAAAAGTTTGTATCGATTTAACTTCTCAGTGTTTTCATTTTATCTCACTGAAATGACCTTATAAACTGTTCGGATGGAATAGGAACGCTTCAACGGTAGCCATTCCTTTCCCCACTGTTTCATCTCTTATTACCTACTTAAGTTTTCGATCCTTCTCATTTTGGTTCGCATGTCCTAAAATGAGATCGAAAAACGTATGGACAGGTTGGATTTCTCGCGAACATAACAGCGGCCCCCACCCAGAATCCTTGCACAGTAACTTCTTCGGAAAGGCTTTCGCAAGAAATCCGGCGTCCCTTTGCAACTGACCATAATCCGTATATAATATCTGCCCCGGTACCTAATTTTCCTCTTCAGTTTAGATCTTGTTTTACCATTTCAAAAGAGACGTAGAGAATATCGTTGGAGCTCACGTTGGCATCTGAAAAGGTAAGCCCTCCAGACCCTTGCGTTGGTATGATTTGACTAACCGCACCATAAAAAAATATATGGGTTTCAATTCAAATTCAAGGTAAAAAGCTTAATTTATATCTAAAATCCTTTTATGAGTTACATTGTAACAATTTTCACTAGAATATTATTAATTTTTGGGCACATGATATCCCAAAACAATTAGATTATCAATTGTATCATTATAATTATTTTAATATGAGGATTTGCGCCGTCCAAACATTGTTCATAGAAATCAATGGTTAAAACTCACTAAATGTCATCTTATGCTTGTGGCTCATTTAATACTTAGAATTTCATCATTTTTGGACAAAATATATATTTCAATGGACTTATTATAACTATTGTGCCAAACATTACATATATATTTAGTAATTATATTAAACCTCTGTAAATATATATACTACCCATATATACTTTTTGGGTAGATCTTGAATCCAGGTGCTAAACACAACTAGAGGGTTCCAAATCCACCCTCCCAAGCAGGCCCTCAGATGATCAATAGAGAAATACTATTATGTTCACATTCAACAAAGGAAAAAAACTAAATATTCTCATCAGAGAGTTTTTCGTTCATTAGTCATTTAAGTATAATTATTAATTTGGACTCTACAATACTCTGCTATGATAATTAGATTCTAATCGGTGGAACCCTCTTTTGTTCTATAGTTTAGGAGGCCACATGTGCTTGTATGGGTATATAGTAAATGGACATACGAAACAATGCAACCTATTTCTTTCTCGTTTTGCTACGTAAAACTGTACGATGTTTCACATATATACGTGCAAGAGCTTCTATTTTTTTGGTTAGTACACACACTCCATGTTAGCCAGTTGAGCTATGGATCTGGGTGCGTGCAAGAGCTGCTGATGAGGGTTATCTTGACTATCATTGGGTGAAAAACAAAAGCTGCCCACTCCATTCATTGGGTGGGCCATGATAGAAAATCAACCATCCATGTATGCATACGGATCCAGTTGGATCCGGCTAAAGGCCCGAAAATATGTAGTCAGATCCGGCTCCAAGTCCAAAAGCCTGTAGGATTTGGAACTTCCCATGAGGTTAGCTGTGTGGGCCCCACTGTGATGTGCGTAGAACATCTACCCCATCAGTCAGACCTACCATTCTATGGTAGGCCACGGGTTTAAAAATCAAGTTAATCCATGACTTGGGTGGGACACACCACATACAACAGTTGCGAGGGGTTACCCTCCCATTAAAACATTCATAATCATTCATTGGGCCCACCAAGATGTTTTTCACAGATCCAGACCATTCATTGTGTGTGTGCCACTTGGATGAGGAGTCAGACCAAGTTTCAATCGTATCCAAAACAAAATAGGCCCCACCAAATGATTTTATATGTTTTAAGCATGTCTTCACATAATTTTAGATGATATGGCCCACCTGAGTTTATTAGGCTGATTTTTAGGATATACCATAAACTAAATGGGACCCATCAAATGCATGGTATTGATGTTAGACACACATCACAGTGGGGCCCACACAACTCGACCTCATGGCAAGTTGCCATCAGGTCGACATCATAATACCTCTTATATATATATATATGGATGGAAAAGGTATTATGCGCTCGACCTCACGAGTCCGTCCCATGAGGTTGAGCTGTGTGGGCCCCACCGTGATGCGTTTCGAACATCTACCCCATCAGTCAGATGCACCATTCCATCATGGGCCTAGGTCTCGAAAATCAAGTCAATCCGTGACTTGTGTGGGCCTCACCACATACAGAAGTGGGTAGGGGTCGTGCACCATTAAAACATTCATAATCATTTTTTGGGCCCAACGAGATGTGGTTTGCAAATCCAGCCCATCCATTATGTGTGTACCACTTGCATGAGGGTTCAGACCAAGTTTCAGCAGCATTCAAAACTCAAGTGGGCCCCACCAAGTGCTTTTATATGTTTTAATGGTGTCTTCACATGATTTTAGATGCTATGGCCCACCTGAGTTCCGTATACGGTTGATTTTTGGGATATCCCATAATTTAGAGGAGACCCATCAAATGCACGGTGTTGATGGTCGACATGCATCACGGTGGGGCCCACAGAGCTCGACCACACCATATATATATATATATATATATATATATATATGGGAAAAGGTACTACGCGCTCGACCTCACGATTCCGTCCCATGAGGTCGAGCTGTGTGGGGCCCACCGTGATGCATTTCAAACATCTAACCCATCAGTCAGATGCACCATTCCATCGTGGGCCTAGGTATCCAAAATCAAGTCAATCCGTGACTTGTGTGGGTCACACCACATACAGAAGTGGGGAGGGGTCGTGCACCATTAAAATATTCATAATCAATTTTTTGGGCCCACCGAGATGTGGTTTGCAAATCCAGCCCATCCATTATGTGTGTCACACTTGCATGAGGGTTCAGACCAAGTTTCAGCAGCATTTAAAACTCAGGTGGGCCCCCCTAAGTGCTTTTATATGTTTTAACGGTGTTTCACATGATTTTAGATGGTATGGCCCATCTGAGTTCCGTATACGGCTGATTTTTGGGATATCCCATAATTTAGAGGGTACCCATCAAATGCACGGTGTTGATGGTCAACACGCATCACGGTGGGGCCCACACAGCTCGACCTCATGGGAGCTAATCGTGAGGTCGAGCGCATAGTACATTTTCCATATATATATATATATATATATATATATATATATATATATATATATATATATATATATATATATATATATATATATGAACGCTCAGTTACACATCGGTTCGCACGTCATTATGTGCGAATCTTCCTATCAACTGTCAGGTAAGATAGACGGTTTGGATGAAGGCGCTCTTATCACCAGCTTAAAAAAGCGAGTTTCATTTTCTCTCGCACGCCTCTTCACCTACTATCCGAAGGATGCGGCGAAAGCCTTTTCACATAAAATTCTTTTGCTGGGATACTTAGATGGGTCCCACCAAGATGTTAATGATAAATCCACGCCGTCCATATATTTTTAAAAATAATTTTATGGTATGAACCCAAAATTGAGGTAGATCAAATTCTCAAGTGGGCCACATAGTGTTGATTGAACTCTCACCATTAAAAACTTCCTGGGGCTACCAAATTTTTGGATTAAGCTGATATTTGCTTTTTTTCCATCATCTAGGTCTGCATGACCTAATCTACAGTTTTAATGTCAAATAAATATCATGATGGCCCCTAAAAAATATTTAATAGTGAGAATCATTATCACCGTTGCTTCCTGTGGTGTGGTCCACTTGAGATTTGGATCTGCCTCAATTTTGGGATAATGCCTTGAAATGATAAGGAAGAATGGATGGATGGGGTAGATTTCTCAAAAACATCATGGTTGACCCTACCTAGATTTCTAACGAACTTTGCAAATTACGTAATTAGGGGCAGATTTGATTTCCCATGAAAGCCTTTCGTAGCAAGTTCCTGCGCAAGGATGCTGGGTGGGGCCCACCACCATGTTTTTGGGAAATATACTCTGTTCATCCGTTTGTTGAGATCATTTTAGGAAAATCTACCAAAAACAAGGTGGATCCAAAATTACTCCATTTTATGTGAAAAGGTGGATCATTTTTGGGAAATATACTCCGTTCATCCGTTTGTTGAGATCATGTTTTTGGGAAATATACTCCGTTCATCCGTTCATCCGTTTTTGGGAAAATCCGTTTCCATCATCCAGATGAGTCTTGGATCCACCTCGTTTTTTGTTGGTTGTCCTAAAATTAGCTTGCAAAAGGGATGAACGGAATATATTTTTTGAAAAACATGGTGGTGGGCCCCACCCAGCATCCTTGCCTTGCAGGAAATCCGCGTCACCGCAAAGGTTGACGCGGATTGGATACTGGCGTAGGTTTAGCCAGAGACAGCTAGAGTGACGTTACCAAGTTCGATGTGCCCCACATGATATATGTGTTGTATCCCCACCGTCCATACATTTGGAGAGATCATTTTAAGAAATGGTCCAAAGAATGAGGTAGATCCAAGGCTAGGGTGGACCCCACCAAAGAAAACAGTGGTGAGAGTGATGCCCACCGTTGAAACCTTCAAAAGGTCTACCATAATTTTTATTTGAAATCCAATCTGTTCATGTGTTAACGCAGACATGAAAGAAGGGAAAACACAAATATTAGCTTGATCGAGAGCTTTTGTGGCCCTCGGAACTTTTTAATGGCGGGCATCACTCTCCCCGCTATTTTCTGTGGTGGGGTCTACTAGATCTTTGGATCTGACTCATTCTTTGGATCATGCCATAATATGATCTCCCCAAATGGATGGGCGGTGTAGATACAAAACGTACATCATGGTGTGGCCCACAGAACTTGGTGACGTTCACTTCGCCTGGGAGTCTGTGGACGCATCCCGCATCCTACCTCTGCCCGTCTCTACAGCAGGAGCTAGCTTTGAGTGGCCACGGTAATGTTTTCTAAGGTCTTATTCACACCGTCAATTCATTTTTTTCATCATTTTAAGCTACCAGCTCAAAAATGTAGCAAATCCAAGATAGATGTGGGCTACATAGTGGGGATTGAACCCTTAAGTTGAAAAATTCATGGGGGCCAAAGAAGTTTTGGATGGAGCTGATATTTGTGTTTTTTCTTCATCCATCCATATCTATGTAAATTTATGAATAGGTTGGATGGCAAATATAAATCACGATGGGCCCTAGAAAATTTTCAACGGTGAGAATTATTATCACCGCTGCTTCCTATGGTGTGGTCCACTTGAGCCTTGTATCTGTCTAAATTTTGGTTATATGCTATACAATGATGCTGAAAAATGAATGAATGGTGTGGATAAAACCCATACTTCACGGTGGCTACTCAAAGCTCCTGCCCCGTTCGGAGCTAGGTAGGGGCAGGGTAAGACGCATTAAGCGTAATTGAGGGTCTTCTGTTGGCCCCACTTGAGATTTGGATCTGCCTCAGTTTTGGGACAATGCCTTAAAATGGTTAGGAAAAATGGATGGACGGTGCGGATTAAACCCATACATCACATGACCACTCAAAGCTCCTGCCCATTCATACATCACGATGGGCCCCACAAAGCTCAGTGATGCAGGAATCCCTAAAGCCCGGCGCTGCAGGCAATCAGCGTCCATTTGCGAGAGTACAACCCTACGTATTACAGTAATATATGTCACATTGGTTGTTCGATTTCGATCATTTCAAACGGATGCGAATTGCCTGTTCCTCCATGAGCAAGGAAGTTCATGTTGGCAGAAGCTTCACCTGGCCCAACATCCGTGAGAAATCAACTTTGTCAATTAGTTTCACCATCACATATTAGGATTTAATTCCAAAATTGAGGTAGATGTCAGACTCTACTAGCTTAAAATGATGAAAAAAGATGGATGGACGGTGTGGATAAGACCATAGAAAACGTTACCGTGGCCACTCAAAGCTAGCTCCTGCTACAGAGACGGGCAGAGGTAGGACGCGGTATGCGTCCACAGACTCTCTGGCGAAGTGAACGTCACCAAGTTCTGTGGGCGACACCATGATGTATGTTTTGTATCTACGCCGCCCATCCATTTGGGGAGATCATATTATGGCATGATCCGAAGAATGAGTTAGATCCAAAGATCTAGTGGACCCCACCACAGAAAATAACGGGGAGAGTGACGCCCGCCATTAAAAAGTTCCAAGGGCCACAAAAGCTCTTGATCAAGCTAATATTTGTGTTTTTCCTTCTTTCATGTCTGCGTTAACACATGAACAGATTGGATCTCAAATAAAAATTATGGTGGACCTTTTGAAGGTTTCAACGGTGGGCATCACTCTCACCACTGTTTTCTATGGTGGGGTCCACCCCAGCCTTGGATCTACCTCATTCTTTGGACCATTTCCTAAAATGATCTCTCCAAATGTATAGACGGTGGGGATACAACACATACATCATTTGGGGCACACAGAACTTGGTAACGTCACTCCAGCAGTCCGTGGCTAAACCTTCGCCAGTATCCAATCTACGTAAACCTCTGCGGTGACGCGGATTTCCTGCGAAAGCCTTTGGCAGGAAGTTAGTAGGTAAGGACGAGTGGCCCACCACCATGTTTTTCAAAAATATATTCCGTTCATCCTTTTTGCAAGCTAATTTTAGGACGAGTGGCAAAAAACGAGGTGGATCCAAGACTCAACGGGGCCACACGAGAGGAAACAGTAGGGTTTCAATGAGAACCATTGAAACATTTTTATGATCATAAAAGCTTTTTTTCCAGATAAGTTTTTTATATTTTCACTTCATCCCTGTGTTAATGACCTTATAAACGGTTTTGATGGCATGTAAACATCAAGGCGAAGCCCAGGTTCAACGATATGTATTTCTTTCTCCAATTTTCCCTCTCGTGTGGCCCACATTAGTTTTGGATCCATCTCGTTTTTGGTAGATTTTCCTAAAATGATCTTGACAAACAAATGAACGGAGTATATTTCCTAAAAATATTGTGGTGGGCCCCACCCAGTATCCTTGTGCAGGAACTTACTATGAAAGGCTTTCATGAGAAATCAAATGTGCACTTAATTACGCACGCAATTTGCAAACTTCGTTAGAAATCTAGGTAGGGTCAACCATGATGTTTTTTGAGAAATTTACCCTGTCTATCCATTTTTCCTTATCATTTCAAGGCATTATCCCAAAACTGAGGTAGATCCAAATCTCAAGTGGACCACACCACTGGAAGCAGCGGTGATAATGATTCTCACCGTTAAATATTTTTTAGGGGCCACCGTGATATTTATTTCACATCCAAACTGTAGATTAGGTCATGCAGACTTGGATTATGGAACGAAAAGCAAATATTAGCTTGATCCAAAAATTTGGTAGCCCTAATAAGTTTTTAATGGTGAGAGTTCAATCAACACTGTGTCGCCCACTTGAGAATTTGCTCTACCTCGGTTTTGGGTTCATACCATAAAATTATTTTTAAAAATGTATGGACGGCGTGGATTTATCATTAACATCTTGGTGGGACCTATCTAAGTATCCCAACGAAAGAATTTTATGTGAAAAGGCTTTCGCAGGCATGCAATAGAAGGAAACTCGCTTTTTTAAGCTTGCGATAAGTCTACCTTATCCTATGGTTGATAGAAAGGTTCGCACATAATAATGTGCGAACCGGTGCGTAGTTGAGGGTTCCTATATATATATATAAACTTTGCATGAGGTCTAGCAGTTTGGGCGCCACTATGATGTGTGTCAAACATCAGCACCATCGTCAAGATAGATCCCCTTTAGTTATTGGATATCCCAAAAATCAACATGTACGGAGCTCAAACCATACCCTTCATCCATGGAGACGGATTGGCTACTCCCCCTGCCACCGGTGGCTGGTGGTCGGTGTTATGTGGGCCCCACCATGATGTATGTGTTTCATCCATTTTTACCGATCATTTTAGGGCTATGTGTCAAAAATGAGAGGGATATAAATCTCATGTGGACCACACCACAGGAAAACAATAGTGATTAAATATCCACCATTAAAATCCTCCCAAGGCCCACTGTACTGTTTATTTGACATCCAATCTATTGATTAGGTCATACAGACCCAGATGAAGGGAAAAAATAAATATCAGCTTGATCCAAAACTTTTATGGCCCCCAAAAAGTTTTTAATGGTCGACGTTCATTCAACACTGTTTCCTGTAATGTGGTCCACTTGATATTGGGATCTACCTTGTTTTTGGTCTCATATCATAAAATTATCTAGAAAAATAGATTGACGGCATGGATGAAACACATACATCATGGTGGGGCCCACAGAGCACCGACCATCAGCCATTGGCTGGTGGCAGGGGGAGTAGCCAATCCGTTTCCTTCATCCATGTGCCACCTAATCAATAAGTTGGATGGAAATTAAATTTTATGGTGGTAATAATGTGGGCCTTGGGAAGTTTTTAAAGGTAGCCGTTCGATCACCACCTGAGATTTGGATGTCTCATTTTTTGGGCTCGTGACATTAAAAAAAAAAAAAAAAAGGGTTGACACCCCCCTAGGAAGATTACTAATTCAACCACAGGTAGTTTTTGTGCAGGTGAAGCAAAACCTCTCATATACATAAGACAGGAGATTCAGTCATTGTTAGACACAAATTCGTTTTATGGCGAGTACTTCAAAATTAAGGAAGATAGTTCCGAAGAAGAAATTAAAGAGATAGTTCCAAAAAAGAAATTAAAGAAGATAGCTCCGAAGAAGAAATTAAAGGAGATAGTTCCGAAAAAGAAATTAAAGAAGACAGTTCCGATTCTCCCTGATGATGTCATCATTCTTATACTCTCCAAGCTTCCGGTAAAGTCGCTCTTACGATTTAGGTGTGTCTCCAGACTTTGGAGCTCATTGATCTTTGATCCATATTTCATTGAACAACACCGTTTTGAACATGCAAATCAAGATCCTAATCTTTTACTTCTGGACCGAGATCGTCGCATCTTCTCTAATTTTTCCTTGGACATAGGAACAGGAACACAGGAAATCTATGTGTTACCAAAGGCCGTTCCTAAAAATTGGTTTTCTTTATCATATTGTTGTCATGGCTTGTTCCTTCTCTCCGAGTACTACAAAATTCATGTATGTAATCCCGCTACTCGAGAATTGATAACATTGCCACAAGCCAGTCAACACATCTCTTTTTATGTAAATCCAATTCAGCATGCTGGTTTAGGATATGATGATGTCGCCAAACAATATAAGATTGTCCGGTTCTTTAATCCTAGCTCCGACACATCTCTATACCATATGGAATGTGAAATCTTTACACTGGGTCGCTCGGATTCATGGCGAAGAGTTTGTAGCATCCCTTATTCACTTGCCGCTTACCCACCCGCTTTCGTAAATGGCGCCTTGTATTGGAAGATTGAAACCTACTCTCTCATGGATATATACACATTAATCATTTCATTCAATCTCAGAGATGAGAAGATTAGTGTAATCCCTCATCCTACGTCTTGTTCGGATCCCAACAAGAATCAATGTTGTATGCGGGTGGTGCAACTAGGAGGGTGCCTGGGTCTAACAGATAGTTCGATAAAGCCGTTGATGGATATATGGATGTTACAAGACTACACCAAACACATTTGGATTAAAACATATAGCATCAATCTGGAAACCATGTATGGATATGTCAATGAAGTCTGTATTGTTTATGCTTTAGCCATCCACAGCAATGGATATGTTTCTATATATATGAATGAAGAAAGTGCGGGTATATCACAATTTTCCTTCTACGATCCCCGGACCAACACCATCATCAATGTTGAAGGCTGCCAATCGTTATTTTTCTTGTCTGCTGCCTACGCTGAAAGCCTGATCCAACTGAGGAGAAGATAATTTTCTTTATTGGTTATTTCAATGTCTTAGTTAATTAAGGTTTGTTTGGATGTCTGACCAAAATTATTTTATGAAATTTCAATTTGATGTTTATAATTATACAATTTTGTTGTCATTATAAACAACTCCACCATGATGTATGTGTTTTATCCATGTCATCCATCTATGGTGAATGTGTTTTATCTACTTCATCTATCCATTTTGCTAGCTCATTTTAGGGCATCATATTAAAAAATGAGGCAGATCGACATCTAGGTGGGGCATGATACCAAAAAATGTGCCAAATCGACATCTCAGGTGGGGTCCACTGACAAGAAACAGAGGTAATTGAAAACCCACTATTGGAAACTTCTCGAGGGCCACAAAAAATTTGGATCAAGCTAATATTTGTGTTTTGCCTTCGTCCAAGTACGTGTGATGTTTGATGTCAAATAAACGCTACATGGGGCCGCTCCGGGGTATGGTCTCGAACATATGATTGAGCTGAAGTGTCAAGTCTATTAAGGTGAACATATTCCACCAACAATCGGTCTAGAGCTATTTTGGACATTGTGGCCACGTTTAGGGTGATTTTGGAAATAGAATTTCATAGACCTTGATAGTAGGTTTGTAGTGTCTCCCATGCCTAGTACTCATAATTGCATTATGTCTCCACAGTAGATTTGTAGTGCCTTTTATGTCCCACCGTATTCATAACCATATCAAGTCTCCAAAATGGACAACATCTTACCTATAGAACAGGGTCCAACCTCTGGTCACCTCATCATATGATGCCAAGGCTTCTCTCACTTCAACATCCTTAAATTCAAAATTCCGATAAGCATGGTCCGGATCAACCACATGCATTCACGGTAAGCCCACGTGTATTCAACGTATATCACACGCTAACTATTCGGGATAACTTCAGATTTGTGCTTGCATCTCACGCAAGCTCCTGTTAGTAATTAATGACAGGAAGTGAAGTCATCGGGTACTGTGGGACCCACTATGATGTATGTGTTGTATCTACACCGTCCATCAATTTGTAGAGATCATTTTACCCCATGAGACAAAGAATGAGTCAGATCTAAATTTGGAGTGGACCCCACCACAGAAAATAGTGGAAGAGTGACTCCTACCGTTGAAACCTTCCTAAGGTCACCATCATGTTTATCTGAGATCCAACGTCTTCACAAGTTAATATAGACACGAAAGAAGAGAAAACACAAATTTCATTTTGATCGAAAACTTCCGTGGCCCTAGAAAATTTTACTCTCTCCGCTGTTTTCTGTGGTGGGGTTCATTTGAGCTTTGGATCTGACTAATTCTTTGGCTCCGGCCCTAACTTGATATCTCCAAATGAATGGACGGTGCGGATACAACACATATATCATGGCGTGTCCCACAGAGCTTGGTCACGTCACTTCGGCAGGCCAGGGAGTTAAGTACTCAACGTCAAGCTGTCACAGCTAATCCGCTCCCACACGCTTATATCATGTCGTGCAGAGGCGAGCGGGTTGGCCCCTCGAGCTCCGAGTTGTACAACCGGCTTGATTGAGATCAAACTTACATGGACCCCACCATGACGTTTATTTTCCATCTAATCTGTTAATACTGTTAAAAATACATGGATAAAGTGAAAAAACAAATTTCATATTGATCCGAAACTTCTGTGATCTGAAAAAGGGTTTCAATGGTAAACGATTAATCCCTCACTGTTTTTTGCAGTGTGGTCCAACCGATCTGTAGATCTGTCTTATTTTTTGGCTCAAGCCTTAAGACAAGTTCTCCAAATGGATGGACGGTTTGGATCAATCGAGCAATGCTTTTTCTTGGACAGTGAGGATGGCATGTAAACATAAGAGTGGGCTCGATCATCTGGACAGCAAGATCGATTGATGGTGTGGAAGCTGTATACATCAGGTGGGGTCCACATCAGCGTGGCCCACCAGCCTTGAAGCAGGCTGGTATTTAAGTTTTTCCTTCAATCAGGTCCGTCCAAACAGACCATCGGGTGGGCCCACTCGGTGGACGGCATGGATAATATACATGTATCATCCGGTGGGCTACACATCAAGAGAGAGAGATCAGCGTAGTGGAGAGACCCCACCACTATGGGCTCCTCTTTGATCACAACACATACATCAAAGTGAGTCTCATTATAAGTGGGCCCTTAAATGAAAATCAACAGTGGATCACTCATCTATTAGCCTCCTTCTTTAGCTCTTTGGACTTTTAGGCTCCTTAGCTTGCTCTTTTATGATGGATGATGAAGATTGGAGGGTGGAAATGAGAGATGAGAGGGGTAAGAAGTGGGCCACACCTAGCTTCTGTTATGGACGTTTTCTCTCCTCATGGTTGCTTTGAAAAAATGGTAAGAGAGAGAGAAGTTGTAAGTAAGAGGATGGGTGTGATGGGTGAGCGAATGGATGTGTACTTGACTTGTGAGTTGACTTTAGAAATCCAAAATAGTCTGTTTGCTCTCAACAGTAAAAAATAAAAAATAAAAAATACAACCAATAAAAATGGATGTACGGAGTGGATAAAATTGTGTGCGAGTATTTTTGTGTTCAGTAACTAAATGATGAGTCGGAAGGCGTTGATTGGTCCACCTAATCTAGAGGCCTTCTTAAGAAAGGCCCACTTGGGTATTTTCATAGGCGGCGTATTAGCATTTACACGGTGTTACCCTAACTATATGGAGCCCACCTTGATTTATTTGTTGTATATCCACACCGTTCATCTGTTTTTTTTTTTTTCCTTTTAAGATGTGATCCTAGACCTTAAGAAGATCCAAATCTCAAGTGGGCTATACCATTAGAAATAGTCATGAATGACCGCTAAACACTTTTTGTGGGCCACAAAAGTTTTGAATCAAGATGAGCTTTCTATGTTCCCTTCATCGAGGTACTATTGACATCATTAACAGGTTGGATGGTAAATAAACATTATGAAAACATTACCACGTGTCTTTGGAATTTTTAATGGTGAGGCACTCAATCACCACTGTTTCCTGTTGTGTGGTCCACCTGAGAATTTCATTTGTTTAAATTTTGGAACCAAGTTATAAAATGAGCTGGATAAACTGATGGACGGTATGGATATACAAAACGTCATGAAGGTGGGCCCCATGGTAAGGTTAACATCCACTAAGGTGTTGCCTCGATAACACCTAATCCGCTCCCATTTTCATCGGCACCAGACACGCCGAACAAAAAGTCGTTTATTTGTATCAACCATACGGAGAAGTTCAGCATGCCTTTATGCTGCTGAGTAATTATGTTGAGCCCACCGTGAATATATGTGACTTATCCGTGTCGTCCATCCGTTTTTTAAAATCAATTTAGGGTTTGAGCCCAAAATTGAATCGTATCAAAACTACAAGTCGGCCACACCACAGGAAACACTGGGAATAATGATTTCTACCATTGAAACCACCCTACGGCTCACATTGATGTTTATTTGTCATCCCATCTGTTTATAAGATCACACATATATGAATGAAGGAAAACAAAAATATCATCTTGATCCAAAACTTCTGTTGCCCCAAGAATTTTTCAACAGTAGACATTCAACTAACACTGTTTCCTGTGGTGTGGTCCACTTGAGCTTTTTATATGCTTCGTTGTTGGTTTCAAGCCCTAAAATTATCTGTTAAAATGGATTCACGGAGTTGATAAAATAGAAAAATTACAGTGGGCCCAAAAGAGTTTACTCAGTTACTCAGTACGCAATCCCACTTCCCCTTTCAGAGCTTGGCCTTGTCTAGGCGTAGTACGAGCAATGCTTTTTCTTGGGCTGGGCTAAACTGACCCTGGAGGCCCAAGAGTAGAGAACTTCTAGATTTAAATTGGGCCTCATATGGCCTTTGAACCTTTAGTATGTAAACGGGCTGGGCTTATGAGGGATCTGCATCAGCCCAAGACCAACACAAAGCTGAAATTAGGCAGCCCAAAACTTAACAAAATTAAAAATTTTGATGTGTCAAACCCAACTGGGTGCCAATTAACCTGGGCCACCACAACTTGTGTGTGAGTATTTTTGTGTGTAACTCACAAGCATCCAAACAGGCCCAAGAAATCCAAAACTGACTGTCTCCATTATGTAAAGTCTGAAGAAAAAAGAACAAATTAAAAATTATAAAAAATACAACCAGCCGAAAGAAAGAAGAAAAAAAAAAGAAAAGAAAAAGAAAGGCAGAAATCATATCAGAGACAGAGATCCTAAAGAACCAAGATCTTTAGCTCATCCTCATCATCTGTTTTCTCAATCAAAATTGTGAGGGAAAGCTTTCTCGTGAATTGAAATCCATCATCATTAGCATTTTTCGTAGGTGTCTTCTTTCTAGCCCCTGAATTAGAACCAGAGAAGTCACTTCGTGAGGCTTACCATGACCATTGTCCGAATTTCGCCGCACATTTCGTGGAGGAGCTTCTAGCAGCACCCGATTCGCATGGGTCGGATTTACCATGGCCAGGGCCTTCGCAGCGGCACGTGTAGTCACCCCCAGTGGAGTCGGATTTACCAAGGTCAGTACCTTGGCGGTGGAGCGTGGCCGGCCCCATTTTCGTACCTTGGCAAAGAATATCCAGACAAAATTCTTTAACATATGTAATTAGCTAGTAGCTCAATTGTTTAGAGCGTTATGCTGATTATTTTACACAGTTGCATGTGTACAGTAAGTTGGACTCATGTGTGTGACCTTGTATATTCGGTTTTCTCCAACATACCAACTCGATTAAGTAAATTTGCACTGATCAATCAGACAAATAAATAGTTACGTCAAAAAATAATAATTAGCAGAAAATTAATACTATATTTCTGTAAAATAAAAATTATTACCTTTGAAGAATTTTATCCATCTCCATATCGCATCATTTACTATTGAGTGTAATTCCATAGCATATCATACTTTTATAACCTAAAATCACAATAAACATATGAGTAGTTTTAGATGTCACACTTATATAATGGCCTTTTATCCCATGCACAATTCGTTTGTTTAAAAAAAATCATTTGGAGAATCCCATCTGAATCATCTATATGCCTCACCAATTAGAAAGACAATGGATGGGATGGATATGGAGAATGCCACGTGTCGAATTACGGAGTATTAAGCAACGGCTCCCCCATTTACCATTCAATGGTCCTATTTAAAGAAGCGTCCATGAATCAGTGTTCAGATCGTTCAATCAAGCTAATTTTGGGACTGTGACTTAGTGACAGTCGTCCTCACAATTTAGCAGTTTTAGTTAATGTCTGGCCAGCACCTACTTATCAAGCATCATGCCCTGCCAGAGTATCAATTAACTCGCTATATGGTTAAACGGGTTAAAATATTAATATTAAAACAAAAGAAGCTTTAATCCAACATTTTGGTGGTCTCGTATATATTTCAGTAACTCTGTTGAAGCCCGTGGGCTGCTATATTGAAGTCAACACATGAAGCATCAATTTGCCAACACATGCCTATTTTGAACTTCAGATTAAGTGGTATGGAATTGCATTTGGTCCCATGCATATTCCATCAAAACAACACGAAAGATTGGAGTAATTCAGGTATCATATCATCTGGTCCGAGTAATAAATACTGCAGGATTTTTGGTGAATTTTGAAGTTTATTACATTTGTGGGCCTAAAACCTAGGTTCCATGTGCGGATCCTTTACTCTTGTGTAGGGGATAAAACCTGAATGCTGTGTATTAACCCTTGCTAGCTCCTGTATGGAGCATAAACTTGTATCTCGTGAAGAGTACCTTGTGTAGGTTGTACTGGTTTGAGGTAAACCTAATTTGAAACCTCCTTAGTGAAATCCGGTACACTTAAGGGTTGAGTGTGTCCACCGGGAGTAAAGTATGCAAGTAGCCGAACCACTATACACGACTGTGTTTGAGATTGTTATTTGTACTTTACTTTTCTATGTTTACTTTGAATGTTCACGTGATGCATGATGATATGACTATTCAGAACTGATAAGTATCACATTCTGCACACAGTCACTCATTCAATTCATCATAGATTAAATTTATATATTGCTACGAATGGTCTTTTGATTGGATCATCTATTTGGCTTGGAAGCCATTAGAGTTAAGTTAAAGATATCTTGATAAATTGTTATATTAGATCAAGATAATGATGATAAGATTTTAAACTGTCATAAAATTTTATAAAGTCCTATTCATCCCCTCTCTAGGACACGTTAACCTATTCCTACTTCTACAAGAGCAGTCATTACCACAATTTCAGAAACACCCATTGCCATCTTACCCTAGTAACACCTGATCCGCTCCCATACATGTGGCCCACTTGAGATTTTGATCTACCTCAGTTTTGGGTTCATACCATAAAATTATTTTTAAAAATGTATGGATGGCATGGATTTATTACTAACATCTTAGTGGGACCCACCTAGCATCCAATTTCATGTGAAAAGGCTAAGAGCGCCTTCATCCAGACCGTCTGCCTTATCCGACGGTTGATATAAAGATTCGCACATAATGATGCGCGAACTTATACATGTGTGTGTGTGTGTGTGTGTGTGTGTGTGGAAAAGGTTCTATACGGTCGAGCTCATGGGAACTCCCCATGAGGTCGAGCTATGTGGGCCCCACCATGATGTATGTCGAACATCTACCCCATTAGTCAGATGCACCATTCCACAGTGGGCCTAGGGCTTAAAAATCAAGTCAATCCAGGACTTTTGTGTGCCACACCACATACAAAAGTTGAGAGGGGTTACCCTCCATTGAAACATTCATAATTATTTTTTTGACCCACCGAGATGTGGTTCACAAATCCAGCCCATCCATTATGTGTGTCCCATTTGAGTGAGGGGTCGGACTAAGTTTTAGACGCATCCAAATTTCAGGTGGGCCCCACCAAGTGCTTTTATATGTTTTAGGCATGTCTTCACATGATTTTTGATGGTATGGCCCACTTGAGTTCCGTATACGACTGATTTTTGGGATATCCCATAATTTAAAAGGGACCCATCAAATGCACGATGTTGATGTTCAACATACATCATGGTGAGGCCCACACAGCTCGACCTCATGGGGAGTTCCCATGAGCAACCTTCCCCCCCTCATGGGAACTTCCCATCAGGTCGAGTTGTGTGGGCCCCACCATAATGTGTGTCGAACATCTACATCGTGCATTTGATGGGCCCATTTAAATTATGGGATATCCCAAAAATCAGCCGTATATGGAACTCAGGTGGGCCATACCATCTAAAATCATATGGGGCCCACCTCAAATTTGGATGCATCTGAAACTTGGTCTGACCCCTCATCCAAGTGGGACACATATAATGGATGGGATGGATTTGTGAACCATATCTCGGAGGGCCTAACAAATGATTATGAATGTTTTAATGGAGGGTAACCCCTCTCAACTTTTGTATGTGGTGTGGCCCACGAAAAATACGGATTGACTTGATTTTTAAAACCTAGGCCAACCATGGAATGGTGCATCTGACTGATGGGGTAGATGTTCGACACGCATTATGGTGGGGCCCACGCAGCTTGACCTCATGGGAAATTCCCATGAACTTCCATATATATGTGTGTGTGTGTGTGTGTGTGTGTGTGTGTGGGTGGGGGGGAAGGTACTATGCGCTCGACCTCACAAGATCATCCCATGAGGTCGAGTTGTGTGGGCCCCACCGTGATGCGTTTCGAACATCTACCCTATCAGTCAGATGCAGCATTCCATCGTGGGCATAGGTCTCAAAAATCAAGTCAATCCGTGACTTGTGTGGGCCACACCACATACAGAAGTAGGGAGGGGCCATGCACCATTAAAACATTCATAATCATTTTTTGGGGCCACCGAGATGTGGTTTGCAAATCCAGCCCATCCATTATGTGTGTCCCACTTGGATGAGGGTTCAGACCAAGTTTTAGCAGCATTCAAAACTCAAGTGGGCCTCACCAAGTGCTTGTATATGTTTTTGGCATGTCTTCACATGATTTTAGATGGTATGGCCCACCTGAGTTCCGTATACGGCTGATTTTTAGGATATCCCATAATTTAGAGGGGACCCATCAAATGCACGGTGTTGATGGTCGACAGGCATCATGGTGGGGCCCACACAGCTCAACCTCACGGGAGCTTATCGTGAGGTCGAGCGCATAGTACCTTTTCCCTATATATATATATATATATATATATATATATATAGAGAGAGAGAGAGAGAGAGAGAGAGAGAGAGAGAGAGAGAGAGAAGCAGCCGTATATGGAACTCAAGTGGGCCGTACCATCTAAAATCATATGAAGACATGCCTAAAACATATAAAAGTACTTGGTGGGGCCCACCTCAAATTTGGATGCATCTGAAACTTAGTTTGACCCCTCATCCAAGTGGGACACACATAATGGATGGGATGGATTTGTGAACCATATCTCGGAGGACCTAACAAATGATTACGAATATTTTAATGGAGGGTAACCCCTCTCAACTTTTGTGTGTGGTGTGGCCCACAAAAATTATGGATTGACTTGATTTTTAAAACCTAAGCCAACCATGGAATGAGGCATCTGACTGATAGGGTAGATGTTCGACACGCATCTTGGTGGGGCCCACACAGCTCGACCTCATGGAAAGTTCCCATTAACTTTGACCACATAGAACCTCTTTTATATATATATATACACACACACACGGAAACGCTCACCTGCGAACCAGTTCGTATGTACTGCATACGAACTTTTTTGAGAACCCATCATACGTGATGTGGATCTAAAATCTGAACCGTTCATGTGAAGCAGCATCTCAGGAAACCCCCTTGGACCAAGTTTTACTTTGATCTAAAACTTTGATGGGCCATGAAAAATGAAAACAGTTTCCTCACTTGATTTGCATTTCTCTTTGCTATGGCCCACCAAAATTTTAGATCAGGGTGAGAATTTGAGCCTTGGGGGTTTTGTGGGGAGTATTCATGGACAGTTTAGATTTTGTGCGCAAGTGCTCATATGTGAGCAAGACTCTCTCTCTCTCTCTCTCTCTCTCTCTCTCTCTCTCTCTATATATATATATATATATATATATATATATATATATTCCACACGCATCACAGTGGGGTCCATGCATATAACCTTTTCCACACACACATATGTTGTGGGGCCCATGCATAGAACCTTTTCCACACACGCATGAATGCTTCACCCCGCACCAGTTTGCACGGAACTTATGAACTCATCATAAGTGATGTGAATTGAAAATCTGAACGGTCCACGTGAAGCAACACCTCATGTAACCCCCTTGCCCAATTTTTACTTTGATCCAAAACTTTTCTGGGCCATTGGAAATAAAAACAATTTCCTCCCTTGATTTGCATTTCTCTTTGCTATGGACCACTAGAATTTTAGTTCAGGGTGAAAATTTGTCCCTTAGGGTTTAGTGGGATTCTGCATCACTTGGACCGTTCGGATCAGGCTCCCATGACACGTGTGAAAAGGTGCACACGTGCATAGGTGGGCCATATGGTCACACCTGCCAGAGAAATGATCTGAAAAAATGATGGACGGTGTGGATATACAATACATATATCAAGGTGGGACCCACCGGTCAGAGAAACACCCACTACGGTGTTCCCTGGATAACACCTAGTCCGCTCCCGTTGAAATTGCCCGTGATATCGTTGTCGTGCCGACGGACGGAAGCGGATTGGCTAGTGTACCGCACATCACCTATATAGCTGCTGTATTGACGTAAGCAAATTTTGTGAGTCTGATCATGAGGTATGTATTATATCCAAACCGTCCATTTATTTGGCTAGCTTGTCTTAAGGTTTGAGAGGAAAAATAAGATAAATCTAACTATCAAGTGGACCACACTGCAAAAGGCAGTGGGGGATTGAACGTCTACCATTGAAATCCTTTTTGGGGTCACAAAAGTTTTGGATCAGTATGAAATTTGTTTTCCCTATAATTCAGTTCTTTGTGACCTTATGAGCAGATTAGATGGAAAATAAACTTTATGGTGAGCCCTACAAATTGTTTAACGGTGAAAATATTATCTGCACTTTGCGGTGTGGTCACTTTGTGGTGTGGTCCAAATGATCTTTGAATAGGATTCATTTTTTGGATAATCTAAAATGAACCGTAAAAATCAATGAACAGCGTATATGTGGAGCACATGTAACTTTGATCTCTTTTGAACTGTTCGGACAACTTGGAGCTCGAGGAGCCCCAGTGATCGTCTTCGCACGACATGTGCATACAGCAGCTATATAGCTGCAACATGGTACACCAGCCAATAGCTGCTGCGTGGTACACCAGCCAATCCGCTTCCCCCACGGACATGGTGGAATGCACGCGGATTTCTTGCGGAAGCCTTAACCTAGGTGGGACCCACTGTGATATGTGTGAGAAATCCACTCCGTCCATCAGTTTTGTGAGCTCATTTTAGGACATGGTCAATAAATTAGCCATATCCAGTACTCAAGTGGGCCAAAAACGTGAGGATCAAACGTCCACAGTTGAAATATTAGTGGGGCCACAGAAGTTTTGAATCAGGCTAATATCTGTTTTCAATTCATCCCAGTAGGAATGATGTTATTAATGGTATGGATGGCACGTAAACATCAATGTCGACCCCAAGTTCCCGGGGAGGTTTCAACAGTAGGAATTTCCCTATCCACCTTTTCCTTTAGCGCAGCCCACTTGAATCTTGGATCCTAATCAATTTTTTGATCTCAAATCCTAAAATAATCTCACAAAAAGATGGACGGGGTGGATTTCTCACAAACATCATAGTGGGCCCCACCTAGGTTTCCATCGCATGAACTCATGCAAAAGCCTTTAGCGGGAAGGAAATCTTATCTACCTCCCAGTGGAATGGAATATCCATTTAGTGGGTCCATCTAGACCGTTGACTGGGCAAGTGGGGTCCACTTTGTAATGTTGTCATGGGACACATCTGCCGTAAAAGACCACACACAAGAAGCGAGTGAGAAGACGTCACTGCATGCATGCCGTGTACACATCTCAACCGGACTATAGACAAAATTCACCAACACCTCTATTCTCACCGTGACTCCCACTTCTGTCCAATGAATTGAAGTTACGTGATGGGCTCCACCATCTCTACGTTCCATCAGATGCTAGCCCTACACAAAGTGGACCCCACTTGGCCTCGACTCCATATATGGGCCCATATGCATTTGCAGCCATTGTATGATATTTATTTTTGAGGCCCAAAACAAATGGGTGCAGGTCCAAATATCAGGCCACATCTTCCTTTTGGTCGCTGATGGAAAAGCTGTGGACCCCATCATGTTGTATGTGCTTTATCCACATCATAATGTATTTGTTTTATCCACACTGTCCATCCGTTTTTCCCAGCTCCTTTTAGGACATTAGCCCGAAAATGAGGCAGATCAAAAGCTCAAGTGAACCTTGCCACAGGAAACAGTGGGGATTGAATACCTACCGTTGAAATTTGAGGGACACAGAAGTTTTGGATCAATCTGATATTTTATTTGTGTTTTCCCTTCATCCAGAGTTATCTGACTTTATGAATAGGTTGGATGGCAACTAAACGTTGGCTCCTAAGAAGTTTTTAATTTTCCTATGGTGTGAACCTGCCTCATTTTATAGCTCATTTCCCAAAAATTTTAGAGATGGCAAAATGGATGTACAGCATGAATAAAATACATTCAACATGGTGGGGCCCAGGCCATCTTCTTTAGCCATTAACCCAATTTGGATGAGTGGAATTCATTGGAATGATCCATCCCGACTACAATATATAAATTCATCCAAACATCCAATAATTCATCTCCACTATAACCTATAAGCTTACATGATCTAATTGCGTACAGAGTCAATCGTGTCATCTATTTGAAATTTCCTATCAATCAACATGTAAATTAAGCAGAGGTATATCTAATGTATACGTGCATCTCAATATGGAAGAAATAGACTAAGATTTTAATTGACGAATATTAGTCACATATGAATCAATCTAAATATCTATATGCATATGCAATTTTTTATTTTTTTTTACAGATAGAGATGTCGGTGGAAAATATTCAAAGCCGTATGTGATTAGTGGTCATTGATTAAAATGCATGTATGGAGCATGGGGAATGATGGAAAAAGGTGATAGTGCTTTTTAGCTGTTGGAAGCTATCATGAAAAAGTATTGACTTTCTCCTCCAACACAACTCCAAAGTAATCTCTCTCTCTCTCTCTCTCTCTCTCTCTCTCTCCTGCATTAGTGCATTAGCATTTGTGTTTGAATTTACTTCTTCTTGTCTACTCAACCATCCAATATCCCATTTCAGGGTCAGATCTCTTTTCCTTTATTTTGCAACTACTCTCTCTCAGTATAATAGCCTAACCTCCTCCCAAGCAAGATCCGTATTTCATTACATCACAACTACAAGCACCATCATCCCTTTTATTTTCTGGGACCCACTATTTTCATCCACTACCCCAATCATTTTTGCATCTTGGGTATTGAAATAAAACCCAGTTACACCCATAAAGTAGGAAATCTGTGTATGCAGTTCAATAAATGTGTGTTCAAGCCTGTATAGATGATAAGAGAGGCCCACAACTTGCATGGTTAGGGTCGGCTCTAGCCCAGCCTTTTTTATGTTTTGGGCTTCCACTTTAGTCCTGGCCCTGACCCACTGGCCTCAAGTAAGGCCGATGCCTGGCTAATGGTAGACGTAAATGGTCCATGATCTGGCTCTCGACAGAAAGTATGATTAAATTCAAGACCTGGACCAACCCATTGATAGCAATATGTACAAGGCATTATCCTTTTCTACTCCTCCATCTGTCAAATAGCATTGGTAAATGATGGAATTAATGTATATTTTGTAGCTTGTAGATGAGACTGATTGGATCCTGACCATCAGTTGGACGCCACATTGAGGATGGATCATAGGCCAAACTCGTCAGGTCAAGTTGGGCCAACCCAGGGAAGTTCTGATAAAACATGGGATTGCATATCATTACTATACATCATCCACAGAAGTTACACATTGGACAATGCTCATGTGTCCCCAAAAATAATAATAATAATAATAAATAAAAATTAATGGGTAGAGAAGGCCTACAAAAATTGGCCCAGTTTAGGTTCGAACTGGGCTGGGGGAAATCCTCGCTAAGCACAACCTATTGTTTTAGGTTCTCGATGGGGCCCACATGCTGCAATGGTCAGATGATAAGAAATTTCCATCCTCTTGGTGCCATTTTTAATTAATCATGGCTCAATAATGGTGCTAAGAGGATGATTATGATCATTGATTTTGTTGAGCGTGATTTATTGAAAATTTTGTTCTGCACCTTACACCTTTAAGAAAATCTTAAAATGAAATTGTTGAGTGTGATTTATTGGAAATTTTGTTTTGCACCTTATTAAGATAGATAATGGTGCTAAGAGGATGATTATGATTATTGATTTTGCTCAAAATGAAATTAGGATTTTTTTTTATTATTATTTTAATTTGATTGTGTTGGTGAATGGATCAAGACATGTACTTATGAAAAGGAGGGATGGAGAAGCTTACTCATCACATTTATCCTTTCTAAAGTCTCCACGCCCTACGGTTTCTATATCTATCTTAATAATTGTGAATAGGGACTGCAGTACAAGCATCCCACCCTAAACTTATCTATATTGGCCACAACTATCATGAGGCCTATTGGATCGCTCAATCTAAATAATCTAACGGTCGATCAAAACTTGTGATCATGTTTTACACACCTACTAATAGCCTTAGAGATGATACTGATCATTGATTTTATTGAGTGTGATCCATTGAAAATTTTCTTCTCGACAAACCATGGAACCGGATTTAGAAAGGCTGTTTGTTGTGGCTATAACATGATGAGATTTGATAAAGCACGTTTGAAAGTGATGTAAAGCGGGTCGCGGACACTTTCATGTTCGGATTGACTAACTTGATGGTTGGCTGGATTTCACATTAATGCTGTTGCAATTTCCCATTCGAGTACATTTACAACATTAATTTCTCTCAAATGAGGTAAATTGTGTGCGAGTATTTTTGTGTGTAACTTACAGGCATTCAAACAGACCTTAAGAAATCCAAAACTGTCTGTGTGCATTCAACGGTAAAAAAATACAACCACAAAAATGGATGCACGGAGTGGATAAAATTGAATCGTATCCAAACTACAAGTGGACCACACCACAGGAAACACTGGGAATAATGATTTCTACCATTGAAACCACCCTACGGCTCACATTGATGTTTATTTGTCATCCCATCTGTTTATAAGATCACACATATATAAATGAAGGAAAACACAAATATCATCTTGATCCAAAACTTCTGTTGCCCCCAAGAACTTTTCAAAGGTAGACATTCAACTCACACTCGTTCCTGTGGTGTGGTACAGTTGAGCTTTTTATATGCTTCGTTGTTGGTTTCAAGCCTTAAAATTATCTGTTAAAATGGATGCACGGAGTTGATAAAATACAAAAATTACAGTGGGCCCAAAAGAGTTTACTCAGTTACTCAGTACGCAATCCCACTTCCCCTTTCAGAGCTTGGCCTTGTCTAGGCGTGGTACGAGCAATGCTTTTTCTTGGGCTGGGCTAAACTGACTCCGGAGGCCCAAGAATAAAGAACTTCTAGATTTGAATTGGGCCTCATATGGCCTTTGAACCTTTAGTATGTAAACGGGCTGGGCCTATGAGGGATCTGCATCAGCCCAAGACCAACACAAAGCTGAAATTAGGCAGCCCAAAACTTAACAAAATTAAAAATTTTGATGTGTCAAACCCAACTGGGTGCCAATTAACCTGGGCCACCACAACTTGTGTGCGAGTATTTTTGTGTGTAACTCACAAGCATCCAAACAGGCCCAAGAAATCCAAAACTGACTGTCTGCATTATGTAAAGTCTGAAGAAAAGAAGAAAAAGAAAAAAAAATACAACCAATCTGAAGAAAGAATAAAAATAATAATAATAATAATAAAAAGGCAGAAATCATATCAGAGACAGATCCTAAAGAACCGGGATCTTTAGCACGTCCTCGTCATCTGTTTTCTCAATTGATATTGTGAGGGGGAGCTTTCTCGTGAATTGAAATCCATCATCATTAGCATTTTTCGCACGTGTCTTCTTTCTAGCCCCTGAATTAGAACCAGAGAAGAAGTCACTTCCGTGAGGCTTGCCGTGACCATCGTCCGAATTTCGCCGCACATTTCGTGGAGGAGCTTCCGGCAGCACCCGTTCGCATGGGTCGGATTTACCATGGCCAAAGCCTTCGCAGTGGCACGTGTAGTCACCCCCAGTGGAGTCGGATTTACCAAGGTCAGAACCTTGGCTGCGGAGCGTGGCCGGCCCCGTTTTCGTACCTTGGCAGGCGCCTTGATGACCAGGCGTGCAACGTCGACCTTCGGATTATTTCCTTCTTGGGCTTGAGTGGGATTTACTAGGGTCAGAAGTACCTTGGCAGCTTCCGGCAGCACCCGATTCGCATGGGTCGGATTTACCATGGCCAGAGCCTTCGCAGCGGCACGTGTAGTCACCCCCAGTGAACCTTGGCGGTGGAGTGTGGCCAGCCCCGTTTTCGTACCTTGGCAAAGAATATCCAGACAAATTTTCTTAACATATGTAATTAGCTAGTAGCTCAAGTTGTTTAGAGCGTTATGCTGATAACGTGAAAGTGGTAGATTTGATACATGCTGGTACAACAAATTGTTATCTTACACAGTTGCATGTGTACCGTAAGTTGGACTCATGTGTGTGACCTTGTATATTCGGTTTTCTCCAACATACCAACTTGATTAAGTAAATTTGCACTGATCAATCAGACAAATAAATAGTTATGTCAAAAAATAATAATTAGCAAAAAATTAATACTATATTTCTGTAAAATAAAAATTATTACCTTTGAAAAATATTATCCATATCCATATCGCACCATTTACTATTGAGTGTAATTCCATAACATATCATACTTTTATGACCTAAAATCACAATAAACATATGAGTAGTTTTAGATGTCACACTTATATAATGGCCTTTTATCCCATGCACAATTCGTTTGTTTAAAAAAATCATTTGGAGAATCCCATCTCAATCACCTATATGCCTCACCAATTAGAAAGACAATGGACTGGGTGGATATGAAGAATGCCCCGTGTCGAATTACGGAGTATTAAGCAACGGCTCCCCCACTTACCATTCAATGGTCCTATTTAAAGAAGCGTCCATGACTCAGTGTTCAGATCGTTCAATGAATCTAATTTTGGGACTGCGACTTAGTGACAGTCGTCCTCACAATTTAGCAGTTTTAGTTCATGTCTCGCCAGCACCTGCGTATCAAGCATCATGCCCTGCCAGAGTATCAATTAACTCGCTATATGGTTAAACGGGTTAAAATATTAATATTAAAACAAAAGAAGCTTTAATTCAACATTTTGGTGGTCTCGTATATATTTCAGTAACTCTGTTGAAGCCCGTGGGCCGCTATATTGAAGTCAAGACATGAAGCATCAATTTGCCAACACATGCCTGTTTGGAACTTCAGATAAGTGGTATGGAATTGCATTTGGTCCCATACATATTCCATCAAAACAACATGAAAGATTGGATTAATTCAAGTATTATATCATCTGGTCAGAGTAATAAATACCGCAGGATTTTTGGTGAATTTTGAAATTTATTACATTTGTGGGCCTAAAACCTAAGTTCCTTGTGTGGATCCTTTGCTCTTGTGTAGGGCATAAAACCTGACTGCTGTGTATTAACCCTTGCTCCTGTGTGGGGCATAAACTTGTGTCTCGTGGAGATATGTTAGGTACCTTGTGTAAGTTCTAAAATCAGTCTTGTGTAGGTTGTACTGGTTTGAGGTAAACCTGATTTGAAACCTCCTTAGTGAAATCCGGTACACTCAAGAGTTGAGTGCGTCCACCGGGAGTGGAGTAGGCAAGTAGCCGAATCACTATACACGACTGTGTTTAGGATTATTATTTGCACTTTACTTTTCTGTGTTTACTTTGAATGTTCACGTGATGCATGATGACATGACTATTCAGAACTAATAAGTATCACATTCCGCACACAGTTACTCATTCAATTCATCATAGACTAAATTTATATATTGCTATGAATGGTCTTTTGATGGGATCCTCTATTTGGCTTGAAAGCCATTAGAGTTAAGTTAAAGATATCTTGATAAATTGTTATATTAGATCAAGATAATGATGATAAGATTTTAAACTATTATAAAATTTTATAAAGTCCTATTCACCTCCTCTCTAGGACACTTTGACCTATTCCTACTTCTACTAGAGCGGTCATTACCACAATTTCAGAAACACCCACTGCCATCTTACCCTAGTAACACCTGATCTGCTCCCATACATGTGGCCCACTTGAGATTTTAATCTACCTCAGTTTTGGGTTCATACCATAAAATTATTTTTAAAAATGTATGGATGGCATGGATTTATTACTAACATCTTAGTGGGACCCACCTAGCATCCAATTTCATGTGAAAAGGCTAAGAGCGCCTTCGTCCAGACCGTTTGCTTTATCCGACGGTTGATATAAAGGTCCGCACATAATGACGCGCAAACTTGTACATGTGTGTGTGTGTATGGAAAAGGTTCTATATGGTCGAGCTCATGGGAACTCCCCATGAGGTCGAGCTGTGTGGGCCCCACCATGATGTATGTCAAACATCTACCCCATTAGTCAAATGCACCATTCCATAGTGGGCCTAGGGCTTAAAAATCAAGTCGATCTGGGACTTTTGTGTGCCACACCACATACAAAAGTTGAGAGGGGTTACCCTCCATTAAAACATTCATAATTATTTTTTTGACCCACCAAGATGTGGTTCACAAATCCAGCCCATCCATTATGTGTGTCCCATTTGAATGAGGGGTCGAACTAAGTTTCAGACGCATCCAAATATCAGGTGGGCCCCACCAAGTGCTTTTATGTTTTAGGCATGTCTTCACATGATTTTAGATGGTATGGCCACCTGAGTTCCGTATTAGGCTGATTTTTGGGATATCCCATAATTTAAAAGGGACCCATCAAATGCACGGTGTTGATGTTCAACATACATCATGGTGAGGCCCACACAGCTCGACCTCATGGGGAGTTCCCATGATCAACCTTCCCCCCCTCATGGGAACTTGCCATCAAGTCGAGTTGTGTGGGCCCCACCATAATGTGTGTCGAACATCTACATCGTGCATTTGATGGGCCCATTTAAATTATGGGATATCCCAAAAACCAGCCGTATATGGAACTCAAGTGGGCCATACCATCTAAAATCATATGAAGACATGCCTAAAACATATAAAAGCACTTGGTGGGGCCCACCTCAAATTTGGATGCATCTAAAACTTGGTCTGACCCCTCATCCAAGTGGGACACATATAATGGATGGGATGGATTTGTGAACCATATCTCGGAGGGCCTAACAAATGATTACGAATGTTTTAATGGAGGGTAACCCCTCTCAACTTTTGTATGTGGTGTGGCCCACGAAAAAAATGAATTGACTTGATTTTTAAAACCTAGGCCAACCATGGAATGGTGCATCTGACTGAT
This sequence comes from Magnolia sinica, assembly GCF_029962835.1. NCBI lineage: Eukaryota > Viridiplantae > Streptophyta > Magnoliopsida > Magnoliales > Magnoliaceae > Magnolia > Magnolia sinica. The sequence goes on from NC_080580.1 coordinate 91,755,202, forward strand.
GGGGTAGATGTTCGACACGCATTATGGTGGGGCCCATGCAGCTCGACCTCATGGGAAGTTCCCATGAACTTGACCACATAGAACCTTTTTCATATATATATATATATATATAGAGAGAGAGAGAGAGAGAATCAGCCGTATATGGAACTCAGGTGGGCCGTACCATCTAAAATCATATGAAGACATGCCACAGTTGAAGGTTTGGATCACACGTGTGCGAAGAAGGTGAGAATTGAACGTCCACAGTTGAAATATTCGAGGGGTCAACTATACACAGCTAGAATGAGCTATAAAAATGGATGAATGGCGTGGATAAACTATATATATTCACAGTGGGCCCAATTGAATTTAGTCAGTGAAACAAAAGCTTACGGAGTATTAGTGAGTAATCCAATTTCCGGCGGATACGGCTTTGCAACGACGCGGATTTCTTGCTGAAGCCTTTCGCAGCAAGATCCTGCCCAAGGATTCTGGGTGGGGTCCGCTGCGAAGTTTGTAAGAAATCCACTCCGTCCATCCGTTTTTCGAGCTTATTTCAGTACATGCGACCAAAAATAAGGTGTATATAAAACTTAAATGGGCCACACAAGAGGAAACAGCGGGTATTTAGTGACCACCGTTGAAACATTTATATGGCCACAAAAGTTTTGTATCGATTTAAGTTCTCAGTGTTTTCATTTTATCTCACTGAAAATGACCTTATAAACGGTTCGAATGGAATAGGAATGCTTCAACGGTAGCCATTCCTTTCCCCACTGTTTCATCTCCTATGACCCACTTAAGTTTTCGATCCTTCTCATTTTGGTTCGCATGTCCTAAAATGATATCGAAAAACGTATGGACAGGTTGGATTTCTCGCGAACATAACAGCGGCCCCCACCCAGAATCCTTGCACAGTAACTTCCTCGGAAAGGCTTTCGCAAGAAATCCGGCGTCCCTTTGCAACCGACCATAATCCGTATATAATATCTGCCGCGGTACCTAATTTTCCTCTTCAGTTTGGATCTTGTTTTACCATTTCAAAAGAGATGCGGAGAATATCGTTGGAGCTCACGTTGGCATCTGAAAAGGTAAGCCCTCCGGACCCTTGCGTTGGTATGATTTGACTAACCGCACCATAAAAAATATATGGTTTCATTTCAAATTCAAGGTAAAAAGCTTAATTTATATCTAAAACCCTTTTATGAGTTACATTGTAACAATTTTCACTAGAATATTATTAATTTTTGGGCACATGATATCCCAAAACAATTAGATTATCAATTGTATCATTATAATTATTTTAATATGAGGATTTGCACCGTCCAAACATTGTTCATAGAAATCAATGGTTAAAACTCACTAAATATGATCTTATGCTTGTGGCTCATTTAATACTTAGAATTTTATCATTTTTGGACAAAATATATATTTCAATGGACTTATTATAACTATTGTGACAAACATTACATATATATTTAGTAATTATATTAAACCTCTGTAAATATATATACTATCCATATATACTTTTTGGGTAGATTTTGAATCCAGGTGCTAAACACAACAAGAGGGTTCCAAATCCACCCTCCCAGGCAGGCCCTCAGATGATCAATAGAAAAATACATGTTCACATTCAACAAAGGAAAAAACTAAATATTCTCATCAGAGAGTTTTTCGTTCATTAGTCATTTAAGTATAATTATTAATTTGGACTCTACAGTACTCTGCTATGATAATTAGATTCTAATCGGTGGAACCCTCTTTTGTTCTATAGTTTAGGAGGCCACATGTGCTTGTATGGGTATATAGTAAATGGACATACGAAACAATGCAACCTATTTCTTTCTCGTTTTCTACGTAAAACTGTACGATGTTTCACATATATACGTGCAAGAGCTTCTTCTTTTTTTGGTTAGCACACACACTCCATGTTAGCCAGTTGAGCTATGGATCTGGGTGCGTGCAAGAGCTGCTGATGAGGGTTATCTTGACTATCATTGGGTGAAAAACAAAAGCTGCCCATTCCATTCATTAGGTGGGCCATGATAGAAAATCAACCATCCATGCATGCATACAGATCCAGTTGGATCCGGCTAGAGGCCCGAAAATATGTAGTCAGATCCGGCTCCAAGTCCAAAAGCCGGTAGGATTTGGAACTTCCCATGAGGTTAGCTGTGTGGGCCCCACTGTGATGTGCGTAGAACATCTACCCCATCAGTCAGACCTACCATTCTATGGTAGGCCATGGGTTGAAAAATCAAGTTAATCCATGACTTGGGTGGGACACACTACATACAACAGTTGCGAGGGGTTACCCTCCCATTAAAACATTCATAATCATTCATTGGGCCCACAAAGATGTTTTTCACAGATCCAGACCATTCATTGTGTGTGTGCCATTTGGATGAGGAGTCAGACCAAGTTTCAGCCGCATCCAAAACAAAGTAGGCCCTACCAAATGATTTTATATGTTTTAAGCATGTCTTCACATAATTTTAGATAGTATGGCCCATCTGAGTTTATTAGGCTGATTTTTAGGATATACCATAAACTAAATGGGACCCATCAAATGCACAATATTGATGTTAGACACACATCACAGTGGGGCCCACATAGCTCGACCTCATAGTACCTCTTTTATATATATATATATATAGGAAAATGCTCACCTGCGAACTGGTTCGTACGTACTACATACGAACTTTTTTGAGAACCCATCATACGTGATGTGGATCCATAATCTGAACCGTTCATGTGAAGCAGCACCTCGTGAAACCTCCCGGGACCAAGTTTTACTTTGATCTAAAAGTTTGATGGGCCATGAAAAATGAAAACAGTTTCCTCCCTTGATTTGAATTTCTCTTTGCTATGGCCCACTAGAATTTTAGATCAAGGTGAAAATTTATCGCAGGGGGTTTCATGGGATTTCGCATCACATGGACCGTTCAGATTAGACACCCATGACACGTGTGCAAAGGTGCGCACGTGCGTAGGTGCGCAGGGGAGCACGACTCTCTCTCTCTCTCTCTCTCTCTCTCTCTCTCTCTCTCTCTATATATATATATATATATATATATATAAAAGGAAAAGTACTATGCGCTCTACCTCGAGTTAAGCTCCCGTGAGGTCGAGCTGTGTGGGCCCCACTGTGATGTGTGTTGACCATCAACATCGTGCATTTGATGGGTCCCCTCTAAATTATGGGATATCCCAAAAATCAGCCGTATACGGAACTCAGGTGGGCCATACCATCTAAAATCATGTGAAGACATGCCAAAAACATATAAAAGCACCTAGTGGGGCCCACCTGAGTTTTGAATGCTGCTGAAACTTGGTCTGAACCCTCTTCCAAGTGGGACACACATAATGGATGGGATGGATTTGCAAACCACATCTCGGTGGGTCCAAAAAATGATTATGAATGTTTTAATGGTGCACAGCCCCTCCCCACTTCTGTATGTGGTGTGGCCCATACAAGTCATGGACTGACTTGATTTTTGAAACCTAGGCCCACGATGGAATGGTGCATCTAACTGATGGGGTAGATGTTCAAAACGCATCACAGTGGGGCCCACACAGCTCGACCTCATGGGACGGTCCCATCAGCTCAAGCGCATACTACCTTTTCCTATATATATATATACTTTGCATGAGGTCTAGCAGTGTGGGCGCCACCGTGATGTGTGTCAAACATCAGCACCATCAGCAAGATAGATCCCCTTTAGGTTATTGGATATCCCAAAAATCAACATGTACGGAGCTCAGGTGGGCCATACATCTAAAACCATACCCTTCATCCATGGAGACGGATTGGCTATTCCCGCTGCCACCAGCCCGGTGGCTGGTGGTCGGTGTTATGTGGGCCCCACCATGATGTATGTGATTCATCCATTTTTACCAATCATTTTAGGGCTATATCTCAAAAATGAGAGGGATATAAATCTCATGTGGACCACACCACAGGAAAACAATAGTGATTAAATATCCACCATTAAAATCCTCCCAAGGCCCACTGTACTGTTTATTTGACATCCAATCTATTGATTAGGTCATACAGACGCAGATGAAGGAAGAAAATAAATATCAGCTTGATCCAAAACTTTTATGGCCCCCAAAAAGTTTTTAATGGTCGACGTTCATTCAACACTGTTTCCTGTAATGTGGTCCACTTGATGTTGGGATCTACCTTGTTTTTGGTCTCATATCATAAAATTATCTAGAAAAATAGATTGACAGCATGGATGAAACACATACATCATGGTGGGGCCCACAGAGCACCGACCACCAGCCATTGGCTGGTGGCAGGGGGAGTAGCCAATCCGTTTCCTTCATCCATGTGCCACCTAATCAATAAGTTGGATGGAAAATAAATTTTATGGTGGTATTAATGTGGGCCTTGGGAAGTTTTTAAAGGTGGCCGTTCGATCACCACCTGAGATTTGGATGTCTCATTTTTTGGGCTCGTGACATTAAAAAAAAAAAAAAGGTTGGCCCCCCTAAGAAGATTACTAATTCAACCACGGCTAGTTTTTGTGCAGGTGAAGCAAAACCTCTCATATACATAAGACAGGAGATTCAGTTCTTGTTAGACACAAATTCGTTTTATGGCGAGTACTTCAAAATTAAGGAAGATAGTTCCGAAAAAGAAATTAAAGAAGATAGCTCCGATTCTCCCTGATGATGTCATCATTCTTATACTCTCCAAACTTCCGGTAAAGTCGCTCTTACGATATAGGTGTGTCTCCAGACTTTGGAGCTCATTGATCTTTGATCCGTATTTCATTGAACAACACCGTTTTGAACATGCAAATCAAGATCCTAATCTTTTAATTCTGGACCGAGATCATCACATCTTCTCTAATTTTTCCTTGGCCGTGGGAACACAGGAAATCTATGTGTTACCAAAGGCCGTTCCTAAAAATTGGTTTTCTTTATCATATTGTCGTCATGGCTTGTTCCTTCTCTCCGAGTACTACAAAATTCATGTATGTAATCCCGCTACTCGAGAATTGATAACATTGCCACAAGCCAGTCAACAATTCTCTTTTCATCTAAATCCAATTCAACATGTTGGTTTAGGATATGATGATGTCGCCAAACAATATAAGATTGTCCGGTTCTTTAATCCTAACCCTGACACATCTCTATACCATATGGAATGTGAAATCTTTACACTGGGTCTCTCGGATTCATGGAGAAGAGTTTGTAGCATCCCTTATCCACTTGCCACTTACCCACCCGCTTTCGTAAATGGTGCCTTGTATTGGAAGATTGAAACCTACTTTCTCATGGATATACCCACATTAATCATTTCATTCAATCTCAGAGATGAGAAGATTAGTGTAATCCCTCTTCCTATGTGTTGTTCGGATCCCAACAAGAATCAATGTTGTATGCGGGTGGTGCAACTAGGAGGGTGCCTGGGTCTAACAGATAGTTCGACAAAGCCGTTGATGGATATATGGATGTTACAAGACTACACCAAACACATTTGGATTAAAACATATAGCATCAATCTGAAACCATGTATGGATATGTCAATGAAGTCTTTATTGTTTATGCTTTAGCCATCCACAGCAATGGATTTGTTTCTATATATATGAATGAAGAAAGTGCGGGTATATCACAGTTTTCCTTCTACGATCCCGGGACCAACACGATCGTAAATGTTAAAGGCTGTCAATCGTATTTTTTCGTGTCTGCTGCCTATGCTGAAAGCCTGATCCAACTGAGGAGAAGATAATTTTCTTTATTGGTTATTTGAATGTCTTAGTTAATTAAGGTTTGTTTGGATGTCTGACCAAAATTATTTTATGAAATTTCAATTTGATGTTTATAATTATACAATTTTGTTGTCATTATAAACAACTCCACCATGATGTATGTATTTTATCCATGCCATCCATCCATGGTGAATGTCTTTTATCCACTTCATCCATCCATTTTGCAAGCTCATTTTAGGGCATCATACTAAAAAATGAGGTAGATCAACATCTAGGTGGGGCATGATACCAAAAAATGTGCCAAATCGAGATCTCAGGTGTTGTCCACCGACAAGAAACAGAGGTAATTGAAAACCCGTTATTGAAAACTTCTCAAGGGCCACAAAAAATTTGGATCAAGCTAATATTTGTGTTTTGCCTTTGTCCAAGTCCGTGTGATGTTTGATGGCAAATAAACACTACATGGGGCGATTCGGGATATGGTCTCGAACATATGACCGAGCTGAAGTGTCAAGTCTATTAAGGTGAACGTATTCCACCAACAATCGGTCTAGAACTATTTTGGACATTTTGGCCACCTTTAGGGTAATTTTGAAAATAGAATTTCATAGATCTTGATACTAGGTTTGTAGTGTCTCCCATGCCTGGTACTCATAATTGCATTAGGTCTCCATGGTAGATTTGTAGTGCCTCTTATGTCCAGCTGTACTCATAATTGCATTAGGTCTCCATGGTAGATTTGTAGTGCCTCTTATGTCCGGCCGTACTCATAATTGCATTAGGTCTCCATGGTAGATTTGTAGTGCCTCTTATGTCCAACTGTACTCATAACCACATCGGGTCTCTAAGGTAAACAACATCTTGTCTATAGACCAGTGTAGGCAGGGGTCCAACCTCAGGTCACCTCATCATATGATGCCAAGGCTTCTCTCACTTCAACATCCTTAAATTCAAAATTCCTAGAAGGGTCGGGGAGTTTCCCATGGTAACATACTTGTGCACTTTTGACTATCTCTAGGGTAGGTTAACCTCGGGAAATTTATTGGCTTTAAGCGTTGGGCATGGGTTCCAGTCCCAAACCTGTCAGTTGTATGGAAACCGGTTCGGGGAGTTTCCAGTCCCAAATAGTAAACATCCAGATTTAGCCCGATTTAATCAAATCCATTAGGGCTTGTTTTTAGGCAGATCCAATTCATCGAAAATAAGATTGAGCCAAAACTTTATTCCTAGTTAATAGGCAGACATCCTACTAGAGCTGGGCATGTCTGACCGATCGGACCAGATCCAACCTGATTCGAACCGAACCGACGGCCTGGATCGGTGCGGTTCGAGTAGGATCAGCATGATCCGACCGTTCATCGGATCGAGTTCGGATCAATGTCAATTCAGACAGATCTGATCCGATCAGATCCGGCTGAGGTTAAAATAAAGCCATTGGATGTTTGCATCACAAGTTTTCTACTTTTTCTTATGGTATGGTCCACTTGAGCTTTGGATATACATAAATTTTGGGTTCAACCCCTAAAATGATCTGGGAAAATGAATGGACGATGTTGATCAACCACATGCATTCACAGTGGACCCACGTGTATTCAACATATAACACACGCCAACTATTCGGGATAACTTGAGATTTTTGCTTGCATCTCACGCAAGCTACTGTTAGTAATGACAGGAAGTGAAGTCATCAGGTACTGTAGGACCCACCGTGATGTATGTGTTGTATCCACACTGTCCATCAATTTGTAGAGATCATTTTAGGCCATGAGACAAAGAATGAGTCAAATCTAAATTTGGAGTGGACCCCACCATAGAAAATAGTGGAAGAGTAACTCCTACCGTTGAAACCTTCCTAAGGTCCACTATGATGTTTATCTGAGATCCAACGTGTTCACAAGTTAATACAGACATGAAAGAAGAGAAAACACAAATTTCAGTTTGATCGAAAACTTCCGTGGGCCTTAGAAAATTTTAATGGTGGGTGTCACTCTCTCCTACAGACGTGAAAGAAGAGAAAACACAAATTTCAGTTTGATCGAAAACTTCCATGGGCCTTAGAAAATTTTAATGGTGGGCGTCACTCTCTCCGCTATTTTCTGTGGTGGGGTCCATTTGAGCTTTGGATCTGACTAATTCTTTGGCTCTGGCCCTAACTTGATATCTCCAAATGAATGGACGGTGCAAATACAACACATATATCATGGCAGGTCCCACAGAGCTTAGTCACGTCACTTCGGCAGGCCAGGGAGTCTAGGTACTCAACGTTAACCTGTCATAGCTAATCCGCTCCCACACTCAACCTACAACATACCATTGTATGTACGTGTCGTGCAAAGGCGAGCGTGTACGCCCCTCAAGCTCCGAGTTGTACGAACAGCTTAAATGAGATCAAACTTACATGGACCCCACCATAACGTTTATTTTCCATCTAATCTACTAATACTGTTAAAAATACATGGATAAAGTGGAAAAACAAATTTCATATTGATCCGAAACTTCTGTGATCTGAAAAAGGGTTTCAATGGTAAACGATTAATCCCTCACTGTTTTTTGCAGTGTGGTCCAATCGATCTGTAGATCTGTCTTTTTTTTTTGCTCAAGCCTTAAAACAAGCTCTCCAAATGGATGGACGGTTTGGATCAATCAAGCAATGCTTTTTCTTGGACGGTGAGGATGGCATGTAAACATCACAATGGGCTCCATCATATTGGACAGCAAGATCGATTGATGGTGTGGAAGCTATATACATCAGGTGGGGTCCACATCAGTGTGGCCTACCAGCCTTGAAGCAAGCTGATATTTAAGTTTTTCCTTCAATCAGGTCCGTCCAAACGAACCACCGAGTGGGCCCACTCGGTGGATGGCATGGATAACATACATGTATCATCAGGTGGGCCACACATCAAAAGAGAGAGAGAGATAGGTGTAGTGGAGGGACCCCACTACTATGGGCCCCTCTTTGATCACAACACATACATCGAAGTGGGTTCCATCATAAGTGGGCCCTTAAATGAAAATCAACGGTGGATCACCCACCTATTAGCCTCCTTCTTTAACTCCTTGGACTCCTAGGCTCCTTAGCTTGCTCTTTTATGGTGGATGATAAAAATTTGAGGGTGGAGATGATAGGGGTAAGAAGTGGGCCACACCTAGCTTCTCTTATGGATGTTTTCTCTCCTCATGGTTGCTTTGAAAAAATGGTAGGAGAGAGAGAGAGAGAGAGAGAGAGAGAGAGAGAGAGAGAGAGAGATTGTAAGCGAGAGGACGGATGTGATAGGTGAAAGATGGGTGATGGGTGTGTACTTGACTTGTGAGTTGACTTTACAAAATCCAAAACTATCTATCTACACCGGTAAAAAATACAACCAGAAAAAATGGATGCACAGAGTGGATAAAATTGTGTGTATTTTTGTGTTCAGCAACTAAATGATGAGACGGGATGCGTTGATTGGTCCACCTAATTTAGAGGCCTTCTTAAGAAAGGCCCACTTGGGTATTTTCATCGGCAGCGGATTAGCTGTTACACGAGTGTTACCCTAACTGTCTGGAGCCCACCTTGATTTATTTGTTGTATATCCACACCGTTCATCTTTTTTTTTTTCCTTTTAAGATGTGATCCCAAACCTTAAGAAGATCCAAATCTCAAGTGGACCATACCATTAGAAATAGTCATGAATGACCACTAAACACTTTTTGTGGGCCAACAAAGTTTTGAATCAAGCTGATCTTTCTATGTTCCCTTCATCGAGGTACTATTGACATCATTAACAGGTTGGATGGTAAATAAACATTATGAAAACATTACCACGTGTCTTTGGAATTTTTAATGGTGAGGCACTCAATCACCACTGTTTCCTGTGGTGTGGTCCACCTGAGAATTTCATTTGTTTAAATTTTGGGACCAACTTATAAAATGAGCTGGATAAACTGATGGACGTTATGGATATACAAAATGTCATCAAGGTGGGCCCCATGGTAAGGTTAACATCCACTAAGGTGTTGCCTCGATAACACACAATCAGCTCCCATTTTCATCGGCACCAGACACGCTGAGCAAAAAGTCGTTTATTTGTATCAACCTTACGGAGTAGTTCAGCATGCCTTTTATGCTGCTGAGTAAATTATGTTGAGCCCACCGTAAATGTATATGATTTATCCATGCCGTCCATCCGTTTGTTAAAATCAATTTAGGATGTGAACCCAAATTTGAATCGTATCCAAACTACAAGTGGACCACACCACAGGAAACACTGGGAATAATGATTTCTACCGTTGAAACCACCCTACGGCTCACATTGATGTTTATTTGTCATCCCATCTGTTTTTAAGATTACACATATATAAATGAAGGAAAACACAAATATCATCTTGATCCAAAACTTCCGTTGCCCCCAAGAACTTTTCAACGGTAGACATTCAACTCACACTCTTTCCTGTGGTGTGGTACAGTTGAGCTTTTTATATACTTCGTTGTTGGTTTCAAGCCCTAAAATTATCTGTTAAAACGGATGCACGTTGATAAAATACAAAAATTACAACCCAAAAGAGTTTACTCAGTTACTCAGTACGCAATCCCACATCCCCTTTCAGAGCTTGGCCTTGCCTAGGCGTGGTACGAGCAATGCTTTTTCTTGGGCTGGGCTAAACTGACCCCGTAGGCCCAAGAGTAAAGAACTTCTAGATTTGAATTGGGCCTCATATGGCTTTTGAGCCTTTAGTATGTAAACGGGCTGGGCCTATGAGGGATATGCATCAGCCCAAGACCAACACAAAGCTGAAATTAGGCAACCCAAAACTTAACAAAAGTTAAAATTTTGATGTGTCAAACCTAACTGGGTGCCAATTAACCTGGGCCACCACAACTTGTGTGCGAGTATTTTTGTGTGTAACTCACAAGCATCCAAACAGGCCCAAGAAAACCAAAACTGGCTGTCTGCATTATGTAAAGTCTGAAGAAAAATAAAAATAAAAATACAACCAATCTGAAGAAAGAATATAAAAAATAATAATAATAAAAAGGCAGAAATCATATCAGAGACAGATCCTAAAGAACCGGGATCTTTAGCACGTCATCGTCATTTGTTTTCTCGATTGATATTGTGAGGGGAGCTTTCTCGTGAACTGAAATCCATCATCATTAACATTTTTCGCACGTGTCTTCTTTCTAGCCCCTGATTTAGAACCAGAGAAGAAGTCACTTCTGTGAGGCTTAACGTGACCATAGTCCGAATTTCGTCGCACATTTCGTGGAGGAGCTTCCAGCAGCACCTGTTCGCATGGGTCGGATTTACCATGGCCAAAGCCTTCGCAGCGGCACGTGTAGTCACCCCCAGTGGAGTCTGATTTACCAAGGTCAGAACCTTGGCGGCGGAGCATGGCCGGCCCCGTTTTCGTACCTTGGCAGGCGCCTTGACGACCTGGCGTACAACGTTGACCTTCGGATTATTTCCTTCTTGGGCTTGAGTCGGATTTACTAGGGTCAGAAGTACCTTGGCAGCTTCCGGCAGCACCCGATTCGCCTGGGTCTCAGCATCTCATTATATAAATGATTTTATCTCACCATATGTAATTTTCAATGTAAAGTTGGTGTTGGGTGCTGAGACTTCTCAATGAGCGCAGAAGCATCCCTGGACAGAATGAAACATATTATAGAGAATGAAAAAAAAAAAAGAAGAGTAAACACAAAAAATACAGATTTTACATGAAAAGTCCTAATAGGAAAAAACCATGATACAAAGCGGTAATCAATCCCCTATTATAAGAAGAATTATAAGAGATGGAACAACTTATAGATGAGAAATCCTAGTTCCATTCAAAACCTTTGAAAATGTGCTAAACTCCCTTTTGTTTTACCCTGTTTGCAAGATTAAAAGAGTATTTTTACACTTTCGTATGCAATTAGAAACAAAACCCGTACTTATGCAGAACTCCCACACACTATCGATCTGAATGTTGATTGAATTGACATGAATCAATAAACCATCGATCGAATCAAAACTTCTATCGATTGAATCGATAATGTTCAAAAACGTCCAACGAGCAAATTGGAATTTTTGATAATATTTTGATCGAATTGACAACCTTGTCAATCGAATAAAAATTTTTACTTTTAACACTAGGATTGAAGGCACCCGATCAACAATCTCCATCATGGCTTCAATCATCCATCTCCACTACTCCAATATGCTATCACTATATCTGATATTCAATAGTAGCACTATCATTATCGCTTCTTGTGAAAATTTTGTCTTCATTTTTTAGAGAATTATCTTTGCTATAGCCTAGACTTGATTTGTAACTATATTTTGTGGATGAGGTTAACAATTTTTCTAGTTTTGGGTCTCTGTAGGCATATCTCCAAGTATTCTTAGGACTCAAAAGAGAAAAAACTTCGAATTTTAGATTCTCATTTCAATTCTGAGTTATTATAACTCTAAGGTTTTGAAATTTAAGTCTAGTTTTGTTTTTTCAAAACAATCGAAAAAATGAAATTTTTCTAAAACATTGTTTTCAAGTTCTTCTTTTAATTTAAGATATTTTTCTCTTTAAATTTTTAGTTTGACAGCAATTTTATAACTTTCTCTGTACAAGGCATTGTAAGCATCTTGAAGACCATCTTTATTCTCATTTTCAAGGTCACTCTTGATATTTTCATAATGATCCTGGCTGTTCATTGTTTGATCCACTATGCATTTGACCATGGCCTAAAGATCAATACAAGGAAATCATATACCTCCATAGCAACTAGCAAAAACCATTGAAAAATGCAAGGTTGGCCTATTGGATTATTCTTATCTGGGAAAGGTGGACTGTTTGAAATTATCCTGCCTATTCACTGGTTGATCCTATGTGCATTTCATAAAATTATTTCCAAGTATTCTCCTAATGAAGTAACCACTTGTATTTTTTTCATTGATAATGAGAAAAGGAGTAGCTAGCAACATCATCCTTCCTAGCATAACATTACAAGAGATAGGATGTTTCATTGTCTTACATGCACAGCATTTCAAAGCCTTTGAAATATTATACCAGATTGAATTTGTCTTATATCTCACTCTCCTAAAATTTAGTTTAATAAAAATGGGTATTCTTAAAAGAATAAACTATAATGAATGCTTGGTGTCACTCTAACAAATAAATTAGACAAAGGTTATTATATATTCCAATTTTACTGCAAGTTTTATTATGCACAAAAATATATATTAAGAATAATACTCTATTAATATAATAAAAAAACAAAGCTGAGTTTTATTCTTAACTTTTATTTTATATAGCATATCATTATTAAAAATAAATAAATTTCTAATTAAAATGAAAAAAAAATGATTGAAAAATACTAAAAATATATGTATGGAACATACATATAATGAATATAAATATTTATAAAGTATTGTAAATTAATATTTACCTAATCAATTTTCTCCAATATCTTAATGGTACATATTCATATTCTCCATGAGTTTCCATTTAAGGCAGAAATGAAGTATTTATTAGTGGAAATTAAGTTGAATGACAACTAATAAAAGTCATCACACTAAGAATATGATTACATGCTTGTAACATGAACCAAGTTGAATGAGACTACAGGTTATCACACTAAGAATATGATTACATGCCTGTAACATGAACCGATGCCCCCATACAACTATAAGCAAACACTAAGTGTATGTTTCCATGGTTACAACCTTGTAACATGAACAGTGCCCCAACCATATGCAATAATAATTTCACTAGTTGTATCCCCCCATAGTGCCCGCACACGGGAACAGATTGGCTGTGTGGGGTCCAGATATATGTCCGTGACAAATCCACTCCGCCCATCTGTTTTGAAAGACCACGATAGGACACGATTCTAAAAGTCAGTCAGATTCAAAACTACTGTGGACCATACCACACGTTCGTGCATCAGGATGATATTTGTTGCAACAGTTTATCTAGTGTTAATAATTCTATCAACACGTTAGATGGCATAAAAACTTCATGGTCAGCTCCAAAAAAATTTCAACGGTGGATGTTGATTTTCCCACTTTCATTTAGTATGGCTTACCTGACTTTGAATCTTCCTGATTTTTGTAACGTTGTCTTATTTTCGTCTTTAAAAACAAATGGATAGAAGTGAATTTGTCAATGAAAAAATGGATGGACATGGTGGATTCTTGCAAACAGCACAGTAGGCCCACCGCCCACCTAGCTTCTGACAGCAGAAACTGTGTAGTCGATACCTTGACCGGACCTTTAAGCATCTAATCAGATCTACATGAGCCACCTTGATGTGTGTGTGTTTATCCATGCTATATATCCTTTTTCTTGGATCATGTTAAGGGACGCGGATTAGCCACTTACAGGTTGAGTCGCGAGACTCACTAATGAAGTGACATTACCAAATTCTGTAGGTCCCAATATGATGTATGTTTTGTATCCACACCATCCATCCATTTGGAGAGATCATTTTACGGCATTATTTAAAGAATGAGGCAGATCCAAAGCTGCAGTGGACCCCACCACAGAAAACAGTGGAGAGAGTAACGGCCACCATTGAAACCTTCCTAAGGTCCACCGTGATGTTTATTTGAGATTTAACCTGTTCATAAGTTAAAACAGGCATTAGATAAGAGAAAACACAAAATCAGCTAGATAGAAAACTTTTGTGGCCCTTAGAAGTTTTTAATGGTGGGCATAAGTCTCTCCACTGTTTCTGTGGTGGTGTCCACTCCAAATTTGGATCTCACTCATTCTTTGTCTCGTGCCCTAAAATGGTCTCTCCAAATGGATGGACGGTGTGGATACAAAACATACATCATGTCAGGACCCACGTAACTTGGTGACATCACTTCAGTAGCTAGTCTGTAGTCTCGCTACTCAACCTGTCAGTAGCTAATATATTGACTTAAAAATGAGACAATCCAACAATCTGATAGACTATACTAAAACGATAAGTTTATGTTGGATTAAAAGCACTACGCATTAAATGTAATAATATCTCTTGTCCGGTAATTATCTTGAAAAGGATGAATGCTTGGATATATACATCGTGAAGATCCATGCCATCCATCTATTTTACGGCCTGTGTGTTATGAGGCATGATCGAAAATGTGAAGCATATCCAAAGCTCAAGTGGACCTATTTATAACCTCACATAGATCTAGATAAAGGGAAAGCTTGATCCAAAACTTCCATGGCCCACAAAATATTTTCAATGGTAAGTGTTTAATTCCCACTTTGTTGTCCATTTAAGGCTTGGATATGGTTCTTGCTTTTGGTAATTTTACTAAAATAACATTTAAAAATGTATGGACGGTGTGGATAAAACCCATACATCACAGTGGCCATTGGACGCATTCTCCGTTCCTAGCTTGGGAAGGCCCGGTAGTTTCCAATCCCTGTTCGCGTACGCAGTATCTGTCGTCGCGCGAATGTCTTCCGCCCTTTCTAGATCATGATAACGGTTAACCTCCAAAAACTCGCGTGAATTTCTCATGCAGAACGTCTTCACTCACGTGGCTGGGATCCAGCCCGTTCATCAGCTCTGCCATCTTATATTTGGACGGGGGCCCAAAAGTCAGACCTATTCAACACTCGGGTAGGCTACACCATCACAAAAAGATGAGATGGGAAGCCCCACCATTAAAATAGTCCAATATTGTCTGTGTGGTCCACGTTGACGTTTATATTAATTTCATCTACTAACGGATTCCCCAAAAATCAGTACATTCTAGAAGACTCATGTGGAGAAAACCACGTTAATTTAGAGCATGATTTTACACTAGTTCCTATGGTGTGGCCCACCTGGAATGATTTTTAGACTGTATATGATAAAAAATGTAGGTATTGAAATAGCGGGCATCCAGCAACTCTGCTTCGTGGAAATATAACAAAGAGAAAAAGACAATATAGTATCTCTCTCTCTCTCTCTCTCTCTCTCTCTCTCTCTCTCTTTCTCACAGTTGGCTTTTTGTTTGAATTGCTGAAAGGAAGGAAGGTTAGTGTTGTTTTGTTGTGATAAAAGCTTCTTTTTTCTTTTCATTGTCTTCTGCTTTTGTTCATCTTTCTTGCAATGCATTTGCAGCATGAAAAGGAATTTTATAGATTTTGTTTCTATTAGGCTGTGTTTGGTTGACCACCAAATATCATGTAATTACATGATTATCTTGATATTTGAAATTTATTGATATTCCATATATAACTTTCTTGCTTGCCATGCTTGAAACGTCACTCAAAGATCGATGTTACTACACATCCCATTGTGGACTTTCAAATTGACAATTCATAAGAGAGAAATGGGCTGAGATTGTAGTCTTTATAGGGGTGGCAATGGGTCAGGTTTGGTTCCGGTCGAGGTCGGCCCGAGGCCAACCTGTTTATTAATAAACGGCTCAAGAATTTTGACCCAAGCTGACCCAACTCGACCCATTATGCTATGGCTCGACTTACCTGACCCAACCCCACACTACTATTATGGCTCGACTTACCTGACGCAACCCCACATTGCTACACTTGGTTTTAAGAGTTGCATTCTGACACTGCCAATAGCAACTCAATACTCGACGGTGCTCCATGGGCTGTACTAGAATGTATATGTTTTGTCCGTGCCGTTCATCTATTTTGGATCATTATTTTAGTACATGAGCCCAAAATTGAGGTAGATCGGCCACACCACAGGAAATAGTGGTGATTGAACACCCACCATGAAAGAGTTCTTGGGAGCCACAAAAGTTTTAGATTAAGCTGATATTTTTGTTTTCCCTTCATCAGGTAGGTCTGTCCGACTTAATCAATAGGTTGGATTGAAAATAAATGTTATGGTGGGCCTAGGAAGTTTTTTTAATGGTGGCCGTTCAATCACCCTTGTTTTCCTGTGGTGTGGTCCAACTGAGACTTGGATCTAACTCATTTTTGGGCTCTTGGCCTAAAAAAATGATACAAAATGGATGGACGGCATGGATAAAATACAGACATCATGATGGGACCCACAGAGCACTGTCCAATAGGGTCCATTATATGATTGATGTCTACTTATTATCTATTAATTTGTTTTGGATTTTGGGTCAGGTTGGGCCAGGTCATTTGGACCAGCTGGTAGGTCGAGTTGGGTAGGATCCAACTTGAATCCAATATGTTTACTTAAAGTGGCCACATTTTCTAACCTGAACCCAACCCATTACTCATTTAGCTTGGCCCAAATAGGCTATGTTCCTTTTCAGTAACTTAAACTGTTTATGTGCCATGATTTGGACGCCTAATTTGAGTTGCATATATGCTAGGTGTACAACTTTTTAGCACATGCATATGAACTATCACAGTTTTCCAGAGTATCAAGTAACTCCCAACATGAGGAAATATGCATCACTAGGTCCGAATTATCAACAGGCATTTTCATCTGTCCAGCACTCCATGCTAGGACCCCCCGCTCATGTTTCAGTGACCCATGCAATTCATCTGCACAAAAATATCCCTCTAGAAAATCCTAGTGATCTAATAATTAGCTTGCGCAATGACTATTAAAATAGACAGCAGTCCACATGCAACAATAACAAGTCCATTAATGTGGTTGTTGAGATCTTTCTTCGGATGATGGGATTTAATACAGTTCATTGATGAGTTCTTGGCTTGAGTGAAAATGTTGGTAATTCAGAAGAAGCGTTGCTTATTTCCTCTCTATAAATATTTTAGTTTTTATACTTAAAACAGCATAAACTTCTGTCAGGTCAGTTTATGGAGATCTACATTAGGATTATTATCAAAGTGAAATAAGGCGAACTTGTTGTGGCCCATTGCGAGATTAGATTTCATTTCAGTTGGGTGCTTATTAGTAAATAAAAGGAAGTTTGCATATGCTATTTTCATATTATCTCCTGTTGTCGATTTCTTAAATCTATAAGCAACGGGGTGTGTCGATGCCATCGATAGAACACTCAATGCGCGCAATCGAGCAAATGTTGATGCCATCGGAAAAATCTGAAAAATTCATATTTTGTTGCTGGAACGTTTTGGTGTTTTACTCGATGCCATTGAAGTTCCATCGAAAGTGTCACCGAGCACGCACACAGAATTGCGCAAGTGCGAGATTTGTTTCATATTCCGATTGTGATACTATGGTATACTATATGTAACTGGCGTAATCAATATTTGGGAAGGAAGAAGAGGTGTTCTAGGCTTTCAAATTTGTTCCTAAGGGTTTCAAGGGCATAGCTTGGGCTTCTGAGGTAGATTCGAGGCTTGTTCGAATCAGTAACTCTCCATCTCTTGTAATTTCTGCTTTCCCGAAAGGGTTTTTCCACAAAATTCGGATTATTTGTGTTTGGAATTGGTTGTGCGATTGGTAGTACTTCACTTGATTCAACTCTGTGTGCTTCCGCTATTCCCCAACATCTTCCACATTGAGACTGGTATATATTATTATACAGGTATTTTTGTTTGATCTATGTTTTGAGTTAGCCTCTAATGAATTGGTGAAAGCGTTTGGCTGCTAAATGTGTTAAGAGAGTATCCTCAAACTTTTTGTACTTCACTAAATCCAAGTCCAACCATTGCCTCAAGAAATAAATATCTGAGATGATAAGGACAACTGCTAACCGATTACACCCTTTTACTATGAATTACAAAGCTTGTTTAAGCTAAGCTTGTGTCGGCCCAGCCCAAGCTGTAGGTTCTTTTGTTATTTTCGCCTTTTTTTTCGGGGCATTTTTGCACTTTTTCGCCTTCTCTTCCTTTGTTTTATAGATGTAATTTAGTAATTTTTATGACCTCTTGGTTGGTAAAACAACCAACTTATCTTCCAAAATTAGTTCTGAGTCGACATCTCTGTTTCAGCTCTTATTGCTATGTATCCATTTCCTTTCTGCTACTAATAACTAAAAATAATAATAATAATTTAAGATTTACCACTAATTTGACAATCTAGTTAGTATTTGATATAAACTTTTGTGTGGTTTTCAATCTCATTTTCTACTTCTTCTTGTAAACTATTGGGACTTAAGGTTGTACATGATTCTTATTATCTCTCCATGTATATTGTACCTTGTAGTATTTCAACAAGCATTATGTTGGGCTTGTCCTTCTCTCATGGAACAAGTACCTTGGCTAGCAAGTTCAGTCAAAATGAACAATTTCTATGGTTTATATCTATCTTTTGCGGGATCCTAATGTGCAAGATTGTAAGTATTTCTATCTTTTAATTATTGCATTTTTTATATTGTTATTTGCTTTTAAAATACATTTAAATGGCATACTATGGGTTAGGCGCTTGGGCTGGCCTAGGGTCTACTTTAGATGGCAATATATTGGATTATAATATATTGAACTTTATTTGCAAAATGATTTTCTTGGTTCTTCATAAAACACAATTTTGGCGGTCCATCACATCCAAAAACTGCCTTGTTACATCTTGTGACTTTTTTCCTACAAAAGGTGGGATGAAGGGTTAAGCCTCGCATATTGTAGAGACAACGCTACAAAATCATAGAATTGTTGTTGGATGTCTTGATGTGGGCCCCCCTTGGTTTATGAAATTGAGAAAAAATATTGTAATCAAACTACCCCTAAACATTTTTTAATCCTCTAAAAGGAAACTGATTTCATCATTTTCTGCACTAGAAGTATGCATATAATCTTCCAATTCACCAAAGCTATTCATCTAGTGTTTCAAAGTATCGAGTACAAATGACATTGACATACTAGTAACATGTGATGCCTCTAATCTGTAACAACTCTTTTATATGCATAATAAGCATTTCTTCAATATAGGAAACGAATATATATATATACACACGCGCGCGCGCGGAAACGCTCACCTGTGAACCAGTTCGTACATACTACATATGAACTTTTTTGAGAAACCATCATACGTGATGTGGATCCAAAATCTGAACCGTTCATGTGAAGCAACACCTCGTGAAACCCTCCCGGGACCAAGTTTTACTTTGATCTAAACTTTGATGGGCCATGAAAAATGAAAACAGTTTCCTCCCTTTATTTGCATTTCTCTTTGCTATGGCCCACCAGAATTTTAGATCAGGGTGAAATTTTGTCACAAGGGGTTTCATGGGATTCCGCATCACATGGACCGTTCAGATTAGACACCCATGACACGTGTGCAAAGGCGCGCACGTGCGTAGGTGCGCAGGGGAGCATGACTCTATATATATATATATATATATATATAGTTTAGGAATATTTGTCTACTTAGAAACAAATTATGGAATAGAATACTAAACTGGTAATGAGTGATAATCACCTTGAAAGTTGTTTCTAAAGAAACAATTCAGGTTGCACAGTGTCTTAAAGAATCTCAGCATTTCCTACATGTGACATTTAGATCTTTTTGAATTTACAATCTTTTATATTTTGCTGTTTCACTTTTGAAGGTCTATGAAGTCACAGGTCGGATTAGCTTATTGTACTTCAAGGGCTACACCAAGCTAAGCAAAGCAGAATTGATTGAGTGGAATAACCGGTAAATATATGTTGTATGAGGCTGTGTTTGCATAGTTGTTCTGTTTCGGTAGACTATCTTTAGTTGGTTTCCAGGAAATAAAAATTTGATAAATTTCTCCATGCAGGGGATTCTCAACATTTCATGCGCTTGTTGCTGCACTTGTTACTTTCTACCTTGTAATGTTATCAGATATTTTTCAGGATGGCTCTAGTGCTGAGTTGATGATAAATAGAAAATCTATTGTATCTGACCATAACGGGGGTAAGTTGTTACTACAAAATTTAAACTTAAAACATTTTTGTTATAGTGAACTCATAACCATATAGCAAGATTCAATTTTATTTTCTCATGAAGTAGAGTTTTCTTACTTTAACCATTTTATATTTTATCTGAACAATAGCAATTGCCTACTTTGAACCCAATAATAGAAAATTATGTAGCATTAGCAAGCCAAGCATGAAGCTTTTATGTCAAAATGTATAGCACATCCAATTACAATGTGAAAGTTTGCATTCATGCATACCTGAAGACCACAAACCTTAAAATTAAAAGCATGTATTTGTACTAGAGCTGGGCATCGAGTTGAGTCGGACCGAGTTAGGACTGACCCAACTCGACTCGGTTTTGAAATAGACCTGATCCGAACTCAACCCGACTCGGTACCGAGTCCAGCATGCCTGACCCGATCCGAGTCCGGGTCTGGCCTGGACTAACCTGGACCGAGTCCGACCTGGTCACAGGTACTGAGTCGGGTCGAGTCATCACCGAGTCAGGTCAGGTGTGGCAGGTATCCGCAAGCTGAAATCACAGCTCAGAACTTAGGTGCACCTGCCAGAATTGCAGCCTCTCCATCAGCTACACGGCATCTCATATCTGAAATGTCAAATCTGGTTTTTTTTATGTAGGAGTCGGGTTTCGGATCAAGTCGAGTCAGTACCAAGTCGGATTTCGGGTCAAGTCCAGTCGAGTTACTGGGTGACCAGAACTCGACTCAATTTGAATTCGGATTGGACGAAGTCTACTCAGTTCGGATCGATTCAACCACTCGGTTCGGGTCGAGTCGAGTCATCCCATGCCCAACTCTAATTTGTACTACTATTGAATTCACCTTATTGTGATCTAAACTATATAAAAGTTGTGTATAATGCACTCATGTAGTCTTTCTTAAACAAATCATCAATTCATTCCCATTATCTATGTGACGAGATTTATCCAACTCTTGAAGTATAGATAAATGCACTAGAACTATACGCTGAAGACCATAATAGAACAATGAGAACCCACACCCAATTGCAAGAAGAACACACTTGAGAGAAATCAAGAAGAAGGATTTTATTCACTTGCAACGACAATCTCTACAACTCAAGCTCATGAGCACAATTTATAGATCCTAGGGAACTTTCTAGGTACGTTCCTAGAGCATTTACTAATTATTAAGGTCATTATGGTTAATGAATTTCTACACATTTCTTCTCTAGATAATTCCAAATACTAGATAATGACAACTTCATGCTTTTTTAGAGACTTCTACCAAATTACCAAAAAAAAAAAAAAAACCCTTATAACAAAACACTAAAATATGGATATACATAAAAGAGAAAATTACAGAAATGCCAATCAATGTTCACACAAAACTTTAACACTGCATCTTTTGTTTGATGGAATCCATAAGTAGAAATATCCACTCTAGCCTCTCCTTTCTTTTTTTTTCAAATGTGAAGCTAAGCACCATCAATCTTAGCCAAACCTGCCTGAGTATCTTAATATGAAGAAGCATCTTTGCCATCTTCTTGAAACATAAAAAATACCCACCTCTTATAGATTGGATTCTTAGGCTCATTTAGATCTTTAAGAAAACAGCTCAATTTACGAACAGTACTGCACAATATAATAATCATAACTTCTTATTGTATAATTTTTATTGTTGTTATTGCTACTACCATAACTAGTAGTATGGTAGTGGTAGCAGTAGTATAGGATTGAGTAAAATTTATAGTTAGGGACAATGTTGTAGGGGCTCTTGTTTCTCATTTACACTATAATCATTATCCGATAGTTATATTTAGCAGTGTCTCCAAGCTCTCATCTTCCCACCATTTTCGCATTCTTTGTAATAGCTTGGAATTCCATGTGTTATATGTAGAAAGGAGTAAAAATAAGATTAGTTTTTTGTTATAATTTTTTTTTTTTTTTTTTATGAATAGGGAGGAGGTTGAATTGCTTAGGTTTTCCTTCAAGTAGACTACTAACTGTTTGGTACAATACACTTCGGATTTCTCAAATTCTAGTCAATTGTTTAATTCAATGTTTTCCGCACTTCATGCAGTTTTCGATTGGTTATTTTCTTTCGGACCTGGGAATGATCCTTCGGTATTTTCCAGCTTTAGGTGGTAAAGAATTTGTTAGTATCTATATGTGTATGTTACTAATAACTGAGCATTTTGATTGCTTGAAATTCTTTTATTCAATGTTCAAAAATTCACCAAAGACTTGGAATTCAGCCAAGTTTGTACATTTGGCTGGAGTACCGACTCCAGGACATTAGCATGAAAAATGCCTACAATAATCTCATGTATTTCTTATAAAGTTGAAGATCTTTACGTGCAATGTTGAACAACTTGAGCTTGATCTTATCATCGATTTTCAAATGAGGTTCAACTGAGTATGGATGACTCATAATATTTTCAATAAAATGAGATTTTAGGCCTAGTATTTGGTCGAAAAATTCTGAATTGACCATAAATTTTTAGTGATTTCCATTGACTAGGCTGAGTTGAGTCAGTTTCCCACTTTCAAATTACTTAGTTTCCAACTGATGTCTTAAGTTTTTTTTTTAAAATTAGGAAACATTTGACATTGGAAATTAATCTGATCTTCTCTATTTAGGTTGTACATCATTTACTTGCTTTATATTCGCTCATCCCTCACTCATAAGTGGCAAAGCACAGATCTACATACTAATGGTTTTGCTTACAAAGGCTACAACTCCCTTTGTAAATATAAGATGGTAAATTTAGCATCTGGAAAAAAAAAAAAAAAAATCATTTATTTCACCTTCATAACAGTTAGCTTGGCTTATTGACTTAAAACATATCTGCAGGTATTTGGATGTCGCTGGACAGAAAAGTTCTAGCCTTTATGTCTATAATGGCATTGCACTTTTCCTTGGCTGGTTGGTATGGTTATTTATCCACTTCAAGACCTGTATTTTTAATTTTTAATTTGGGAGTCCTATTAATTTTATACACATGACAATGCACATGCATTAGGCTGCAAGTTCTATATGAAATACACAACATGCTTCTTCTTCTTATTCTTCTTTTGTTAAAATAAGTGGATCAAGGTCCTGTGCTTGTAATTTGTAGAAGTTAAGCATATGTGGGGTTGGTAAGTTTGTGCCATGCCATAGTATATTGTTTACTAATTGTATCTAAGTCAAGGTTCTATTAATCATCCATGACATCAGGACTGGGCTAGCTCGTTTCTCAATAGAACATGAAATCTGGGCAAAGGCCTAAGATTTTCTACAGTCATAAATGGGCCAAGCTGCAAGCGCAAGGAAGAACTTCAAAGAAAAAGGTTGCCAAGCTTGGCTCAGGCCCACACAATTATTAATCAGGTGAACAAGCCTAAAAATCAAACAAAATATATGTCCCAAAATTAGGTCCAATTTAGCCCATGAAAGACTAGGACTGGAGACATGAAAGACAACAGGGTTAAAGACCAACCCCAGCTTATGAGCACACATCTTTGTGCATCATTGCACAAGAAATGAGTCCCATTGAAATTTAATCCAGTGTCTTTCACTTTTCAATTTTATTGAGGTAATTCATACTCTAAAATTCAGAGGCTATTAGGCAATTACATGTGTAACTCTTAACTGTTCTAGAGAAGTAATATCTAAAAACTGACCCAACTTGGAACTGGATACTAAGAACCTAGCAAATCTGAGTCAACTTTGTTGAGCCCCAAGTATCTAAATGTGTTAATAAACATTGCTCTCAAGACTTTGAAGTCATTCCAAGCCTTTCTATCATCTAAGCAGTAAAATTAGGTTTTTTTAAGTATGAAATCTTTCTAGTTAATCTATTTCTTCGACTATATCAAGATCTGAAATCCCTTTGATGATATGTGCTTCCAGGTTGCGAGAATCCTCCTTTTCATCTACTGCTTTATCCACATGTACCGTCACTTTGATCAGGTTTGTAATTCTTGGTTCACTTCATCCTTATCTGTGTGTTTGGATTTTTGGGTTCTGATCTTTGTCATAAAATTTATAGCAATATTCATAAACTCGAAAATTTCATAATAAGGAGTTTACTTAGAATATTTGAACTGGTACATGAGTTGGATCAATTCAAGTCAACCAAGATGAGTTTTGAGTTGATCAATGAGTTTTTGAGCATTGGTTATTACCAAAAACATTTACATCTAACTAAAAGATGTGATATTTATGTGTACTGTTCATTTAGAATTTACAATTTAATAATTTAAAGTTGAAACAATATGATATTATGGTGTTGAAAATTTAAGCAGTTTTATAGTCTACTATAAGGATAGTCACTTCTACTTGTATTTTTGTAGTATTTTTACCTACTCTTTCAACGTCTTTTATTCACTAGTCCATTTTTATTTTCCATAATAAATGCAATATTTTAGTCAAAAAATTTGTTCTTTGGAACTTACAGGTGAGTTTCTCATTATTTTTTGAAAATTGTTCAAAATTCAACAAAAAAAAAAAATCAAACAGAAGCTTTGAAAATGGAGAGATTGTCATTATGATTATATGTTGAACACTAGAATACACATTAATGATAATATGTTGAACACCAGAATACACATATTATAAATAGAGGGTTATAAGATCCTGTAAAGCAGAGAAAACGCGGCTTATTTACATCCAAAATTTTATGCATGTGGGGCCCATGGTTTTGTGACTTAGAGGAATGATCTAATGAGCCCCACCCTGAATAGGGGATGCCCCAAGGATCCCAAACCCACAAACTTTGGACTAATTTCCACTGAAAAGGGGGCCAAATTGTACTTGTAAGTTGTCAATCTAAGAGAGTTTTGGGCATCAACCATGCATGGTAGGGCCAATCAGATGATGGTTTGAATCGGAGAAACACGAACCCACATTTATGGGATTGTGTGACAACAAATTACTCATTCTCTTATGCGCAAGGACCCTATAGTTCCTGGGTGCTTACTCATGCGTCAGTGGTAGACTCGCAGGAGTTTCAACACGAGGTCATGGGTTCGAGTACCCATTGTGGTGAAATCCCACTGTGGTGTGAGTGCATGGGTGTGTATGGGGTATGAGTGCGTGTTTTGAAAAAATTAACAATAATAAATAAATAAATAAAAAGGACCCTATAGTTCCTGGGTGCTTACTCATGCATCGGTGGTAGACTCGCAAGAGTTTCAACACTAGGTCATGGGTTCGAGTACCCATTGTGATGAAATCCCACTGTGATGTGAGTGCGTGTGTACAAAAATAATAATAATAAATGAATGAATGAACAAAAAGGACCCTATAGTTCCTCATTAATCACTAATAATGGAAATGACGGTGTTGTGGCATTACCCATTGAGGATTTTAGATGACTAGGTGAGCATTTGGAACATTCTATATTCACGCTGAGCAGAAGGTCTATTGTGCACAATTCAACCACTTGACGTTGATAACTCACTCGCCATTAAGAATACCACTGGGATTTGTTGCATCCAGAATACCAAGTAATATTTTGTTATATGATATCTTATTTGGTTGTGGTGGTTGTTGTTGGTGGTGGTGGTGTTTTCAGGTGAGAATGGTTTTTCCCTTGGGCTTCTACAGCTTGCTTGTGGTGCCACCTATGATGGCATTGATGAACTTGATTTGGTTTTGGAAAATATTCAAGGGTATGAAGAAGTCTCTCTCCAAAGGAAGACACATGCATTAATTCAATGTTAGGTCTGGCCTATTGGATCTTACTCTTATGTATGTTTGCACATTGCATCTTGCACTTCTATGTTGTTTATCCCTTGGCCATATCAATATAGGAGAAGGTTTTAGTGTTCATTTTTTGTACCCCCATAAAAATTTGCAAAACGCTACAAAACGGTTTAGATGATATGTCACAGGAGGTTGACATCGTCTACACTTGTCATATGGCACTGGTACCCCTTTTTAGGCATAAGCCACATCTGTCCATCCTTTCAATATCTCTTATTACTTTGTTAGAAATCCTTTTTCTGAACCGAGAAAGTATGGCCTTTTTGCAGCGTATCTGATGAGCAGACTAACCTGATTTTGGGGAGAGGGCATGCTCGATTTTGGGGAGAGGGCATGCTCTGTATGACAAATGGTCTGAATCTCAAACAGCCACAAATGGGCAGCTTTTTAGCATTTTCTTTCCCAGATGAGAAGGAATGAGCACATGTACATGATCAAGGATACCCACGGTAAGCATGCGCTTACCCAAAACATTAGGCAAATATACACAGTAGACTGCTCACCTTATGAGTGAACTGGTCTATTTTAAGAGGGACCCACATGACATTGAAGAAGCCATTTTGTCTCCAATGTCACGCGAAGCCATTATATGCAATGGGTAAAACAACTGAAATATGTGGGGACCGAAATCCTTTGCAACACCCATTTTATTCAATGGGCAGAACAACTGAGCTATGTGGGGCCCTTCATCTGTACATAAAGAGGTTTGCTAGGAGCCCTTCTCCCCCACCATGTGATGATCAACACCGTTTGTAGGTCCCGACAACAGACATGATTCATGTTGAAAACATCCTACTCATAAGAGATTTTACCATCCGTGCAAAGTGACTGCAAGCAATGGTCCATATACCAATCATTTAACATTATTGTGGGCATGTTATCTGGAAAGATATATAGTATGGTACCATAAATTGTGGTACACCTTACGTTGCATCTAGGTGATCAATGATTTGTTGGTGAAATTGAGTAAATGATTAGGAAGAGCTGGATTTTCTATGCTTAGGGAGGGAGACTTGCATACAAGGATCAAGGGTTACTTAAATGCATGGTATGAGTGTGTTCCATGGACTGAAATATACCTTGTATATTTAGCATACCTTATATAGTTGGTTTTCCATAGGTAGATGATTCTGATTTTATTTCTTTCCTTGTATAGATACTGTAATCTCTATATATTCAACCTTTTGGGTTGTCTCATGTACACAAAAGCTTTCAGCTCCTCTCGGTTTACATGGTATCGGAGCCTTATTGATCTAAATCCGGCACCACCCGTCAGATCTGGCCACCCTGTTGCGTCCGATCATCCCTCTGCTCGTCCAGCGCCATCTGCTGCTCGTCCCGCGTCCCCTGTTGAAGATTTGATCACCCCTGCGTCGTCCGACCGCCCTCTGGTGAAGATCCGACTACCTCTGCGTCTTCCGACCGTCCCCTGTTGAAGATCCGACCACCCCTGCGCGTCCGACCGTCCCCTGTTGAAGATCCGACCACCCCCTACCCATCCGACCACCCGTCCGACCACTTCTGCTCCTCCACCATCGCCCCTCTGCTCGTCCAGCGTCGCCCGGTCACTCGTTCTCTTCGAGTTCCAGCAACCTCATCCAGATCTGTTGCTCCCATCCAAATCTGTTAACAATCTGTTGTTGTTGCTCCCATCTAGATCTGTTACTGTTGCTGCTGCGTCGCCAGATCTACATTTTTCAGATCCAGATACTGCTACCCGTTGCCATCCAGAGGTCCTATTACTGTTGTTCCTATTCTGCCAAGATCCTATTTCGCCAAGATCGGGACCTACTATTGCATTCTTTGTTGCCATTTTAAATGCTACCTGTTGTTGTTCCTATTCTGTCAGATCCAGATACTTCTACCCCTTGGCTATCTCCTGTTATACGGTACATCTAAAACATTCTTCTGCTGCAACTCTTTGCGTTCTTTACATTAATTTCGATCAATCGACAAGAACTCATCACGTACAGAGGCCCCATGGTGTAGTTTTGATGGTACCAACTATTCACTATGGGTCATCCATTTTCAGAACTTCCTCAAGGGTCGTGGTTTGTGGGGACTAATTGATGGATCTGTTACTATTCTCACTTCCACAGATGCCGATAAATTGGTTGATTGGGAAATGAACAATAGACGGATTATTAACTGAATTCTCGATTCGGTCGATCGGTCCATTGTTGTTGGCCTCACACCTCATCGCACGGCTTAGGCAATGTGGGACCGTCTTCAGACAATTTATCAACAAAGTAATGCGGCCCGGTCATATCGTCTAGAACAAGATCTCGTTAATCTTACTCAGGGTGACGACAGTATTCAATCATTTTATTCTAAAATTGTCACAATTTGGACTGAGATGGCCTTGATGGATCCAATATTTCCTAATGACTTTAGGATTTTCCAAACTATGCGCGAGAGTGCGCAAGTTCGCCAATTTCTTATGAAACTGCGTCCGGAATTCGAGCATTGTCGAGCTGCTCTCTTGAACCGTAGCCCTACTCCTTCATTGAATTCGGTTATTAATGATCTATTGGCTGAGGAACAACGACTGAAAGTTCTATCACTTCCTTCCTCGACTCCGGGATCATCTGATATGGTGCTTGCTGTGTCCACCACTACACCAACACGTGGCTCCTCTCTTTTAACCTGTCGCGGCTGCAACAAGGTGGGTCATGTTGTCGCTCAATGCAAAGAATGGTGCACTTATTGTCGACGAACTGGTCATGGTATTCAAGACTGCCGTACACGTGCATATGCATCTTCTTCCGTCCGTGGACATGGTGGTCGTGGTCGTGGCCGTGGTCGTGCTCTTTCTGCTACTGCTGCCACTATTTCTTCCGAGCCGACTGTTACTGATTCTACATCTACTGTTTCTGCTGAAGGTCTTTCATCTCCGTTGACTCCTGCGATGCTCCAGCAAATCGTTCAGGCCCTTTCTGCGGCCGGTATGTCAGGTATATCCCCATCTTCTACATGGTTCTTCGATTCGGGTGCTTCCAATCATATGACCGGTGCTGTATCCCATCTTCGTGACATTCGTCCCTACACCGGCAATCAGGCTATTTCTACTGCGGATGGCACTAGACTACCTATTCAGTCTGTTGGATCATTGACTTTCTCTCCTTCTGCTCATCGCCAATTCACCCTTCGTGATGTGTTTCATGTCCCTAACCTCTCCTCCAATTTAATTTCAATTGGTCAACTCACATCAAATAACTGCTTAGTCATATTTCTTCCCAACTGTTGTTTTGTGCAGGATCTGGCGACGGGGAAGGTACTTGGGAGGGGTAGGCGGCATGGTCGTCTGTACGTGCTGGATTTTGATCCATCTGTCACTCCGGCTTGTTGTTTCTTTTCTCCTTCTTCATCAGATATTTCTTCAACAAATAAATTGTGGAAACTATGGCACTTTTGCCTGGGTCATCCACATTCCGATCGGTTACTTCAGTTAATTTCGTCTGACATGTTAGGAAATATTTCTCTTAATAAAAATGATTTGGATTATTCTTGTTCTTTCTGTTGTCTTTCAAAAAGTAAGTGTGTTCCATTTTTCCTAAGTACTACAAAATCATCTTCTATGTTTGAACTTGTGCATACGGATGTCTGGGGTCCTTCACCAATTATGTCTCTCTCTGGGTTACGATACTATGTTATATTCATTGATGATTTCACACGTTACACTTGGATTTACTTTCTGCAATCGAAGTCACAGGTTTTTGAAAAATTCAAGTTATTTCACTCTATGGTGGAGACTCAATTTCGGGTTTCAGTTCAAACTCTCCGCTCTGACTCAGGGGGGAATATCTCTCAACTGATTTTCGTACATTTCTTCAAGGGCATGGAATTATTCATCAAACCACCTGTTCTGATACTCCACAACAGAACGGGGTGGCTGAAAGAAAAAATCGTCATATTGTTGAAACTGCCAACACCCTGATGACAGCTATGAGTGTTCCTCGTTCTTTCTGGGCTGAAGCAATGTTACATTCCGTCTACTTGATTAACCGGATGCCAACCAAAGTTCTGAACAGTAAATCTCCTTACTCTGTTCTCACCGGCTTACCTCCTGCATATTCCACATTTCGTGTTTTTGGTTGTATCTGTTATGTTCACCTGGCTTCACGTGAACGTAACAAACTATCTCCAAAATCAGTCAAATGTATGTACTTGGGATTTGGGGAAACTCAGAAGGGTTTTCGATGTTATGATCCGGTTTCTCGTCGTGTTCGGGTTTCACGACATGTTGTTTTTCTTGAGCACATTGCTTTTCATTCATCTCTTCCTCCTCCGCACACTCCAAACTCTCCTGGTCTAACTGCCTTTCCAGAAATTCCGTTTGCCTCAAGTACTCTCCCTCGTCCGTTGCAGGTTTACTCACGTCGACCACGTACAGATCCACCACCTATTACTCAACCCGAACCTACTGTACCCGTTGCTGATCCCGAACTTACCTCGATCCGTCGTTCCGCTCGTGAACATCGAGCGCCTGATCGGTTGATATGCTCTATGTCTGCCATGAATGCTACTCTGGATACCGTTTCTATTCCTACTTCATACTCTCAGGCAGCCACTCATGATTGTTGGAAGAAGGCTATGGCAGAAGAACTTGCAGCATTGGAAGATAATCATACGTGGGACATTGTCACTCGACCTGCTGACCAACAGCTAATTGGTAGCAAATGGATTTATTCGGTCAAACTCAAGTCTGATGGATCATTGGATCGATACAAGGCTCGACTTGTCGCTCAGGGATACAAACAGGAATACGGAATTGATTATGATGAGACTTTCGCTCCCGTGGCCAAGATGAAAACTGTTCGTACTCTTCTGGCTATATCTTCTGTTCGCTCATGGCCACTCGCTCAGATGGATGTGAAAAATGCATTTCTTCATAAAAACTTCCAAGAAACCGTATAATTGAAACCTCCTCTTGGCTCTCTAATCCCTGACAATAAGGTATGTCGCCTAAAGAAAGCCTTGTACGGCCTCAAACAGGCACCTCGGGCATGGTTCCAACGCTTTCACGATGTTGTTACGGGTGCTGGCTTTACTCAAAGTGGTCATGACCCATCCTTATTTTTGCGCATCACTGCTCACGAAATTGTCATTGTTCTGGTCTATGTTGACGACCTCCTCCTGACTGGTAGCGATGCTACTGGCATCTCGGCTTTAAAGGAAGTTCTGCAATCCTCCTTCAAGATGAAAGACCTCGGCCATCTCACATACTTTCTTGGGCTTGAAATTTCACGTTCTAAACGTGGGATCCTGGTCAGCCAGCGTAAATATGCCAAGGATCTTCTCGCTTTGGCATCATTGACAGATCAGAAAACAGTTCAGACTCCCTTAGAACTTAACATTCATTATGGCCGCGACGATGGTGATCTACTTGCACAGCCCGACTTATACCGCCGTTTGGTTGGGAGTCTGGTTTACTTAACTATGACTCGCCCTGATATTGCCTACGCTGTCCAAGTCGTCAGTCAATTTGTTTCTGCTCCTCGGACTCTTCATATGATTGCGGTGTTACGCATCCTATGGTACCTACGTGGAACTCTAGATCAATTACTGTTCTTCTCCTCCACGGCGACTCTAAACCTTCGTGCTTATTCGGATGCTGATTGGGCCGGTTGCGCTCTCACATGAAGATCTACCACTGGCTACTGTGTTTTTCTCGGCACTTCTCTTATCTCTTGGAAGTGTAAGAAGCAGGCCACTGTTTCTAAATCAAGCACAGAAGCCGAGTATCGGGCGATGTCTGCTACATGTAGTGAGCTTGTTTGGTTACGTGGACTTCTTTCTGACTTGGGCGTTCCTGTGCAGAATCCTACTCCACTCCATGTTGATAATCTCAGTGCCATTCAGATTGCCTCTAACCCAGTTTTTCATGAACGGACGAAGCATATTGAAGTTGACTGTCACTTTATCCATGAGAAATTTCAGTCTGGGCTCATTTCTTTACCACATGTTACATCCCATGATCAGATTGCAGACATTCTCACTAAGTCCTTAACTTCTACACATCACTCATTTCTCGTTGGCAAACTATTACTTGTCGATGACCCGCATTAGTTTGAGGGGGGATGTTAGACAGACTGAAATATACCTTGTATAGCTAGCATACCTTGTATAGTTGCATCTAGGTGATCAATGATTTGTTGGTGAAATTGAGTAAATGATTAGGAAGAGCTGGATTTTCTATGCTTAGGGAGGGAGACTTGCATACAAGGATCAAGGGTTACTTAAATGCATGGTATGAGTGTGTTCCATGGATCTTTATGAGTGTTGGACATGAACTCCAATATATGTTAGGATTTTGTGTTTGGACTCATGACAGCATGGTTATGGGATTTTGTATTTGGATGACACCTATTGAAAGGCTTTTCTGTAAAGAGTGTGCTGTTGGAGTGTTGTTGAAGAGCTGAGCTATGGCTGAGTATAGTTGGAAGTATTTTTATTTCTTTTGATAGGTCATTGAGGCCACTACCTCTCCAAATGCTATGGCAAGAAAGCTCAATCTTGGTCAATGCCTCAAGAGAGTAGGTATACTACCAACTCAGCTACTGAGCTGGGTTTCTTGAGTGAAGCTATCCAATCATCCATATGATCACAACCATATGGAAGGAGTTGGATCCCTACTCATGGCTGAGTAGTAGACTCACAAGAGTTTCAACACTAAGGTCATCATGGGTTCAAGTACCCATTGTGGTTTGTGTGGGTGTAATATATATATATGGAAGGAGTCAATATTGAAGAGTTTCACTAAAGAGTGATAAGTTCCGTTAGTTTAAGATAATGTATTTAAATTTATACTATGTATCTAGGTTGGCCAACTTGCTAAATTGACTCGGGATTTGCCTGACTTAACTTGTTTTTAACCCTTTCTAAGTCAAAACCAGTGGAGAATTGGTGGGGGTTATTGTTAGAGCTGATGCCTTAAATCTTCAAGGCTGCTCGACCGGTCAAGGGGACTGCTCGACCAGTCGAGGGAGCAACTCAACTAGTCGAGGACGGCTCGACTCAAAGTCCAGCGAGCTCAGTTTTTTGGTGTCTGTGATGCTCGACAAGTCGAGGGGCCCTCCTTCGACTAGTCGAGGTTACGCAGATCCTGCGCGGACTGGGTAAATTTGAGGCAGGTTCCGGACTTTTCCGGACTAGGTGCGTAAGTGGAGTTTCCTAAACTATAAATAGGGGTCCCTAGGGCTCTTCTAAGTGATTCTAAGGCTTTCTAAAGGAGTTCCAAGGATTCCTAAAAGAGTTTTAGGATTTCTAAAGGGTGTAGCAAGGGTGAGATTCGAGGTTGTTCGAATCGGGTAAGTCTTCTCTCTTTGTAATTTCTATTTTCATAGTGGAGATCTGTCGCTTTGTACCGTAGTTTTTTTCCACAAGGGTTTTCCACATTAAATCTTTGTATTCTCTTGTGTGTGCTTGGTGCCATTAGATTGCTATCATAGATCTAGATCTGTGTGATTCCGCAGGCCAAAATCCCAACAGGGGTCAAAGTCGAACCAAACATATACGAGTTCGCTTGAGTTCCGAAGTGCTTGGTGACTTGTCAAAGCGACATAAATGGAGCGAGTCTTGTCAATTCACATGGCATTTTGTAGAATCAAGGTTAGGCTAGCATCTTGGGTTAATGTGTGAATCATTTGAATTATCACATTAATATGGTGGCAACCTCACAGTAAATGCTGGTCTTTTTTTCTCCTTTTTTCTTTCTAGCATCCTTGGAGGAATCACTTCCAAGGGATTGGTGAGGAACTTATGCAAGAGGACTTCAAGAGAACACAGACTCAGGTGATTCTCCTAGAAGGGAAATGTCTCTACCAGCTGACTAATGAGCAAGAGATAATTTCTAGGGTTTTTCGACCCTTTCTCCTTCTTTAAGGGCCTGTTTGGACTCATGGAAAGCATAGGAAAGGAAATGGTATTCCTTCCAAAACCTTCCTTTGGTAATGGAAATTAACTTCACTTCTTTTGTTTTTTCGTTTGTTTTTCAATAAGATTTTCTTCAAAATTTAGGATTATTATTTAGCAAAATAAAAATCTTTTTAGAGAAAATTCTAGATATTTTTACTGCAAATTTCCTTAGGAATCCTTGTTTTACCAAATAATGCTTAAAGGATTCTATATTAAAAGGAGACTCTTTTTCATTGAGGAAATTACACAATGCCCTCATCTAAGTTTTTCTTTAAAAATTAGTGAAAGTTGAGAATTGCGAGGCTCCACTTGGTATGTGTATAACATCAACGTCCATCCAACATATGCAACCCACCATGGTGACACACCAACAAAAAATTAGGTCAATCAAATCATCAGATGGGATACACATCAATTTGGATGTTTTTAGTGGTGTATATAATTTTTTTTTATGGATTGGCCCACTTCATAATTGGATCCACCATATTTTTTGTTTACCTAATTATTATTTTGGTGTACATCTATTGGATGGGTTAGATGTCAAACATATGCCAAGTGGGCTCTACAATTTTGAATTCTCCAACTTTATAAGAGTGTCATTCACATTGGTCAAATTAACACATATGGCACATGTAGATTACTTGAAGATGGATAGTGGCAATCTGGCATACACAATATATTAACGGGAGCTTGAAGCTGAATTGTGGCACGTTTGGTACATGTGAGGTGTTTTAAGTTGTACAGTGACACATGTGGCAAGTATTGGCGCAGCATTCGATATATAGACACTTAAAGCTAGCGGCTAGCACCTATCCATATTAGCACCATTAGCACATGTGACATACTTGGAGTGATTGAAGACGGACGATAGCACATATATGGGGCATATTGGCACATGTGAATGCAAGGAGAAGATGAATAGTGCCACATGTGTCACATTAGCCATGTGGGATGTTTAACAAATGTAGGGCACAATAAAAAGATGAATATTGGTAACACATGCGGCACATCGACATATGTGCCACGTGTGAAGATGGATGGCAGCCCATGTCATAGGATTGAAGATGGAAGGTGGCACATTTGTGCTTAACCTTTGAAAAAACCATTTTCCTTCCATAGAGGAAAAATGCTGATCTTGAATGGGAGGTAGGAAAATAATTTGTTAATTTTCCAACAAAGAAGTTGAAAATTAATGTTTTTCCACAAACTCCTACAAAGAAAGATTCGACAAATGAGAACAATGTTTTAGAATGAATCCAAACAGACTGACAAAAGAGTCTAGTGCTTTGAAAGAGCGCAATGGACCATACACATGCACTTGGAAATTACTTGAAAATTGAAATTTTGAATAAATAGCATCCAAGTCCATCAATGAAACCATAAAATTTATGGGCACCAATTTAGATGTACCACGAATAACAACTCATCCTTTTTTTTTTTTTAATTTTACTATCAAATTGGTGGGCATTTATTGGACGGCTAGGAGAGGATGGGTTATCGTGGAGGCAGAGGAAGCTTTTCAAAAAACTGAATTTCGACATTCAACAGCTCGTGGAATTGCATAGTAACTGCAAGTTTCCATTAGACGTAAGAGAGGCCCCGTTTGGCACTTTGACTTGTTTTCTATCGAGTGTGGTATGCAGGGTGGGCTAGAATTTTTTATTTTTTTTAAAAAAGTGGCTCCATCCAAATTGATCGACTTTTGACCACAAAGTGCTAAAATAAGCAAATATGTATAATATGAATGTATATGATCAGATTCTGAGAAGGCCAGTCACTTACTTAGCCACTTGTAGAATTTTATAATGATCAAGTACTAAACGGATTGTCGGGTTCTTCCTTTTAAAGATGGGTTACTTTATACCTTTCACCAAAAAAAAAAAAAAAAAAAGACTTTAAGAATACCGGTGCAATCAAACAAAGGGAAAAATTCACAACTAGTTACTATGAGCAACAACAAGAACGCATCTATTAAAATAACTCCATGATATTGGATAAAGGACAAATTCAACATATTAGCGTATATTTGGATTACAAGTAAAAATTATAGCGAAGAATTACTGCTACTCTTAGAATAAGTTGTGATAAAGTAAATTGATTGATTTGATTTGATTTGATTGGATTTGTGGATGATTGTTGGGTGTTTACTCTGTTCCTCTCTTATTTATAGATTTTCTTACATCTTGTTTTTTTAGATACTTCTTCCATTACTCCAACGGTTATAGTAGTAAGAAAAACCTTTCTTTAGATTTTATTTTATTTTATTTTTATGGTTCTTCTTCTCTGACCAAGCTTTGTTCCATTTCTCGATCATTCGTTCCACTTTCGTACGACTTTCGGTTGCTCTTTCTGTTTCTGAACTTCTTTTGGTCGTTCTTTTCATTTCTCGATGACTCTCGACCACTTAAGGTATCTCTCAACTTCCTCTTTAATGCCTCTCCGGCAATTACTCATCTTATCATCATGTCAATTGTAATTTCGTAAAAATTACTTCAAGTATACTTGAAGCTTTAACTTGTTATATCTTTCCCTTATTATAACACATTTTCTTCCCAATTCAATTTCCATTTGTCCATTTCTTTCAAATGTGGATCTCCATATTTTACTGTATTAGTGGAGGTCCTCATCATTGATTTTGATTGTCCACTGTGTGAGGTCCACAATTGATTGCCCAACACTCTTAAAGATGATTTGGATAGGATGATCTAGTCATTTATTTAATGGCTTGAAAAGAATGGACGGTCTAAAGATTTTCCTTGAGTGGGTGCGGTTCAAGTTGATTGTGTTGAAAAGTTCCAATCAATGATCTCGACATCCATCATGTGGGCCACACTTGTCACTAACGGTCCAATCCACCCATGTTGACTATATTGGAAAAGGGCCATGATATGGACCTCCCCTAATCCCTTATGGACATCAACTTAATCGGATGATCTAGCCATTGGATTAATGATGATGAAAAAATAACAGAAGCATATTCAAATCTTAGGTAGGGGTGTACATGAACCGAGTTAGCTCGGTTAGCTTGCTCGACTCGACTCAAAAATGTTCGATTCGGCTCGGTTCGAAGTTGAGTTCGAGCTGAGTTGAGCTGATTTTTTTAGCTGGAAAATATTTTGAATTGAATTCAAGCTTGCCCGAGCTCAACTCAACTTGGATCGAACCCCAACTCGAATCAAACTCGGATTGAACTAATTCGGTGACTCAGTTACTTTGATATTGATGTTGCTCACCAAGTGTTTGATGAAATGACTCAACGAAGTATTAGCTAGTAGCAATGAAGTTATGTATATGAAACAAATACTATTTTCCTTGATTTTGATGTTGCCTATAATGTGTTTGATGAAATACTTGTAACCAGTACATACCGTGAGAAATTGGAAGTGCACTCCATATATTTGTGAAAATGATGCAAAGGCTCGATTTTGGCTCGAACCGGACGAGGCGCTGATCGAACCAAGCCGAGCTAGCCAATTAGGCTCGAGGATCGAGCCTAGCCGAGTTCGAGCAGGGGTTAGCTAGTGGCCGAGCCGAGTCGAGCTAAGGCCAGCTCGACTCGGTGTACACCCCTAATCTTAGGTGGACCATTCCACAGGAAACAATAGTGATTGAATCCTCACCGTTAAAAACTTCATGAGGCTACCGGAATGTTTATTTGCCATCCAACTTGTTAATAAGATTACAAAGACCTAGATGAAGATACCAAACAAATATCAGCTTAATCCAAAACTTTTATAGCCAATGAGAAGTTTTTGATGGCCCATTACAACTTTTTTCTGTATCTAGGTTCACCTGGGATTTGGATCTACTTCATTTTTAGTATTGAGCCCGAAAGGAGGCTTCAAAATAGATGGACTGCGTGGATATAAGACACATGTATCACAGTGGGCCCAATAGTCAAGGATCCAACCCATCTCGGTGGATAGCGGGTTCCACCAAAGCCGCGCCCGAATTAAACCGCCCAGTCAGTGGACCCCACTTTAGATTGTTCAGAAAACAGCATGTATTACTGATATGATTCATTATCTTGTCCATTAGTTGATATCTAATGGACGGAAAAAAATCAACCAAGTTTAAAGAAACATTTTCATTAATCGGACACCATATTCATCCAATTAATTATATTATTTCAGATTGTTAATCTATCTACAAGGGTTAACTGATTTGGACCGTTTAATTTGAGTTAATGTATACACAAGTATATGAATTTAAGGGCCTGTGTATCATTCATGCCAGAGTATGAAAGGGCCGGATATGATGAGCTTTGCTAAGCCCGCACATGTGTCCAATATAACTCACGTACATGCCACACATATCCCAGCATGGCATGATTGGTCCAAGATCCAACCCATCCATCAGAACAGAACCGCTATATTGATTCCCTAGCTCAAGATTAAGATTGATCAACTGGTCAGATGGGCCCCAAAATTTAAAACAAATCTACGACTCCGAAAATCTTGGATGAAGTTTTCTTACACATCCACCTGTTTCCAATTTTGAGATCGATATGCTGAACGGACCAGATTTTTTTTTTTTTTGGATGAAAACATGTAGAATAGATGGATTAGATCCCACATAGCATGTGCCACGGTGGCACATGTGGAGCGTGCAGACGAGCTTTATTGCACACGCGTGCCCACGTAGCAAAGCTCGCTTTTATGTCGTCTTCCTTCCTCTTGTTTTCATTTCTCTCTTCTGCGAACAGTCAGCAGACGAACCCTGAAAATCGAAATACCGAACCTGAAACCCTAAAAAGACTCTCTTTTTTCTTTTTTCTATACTAGTAATGCATACATACATGTAAAGATAAATATAAATATAAATATATACAGCGAGAGAGAAGGGGGTAATGCTTCGGGCGGTAACTTCTCGGCTCTCTACGAACATTCTCCACCGCATAAATATAGACAGGTGCGAGATCCTGGCCATTCATCAAGTGGGTTCTGCTCTGAACATGCCCTAACTCGAAAATCAGGTGGATTGGCACATCGATGGTTAGAACCAGCTTGAGCTTTGGGTCAGGGCATGTTCGCCGTGGGACCCAACTTCCATGTTCGGACATGTGCTGCTCTATTTCTTGATTTTATTTTATTTTTATTTTTTCGTGTGTGTCTTGTGCAGGCATTTGAGGTGTGGAATAGAGGTATTGTATTACATTCGTGCTTGAAAATGAATAAATTCTTGGAATAGAAGTATCTCAAGGAAATGGGTCGAATGTCTTCATATGCAGGTCAGTCGGTGTTGCTATTGTTACTCTACTGGACTAGTCCCATTTCAAAATGAGGATTCTGATTCCCAGAAAATTGTTGGGGATGAATGCAATTCCCGAGCATTCACATCATCCGAGGTTCGTCCTTCCTCTACAACTTTTTATTTCTTCTCTACATTGCAGTACTGCTTACTAGTTTACTTGTTTGAATATTAGAATGCAAAATGAAAAATCACAGATGCTCTAATCTTTTTGTCACTGATGATGGAACGTTCTACCCATGTTGCACTCTTGCTTCTGAATCCCCTATAGTTTATAATACCTAAGGCCGCATTTGGATGCTTGTAAGTCTTTTGAGTTGTAAGTTACTTACAGGTGAAAGAAAGTTATGGGGAATCCTGTTTGTAAGTTGTAACTTACAAGTAACTTCGTTTCTGTGTCTGGATGACCTATAAATTGGTTACAGGTAATAAGATGTTTATTCATACCAACTAGAGTTTGGATAAGAGAATCGTTTAAAAATCAAATTAACACATAAGAAAGCTTCGATAAAAATATGCCATTTTATTAAGCCCATCTAGATAATAATTGGGCCGATTCTTAAGCTAAACTAATCATCAAGTGGGCCATAAAAGTGTGCCCACATATTCTAAATGTTTATAATGTGGAAAAAAAAAAACTTAAATAAAGTATGTGGGCCCCACCATGATGTATGGTTTCATCCATTACGTCCATCATTATTCCATATCATTTTAAGGCATGAGCCCAAAAATGAGGTAGATCCAAATCTCAAGTGGACCACACCACAGTGTTGATTGAACACCCATCATTAAAAACTTCTTGTGGGCTACCAATGTTTTGGATCAAACTGATATTTGTTTTTCCCTTCATCCAGGTCTTTATGACCTAATCAATAGGTTGGATTTCAAACAAACATTACAGTGGGCCCTAGGAGGTTACAATGGGCCATAAGAGGTTTTTAATGGTGGACTTTCAGTCACTACTATTTTCCCCTGGTGTGGTCCACCTGAGATTTAGATCTGCCTCATTTTTGTGATCAAGCCCTAAAATGATATGAAAAAATGGATGGACGGCGTGGATAAAACACATACAAGATTATCGGCCCCATAGAACTCCAACCGTTAGCCACGCCTCACTAGCCAAATTGCGTCCATCAACCCCGATGCAAAAATACGTCGAAGAGGGGAAAAAACATAAAAAAGAACGGGTTCGACATTTGAGCTTCAAATGCACACTGCGGTAGAGTAGATGTTGGAACTATACCTGAGGAAATGCTGTGGACTATATTATTTTGCCTACCATTTGAACCTTGTAGACAAATGGAAGATGATATTTAAGAACCAAACTGTAATTGGCGTTGTTGCTGGTTAAATGGGGATCAGTTCAATCTTATTGAAGCATTTCAGGTTATACAATACATTCAATATCTTCTATTTAAAAAAAAAAAAAAAAGAATCATACAGTATGATTTATGAAGGATATTATTGATAACAAGGAATATGCATGGTCTGTAGTAATGTAGCTTCCTTTTCTTTTCTGACAGAAGCTGAGTTATATCTTTGTTATGTTTAGATGTTTCTTCACCAAATCCAGGTCATATGTTTGTTATGTTTAGATGTTTCTTTACCAAATCCAGGTCATATCTTTGTTATGTTTAGATGTTTCTTCACCAAATCCAGGTCATATCTTTGTTATGTTAAGATGTTTCTTCACCAATTTACCTGTTTTATTCATCTTGTAGCATTCTTGCATGTAGCCGATAAAAAAAGAAAAGCATTCTTGTATGTCAAGGAGTATATGCTTATTTCCTGTTCATATGTGAGTGCGATACAGGACTTACTTCAGTCAGGCTTGGAATAAAATGTTATCATGTAGAAGTATTCTGATGAATATTTCTTGCTTGTCAAGTAGTAGAACTAAGCCAGTCTTCTTCTTCTTCTTCTTCTTTGTTCTTGATGGTAACCAAGCAAGTCTGTTGCCAGGTTCGACATGGTAATCAAGCTAAGGATCAGTATTCAAAGAATGCACGAGACTTGCGCAATTTCCAAATTGGGGAAAATGTTTCGAGGAAGGACAAGATGAATTTTCTTGTCAAGACAGTAAGTAATAGGCGAATTCCACACTTTTCTTCTTCTTCTTTTTTTTTTTCCCCCTTTTTTGGTCAAATGTTGAGAAGAATATATTGAAAGGATAAAAAAAGATTAGATGAAGTCTCCTTTGACAAGTTCTCATGCTTTCTACTAGGAGTAGAATTGAACCTTTTTAAGTTAGACATGGGCACATGAGTTGGTGTCAGATGCAGACGTCAGCATTAGACATGGGAAGGCAGAGCCAAACCCAATTAACCAAGAGTCATGTATTTCTTTCATACGGAAACTTTTGACAAAATTATAAATAGAAAATAGTAGAAACCTTGGGTAAACATTTAGAAGGCTCTGGTTATGTCTTAGTTTGTGTTCCTCCATCTTTCACCATTTACTAGGTAAAAAAAATTATTCACTTGACTTATTAGGAATATTTCCTGGTGAGAAGATGGCGTTGAGGCAGTTGTGGATCAGGAAAACAAGTCTTCTAGAATGTCTTAATATTGTTAGATTTAGGATTTAACTACTTTTGAGATCAGATTATGTTGTTGCAGAGTTTGGCTAGGGTTTTCCATTTTCCTATTTAAACCACTTGAGAGGATTTGTATGTGATTCTTATTTTTTGAGTTATTATGCTGAGGTTCTTATGTGATTCTTATTTTTTGAATTATAATGCAATCAATTCCTTGAATGAAAGAGGAGAATCTTTTAGGAGACCTTTTTTTATGTTTCAATCTTTTTCTTTCATTCTCTTGTTTCTTTGTTTCCATTTATGCATCATTTGAGCCCATAATTACAAGATGGTACAATACAGTATTATAAAATGTGCTTAAGAGTTCTATTGATTTTGTATGAACTTCCTCACTATTGCCTCAATACATTATTCTATCTGCCAATGCGATGCACCTTCACTTCAGTTTATGTTGGTTTGCATTAAGATAGGAAGCTAAAGAACTTGTAATCTGGCAGCTCTTTGATCTTAAGGATTCCAAAGAGGCCGTTTATAGTGCTCTTGATGCGTGGGTTGCGTGGGAGCAGAACTTCCCCATAGTTTCATTGAAGAGGGCATTGATTACTCTTGAAAAGGAGGAACAGTGGCATAGAATCATTCAGGTATGAACTTATTTCTCAATCCTGATTTTATTTATTTATATATTTTTTTAAGTAGCTATTCTGAATGTATATACTCCTAATTCCAGTGAGCAGTTTATTCTTGTTATTTTCAACACACTGAAAAGAGGAACCTCTGAAACTAAAAGCAGTTGGGACTCTTTTGTGCAAGCTTGATCACTTAAGCAACTTTTAGATGAGTATGATTTTTTGTAATCCTTTTATCAGACAATTAGAATCTTCCAATTTTCCATTTATTCCAGTATTGCACACTTAGTGAGCTTTCATCATATTTGGGCTTCATTCCTGTTCATACAAGCAAAATGTATTTGCTGAAATACATGGCTGAACAAGAAAAGTTTTGATAGTTGTTTAGCTTGTAAATACATTAGATCAAAAGATGACTGTGGAACATAAAATTGAGTCGCATACATACTATGGATTTTTTTTGGCATTTTCAATTCTATGATGGAGCTTAGAAATGGGTTTCTTTAAACGCATCTTCAATTCTGAGATCGAGCTTATAAATTGGTTTTGTTTAGCTGTATAAAGATGGTTCACAACAATCTTGTAAGAAATCTTCTAGTGGCTTATGAATTTAACTCCTTTGGAGGATTTTAGGAGGCAAAGAGGACCTGTTTGTGTTAGATAATCTAGGTCCATCACATAAGAACTGTTTGGTTTTACTTATCATTTGGTTTTAGAGCCATGGAGGATACGCATTATCAAAGGTTGGAAGGCAAGATGAAGAAGATCAAGAGATGTCCAGAAAAGAGGAGGCAAAGAGGACCTGTTTGTGTTAGATAATCTAGGTCCATCACATAAGAACTGTTTGGTTTTACTTATCATTTGGTTTTAGAGCCATGGAGGATACGCATTATCAAAGGTTGGAAGGCAAGATGAAGAAGATCAAGAGATGTCCAGAAAACTGGTGCAGGCTATGGACGATGCATGAAGACAATGTTAATACTATAGATCTGCGGATTTTACACATGCACTGCTTAAATATATATATATATATATTTTTACAACTTTTTTTTTCCTTTTGTATTTTTGCGCACTTTTCTGAAAATTTTAATCTTTTTTTTCCAAAATAAGTTTAGGGAAATTAATTGAACGATAGATCTAGGTAAATCTATATATATTTTTTAAACATAGATACCATTTGCTGCTGAATTT
The DNA here is from genome assembly GCF_029962835.1 of Magnolia sinica. Lineage (NCBI taxonomy): Eukaryota > Viridiplantae > Streptophyta > Magnoliopsida > Magnoliales > Magnoliaceae > Magnolia > Magnolia sinica. The sequence continues at coordinate 91,798,856 of NC_080580.1, forward strand.
TAATTATTTTTGTGTTTTTGGGCCATTTTAGCAATTTTGGGCTTTAAAAAATAAAAATAAAAATTCCCCCCCCCCCCCCCCCCCCCCAACAAAATAAATAAATAAAAAAAAAATTCATTGGGGGGATTGGTAGATTTATGTTGTTTAAGCATACATCTACATTTTATAATTTTATCTTATTGTCCATAGATCTAAATTTCTTCGAGCATGTCCAAGAAACTGGTGCAATTTATGGGTGATGAGCTTTCAATGATCTTAGCCCTAGCCATACAATATGAACAACTTTTAGCATCCATAGAAAAAAGAAAAAGAAAAATGGAATCATTTGTTTGAAGAGATTGAACGAACATCAATACAAGTGGACAGTTGCAAACCTGAACTACGCGATTGGAGCATCCAGTGTCTAGAGGATCCTCATGGTTGGATTTACCATGGAGAGCAGTTTTTCAACTACAATAAATATTAAAGGGTTGGTGTGTTACCTTGGCATTGCTTCATTATGGAAAAAGAAGCGATTTTCAATGGTATCAATAGATGGTGAAGATATGGGTATTTCTGTGAAATGAATTCACCCAAGTGATGTGCATCAGGTTTGGCTCTGTGGTTTTTGAAGATTTCGGAGGAGCCTTGACTAGGCTCAAGCAAACTGCATCGGTATGTGAAGATCAATTCAATTTGAGAAACTATCAAATCCAACAACTGTGTTGTTGAATCCTTTTTCCATCAGCTTCCTTCTTATTGATATAAGATAGGAAATTCTCGTGGGGTTCGCATGTTTAAGCTGAAAATCTTGATGAATTTAGTTGGTCTTATGCGATTAGAGGTAGAAAAGCTATTGGCTCAATGTCAAAACTTGCAATAATTTGCTATCAAATAAAATTCTATGGATGGAAGTACAATCTAGAACAAACCCCATGAACAGCATTACAGCGTTGAACGCACATTGCATGTCAAAAGGTTGCTACCATTTGAGATGAAGGAACAATGGATGGTCTTTGTTATAATTGTGGTGAGGAGCATGGTCCATGACATCTCTACAAAAACTCAATGACGCTTTCCTCTCATTTATGACTCTCTACAACGAGGAGGATAGTGGTTCTAATGTTGCACAAGATCCGGGTGAGGGTAAGGTTGATTTGGAGCATGATAATATCCAATCTGAGTATCTTAAGCATGGATACGAATATTGATATCGTATCGGCCGTATCGTGTTTGTAACGACACGATACGATACGTGATACAAATCCATATCGGCCCGTGTTAGAAAAACTACTCCTTACCGGCCAATACGGCCATCAGCACCGATACATCGTACAGTTATTGGTTAGACTGATATGGGCATAAAAAGTTAAAAACACAACCAGCTATGATTTTTCACCTTTCCACCCTCTCTCTCTCTCTCTCTCTCTCTCTCTCTCTCTCTCTCTCTTGTGGGCTCAGGGATTGTTCTATACCCAATTCCGACCATATCTATACCTGTTTTACAGATCAAAACAACTTTTTTGGGGTTGAATTGAAGGATCGAATGCTGGGTGCCTGATTTTGGGAAAATAAACAAAGGTAAAGAATCCTTTTTTTTTTTTTTGTCTAATCTTATTGTAAATTTGTAATGATTTCGAATCAGCTTGATAACCCCAAATTGGTCAAAGCATGCTTGATTTGTGTTCGATTGGGAATTTTTGTTTTTGTTTTTTTTCCATTGGTATTTTTTGAAGTTTTCAGAAAATTTCTTTTTTCCCCCTCTTTTCCTTTCAATTTTCTTTTGCTCAGAGATTGTTCTATGCCTACTTCCAATCAGATTTATACCTGTTTCGAAGATCAAAACAACTATTTTAGGCTCAAATTGAAGGATCGAATGTTGGGTGCCCAATTTGGGGAAAATAAAAACAAATAGTAAAAACATTTTTTTGGTTTAATTTTCTTGTAATCATGTTTGAATTAGAATGATAACCACAAATCGATCAAATCATGCTTGATTTTTGTTCGATTTGGGGATTTTGGCTCTTATATATATATATATATATATATTTCTTTTTTTAACTTATTTCAACTAATTGTTGTAATGATGCATGAAGACAATGTTAATACCATAGATTCACATATTTTTACACATGCATTGATCAAATAATTTATTTATTTATTTATTTTTTTGCATTTTTGGGCAAGTTTTTGTTCATTTCTGAAATTTTTTATTTTTTCCAAAATGATTTTTCGAAAATAAATCGAATGATAGATCTAGGTAAATCTATATTTTTATTTAACTTAGATCGGCCATTTGCTGCTGAATTTTAGTTATTTTTGCATATTCGGGCCATTTTTAGGCAATTTTCAATTTTTTCTTTTTTCAAAATTTCTTTGGGGGAGTGGTAGATTTATGTTGTTTAAACATAGATCTAATGTCTTTGGATATAGGATTACATTTTATATGCTGTAATTTAATTTTATTGTTCATAGTTTTAAATTTCTTTGAACATGTTCATAGATCTAAGTTCTTTCCCATCCTATAGTTGGATGTTATCATTGTATCTATTTTATTGTTTTTTACCCGACAAACAGCATTCTTACCAAAGGATGGTCTGATACACCATTGAATACATGTTCAAAACACACACACACACACACAAAAGGAAAAAGAAGAAGAAGAAGAAGAAGAAGAAGAAGAAGATAGATTCTTGGATATCTTTTTTTTTTTTTTTTCTAATATATTTTTTCATTTTTTGTCAAAGAAATTCTGTTTGACACGGGGCTGATACCGATACGCAACATTGTATCATATCAGTTTTTAGCTGGGCTGATATGTCCGCCGATACTAATGTTCAGAACCATGGAAAAGCCCCTTTCATCTTGAAATCACAAAAGAATCTGATTTCAGACTTATCATACTTTCGGTGTAGGGCACAGCGAACAGTGTCTAAGACTGACTACCATCCCTGACTGGATGAAGCTAAAACAAAAAATTAGTGAATGGTTGATGATTTAGGTTAAGTTGCACTAAAGAGACAACATGACAGCACAAGAGAATGAAGGCATGGTATCTTGTATTCTCTTTCTTATTCATTGTCTTTTCAAATATATTGAAGAAAGCCTCGACTGATGGACCATTAACAAGTCTTTAATAATATCCAGAAAAAGATCAATGCAATACTTGGAAATCTCAGTATACTAAATATATTGATTCAATATTCAAAATCATGGAAAAAGAAAGATACCATAATTCACAAGGCTTTTGAACTTGAAAAACCCAATCAAGTACCTGAGTTTCACATGATTCCATCACCTTGAACTTGGCCCCTCACTGAGGCTCAAGTTCTTTCATTGTTATGAAAATATGCAAGTGCTGATTAAAGAGGTTCTTGAATTGGGGGAACATACCTCCATTTGCCGTTTGTTGGGAGATATGGAAAGAGAGGAACAAGCCACATTTTCAAGGATATGGGGGTGTCAATCATCTTGTCAACAAAGTCAGAGGCTTTATATGAGAGTAGGCTCACCGTCGCCATCATCTTCTAAGCCTTATTGTAATTAATTGGGTTTGGCCACATGAATCCTGTTCCGCCGGCCATTCCACTCTATCAAGGGCCAGACCTTCAATTGGACCATAGGCCATCAAATCCTTTCTTACTACCTCCATCCATGTCCTTTTGGGCCTTCTCCTTGTCCTTTTAGAGCCTTAAACTTGTACCAATCCATTCCTAACCTGCGCGGTTCTTGGTCTCCATTGCACATGAACAAACCATTTAACACTACTTTCCCTCATCTTATTACCTATTGCTGTTGGTGCTACTCTTAAATTCCCTCGAATGCATTCAATTCTAAATCTATCCTTGTCTTGTCACTCATCCATCTCAACATCCTCATTTCAGCTATACTCAACATGTTCCTTAACTGCCCAACATTGGCCCATAAAGCACGGCTGGTCTTATAGCTACTCTATGAAATTTCTCTTTCAGTTTGAGTGGTAAACAATGATCACATAAAACTCCAAAGGCGCATCTCCATTTCTTTTGTCCAGCTTGAATAGAGTAGGCTGTTGGTTCTAACTTCTAAACTCTTCAAGGATCTGAGTTCAGCGGAAATTTGGGATGACTGGGAATCAATGGTAGTAGCTGCACCTCCCAACCCATGGGCTCGTGGAAGCTAAACATGCGTGTGGTATCTTTTGGGCTGCATTTGCCTGCCGATATATGGGGGGGATCATGAGGGACTCCATTGATCAAGTCCTCTTCTCCCTTTTAGGCCCAACCCTCTTCATGTCTTCCGTCTCAAGCTAAGGCCACTGTGCTGCATGAAACCCTGTGTCTCATGGTTGCAGGCCTGGCTGCCCCAGTTATCATTGAAATGCAAACTCCTTATTCATTTTTGGGTTCTGTTGAGGAAGGACGAATCAGTGTCTGTGCTCAGTCTCTAGCGGTTGACGGCACTGCCCGCCCCTCCTTTTACATCAGGAATTCTTTCCCTTTATCTTTTTATTACAATTATCAATGTTGCCTGCTCAAATAGGGAGTCTTTTTTAATCAGAAAATATCTATATGGGGACATATCCCTTGATCAGGACATTCTGCTTTGTACTTATTTTTAATAAAAATGAATTATTCTATTATCCTTTTTTATAGGAAGTAATTATAGAGATACACCGACTAAGTTAAAAGATTGACTATCTAGATCTGATGTTCTTGATTTCTTCATGGTTTCATTTCTCGGGGACGGCAAGCACAAACTGTCTGATCACATCGTTTTTCTTAAAGTTATCTTTGATACTATTACTTTTCAGGTATTAAAATGGATGTTAAGCAAGGGACAAGGCACTACAAGGGGGACATATGGGCAGTTAATACGTGCTTTAGATAAGGACCGTCGGGCAGAGGAAGCACATAATCTTTGGGTAAAGAAAATCAGTCATGATCTTCACTCAGTGCCCTGGCAGTTGTGCCACCTTATGATATCTATTTATTATCGAAATAACATGCCAGAGAGGCTTGTAAAGGTACAATTTCCTTTACTGACCTTACAATCAGTGATACAGTTTTTATGTTTGGTATTGAATTATTAGTGCGCTTTTTAGTGTTTCATGGTTGCATATCGAATTTCATTCATGTGGCTATTGGCATTGTGCCTTAGAACCCATCTATCAAACAAACATATTGCAAATTGTCTTGTAACCCATTTATCAAACAAACATAATGCAAATTGTCTTATAACCCATTTATCAAACAAACAGAATGCAACCTTATAGTTCACCATAGCTATGTTGCATGGTTTTTAAGTATGTTTCAAGAATTTGACAACAAGACGGGTATGCAACTTGATTGGATTCTTCTTGCAGCTGAATCCAAATGATGCTTGTAAATTCTCTATGAATGCATATTGACACGGTTAAAAGACCTACAAGTTTTGTGTCCTTGGTACATCGCTTGGATTATTTTGATGCTTGCAACCTCATTGTTGGGCTGCAGCCTACCGTTTCAATATGTGCACATTTTGAAGCCGAACAAATTTATTTATTTATTTTTTTTGGAAGATTAATGGGAATTTTTATTAAAGGCCTATGGGCCAAAAGCACCACAAGAAAAAAATACAACAAGAAAAAAGAAAAAGAAAAGTCCCACGAGCCCAACCATCAACGGTTGAGGCAAAAAGTAGACCATTCCAAAATAAACAAGAAAACCTGGTCAACAACCGCCTCAAGAGACCTTGAAGAGTTCCAGAGAAGCCTCTTGTTCCTTTCACTCCATAAGGCCCACCACACAACTGGCACGACCATTTACCATCTATCCCTCTCATACTTTCTGCTATAACCTCCATGCCACACCCAAAGGAGGTCTCGAACCGAGCCCGACATCACCCATTGCACCTTCAAATCGGATAGCACATGATCCCACACCCTACGGGCAAAATGGCAAAAAATGAAGAGATGGTCGATTGTTTCCTCATCTCCACAACACAAGCAACACATATTCGAAATAACCATGGCTCTCCTCTTGAGATTGTCTATCGTTAACACCTTTTTCCTTCCCACCAACCATGTAAAGGCAACGACTTTCGATGGCACTCCATAATGCGAAAAGTTATAAACATAGCCACCCATAGATGGAGGATCTTGAGAGGGACAAAGGAACCCATAGAAAGATCTAACCAAGAATTTGCCCAAAGAATGCACCTTCCAAACCAAAGAATCATCCTCAAAGGATGGGCGAACTGACCGCAACCTACTGAAAAGGCCAATAAGCTCATCCATCTCAGCATCTGACAAATTCCTTCTACATCTTGGGGTCCAACAAACCTGGGAGCCCACCTAGGAGTAGCAATCCACCACACAAATACTCACCCCCAAAGCTACCCGCACTAAATTCGGGAAATCCCGATGAAGAGGAGTCTCCCCGCAGCACACATCTTCCCAAAACTTGATTCTAGACCCATTTCCCAATACAATGAGATACCTTGAAAGAAACCTTCCCTGATATTCAAACCACCTTCCAAACATGGGAAGCTCTACACCTCGAAGATATCGTAGTTTCCCACCCTCCCTCTTGAATGCCATATTTAGAGGCAATGATTCTTTGCCAAAAACCATCTTGCTCCACACCAAACCGCCAAAGCCATTTACACAATAAATCCAAATTCATAAAGTGAAGAACCTGAAGACCAGCACCACCTTGGAATATTGGTTTGCATACCTCCTCCCAGCTAACCAGATGAAACTTACATCCCTCTGCATTCCCTTCCCACAAAAAAAGAAAAAATTCCTCCTTAGCTTGTCTAATCTTGCACAGACTGCTTGGGGGCATCATGCTCGATAGATTTTATCATATTTATGTTGCTTTACTTGAGAAGTGTTGCATAAAATTTTTGTTTGGATGATTGGAGTTTCAGCTGATCTTGTGCATTGCTGATGATGCTTCTGTAGCTTTTCAAGGGCCTTGAAGCATTTGACCGTAAACCTCCAGATAAATCTATAGTTCAGAAGGTGGCAGATGCATACGAAATGCTGGGATTATTGGAAGAGCAAAAGAGGGTCTTGGAGAAGTACAAAGATCTTTTTACCAAATCAGACCAGGGGAATTCCAAGAAATCTAGAAGGGCTTCGCTAAAAACTGAAAAGAAAGGTGGTATCCTCTCTGCCATCATTTAATTAGACATTTAGAGACAGAATTTGGAAATTTGCAATCATTTGAAATCCATTGACTCTGGGTTTTATTCGTGAAAACTGTTCCAAGTTTCTATGGTTTTTGCCCCATAATTGAAATAGTCTTGAGAATTGCTCTTGTGATTAGCAGTTTTCCTGGGAATTGCTCTTCGATGACATTGCTTCCTTGTCCTTTGGGGCGTTGGTGTCATAGTTAAGCCGTGGCCTGTGGGTGAATACTGGGGGTATCATGCTGGCATGTGAGTGGTGGCAATGTGAGCCTCTGCAATGGCCAGTTCCGTAAGCCCAGGTAAAAGACGAGGGTAGATGTATGCTGAGCAGCCAATTGTGTAACTTTTCCAATCTACCATTGAAAAGCCCAACTGCGAGTTGTTGGGAGGAAGAAGAAGATGATAAGAATATGGCTTTTCCTTTGGTATAGTTGATATGAGATTGCAATTTTCTCATGCAAAAGCCATACTTAAAATAAGTAAAGAACAATATTTGTACAAATTTGATTTTAAACTCTGTTGTAACAAAGACCATCAAACAAATAATCACACATAAACTTTGAACTGATGACCACAAGCAAAGAAGAAAACATCTAACTGATGCACCATCGCGTGATGATGTATAATAGTCACATATACACCAACAATCCTCTTAAAAATCATCTCTCATAGAGGACCAGTTATGTCCTTTGTATTAACTATTAAGCTGTATCATTTTTTCGTCTTTTATCCATTCTGGACTATTTGATCAAAGGTCACCAATGATTATCTTCTATTGTAGTTTTCTTAATTTTACCTTCCATCCCTAACATGGTATGCCGTAAAGGCTGTTACGTAAAGGTAACGGTGGCAACCGTTACATGTTACGGGGTCGTAACGGCCATAACAACCATTATGGAAAAAAATGACCTGTAATTGCCGTTAACAGCACGTTACATCCCTTATAAAGGTCATAATAGCCCTGTAATGGTCTATTACGGGACATATACAGGTTTTTCATACTTTTTAATCAACATCACGGGGCAAATATAGGTTTTTCGGGAGTTTTTTCAATAAATAAAAATATAAAAAAGAGAAACCGTAACGGCCGTTACGAGGCTGTAACAGCCGCTATGCCCCGTATCGTAAAGGTAATGGGGGTGGCCGTTATGGCCACCGTTACCGTTACGGAACACCTTGATCCCTAATCATGTTGCCAATTTTTCCATCTATTGCATAATCTTTATTTTCTTGAATGTCATCGTCATTTAAGCCTTATCCTAACTAAGTGGGGTTGGCTACACAAATCTAAATCTTCCATTCCATTCCATCAAGGACCATATCCTCAGTTAAACCGTAAGTCATCCAGTCTTTTCTTGCTACATCTACCCACGTCCTTTTTGCCCCTCCCCTTGCCTTTTGAAGCCTTCAACTTGAACTCACTCCCTCCTCACTGGTGCAGTCTGTGGTCTCTGTTGTACATGGCTAAGTCATCTAAGTCTACTTTCCCTCGTCTTATTGCCTATTGGTGCTACTCCTAAGTTCCCTTGAATGCATTCCTTTCTAATTGTATAATTCTCGTCTTGCCACTCATCAATTTGAACATCCTCATTTCAGCTAACTCATCTTATGAACATGATGTTCCTTAATGGCCCAACATCTTGTCTCGTAAAGCATGACTAGTTTATAGCTATCCTATAAATTTTATTGGCACGCAGTAATCACATAAAATTCGAAAGGCACATCTCCACATCATCCACTCAACTCTAATTCTATGAGCATCATCATCCTTGTCAATCTCTCTATTCTCATGAATTATCAGCCCAAGATACCGAAAATAGTGATTTTGGGGTACTTTAATAGCATTCTTTCCCATTTCCACTCCCATTGTTGCGTAAATTACATTACATATAATCTGTTTTTGTCTGACTAATTTTAAAACCTTTAGATTTTAAAGCAGCCATACATGGTCCTAGCTTTATATTTACTCCCTGCCTCGTCTCGCTGATCAAAACTATTTCATCTGCAAACAGCATGCACCATAAGACCTCTTCCCAAAAATGCCTCGTTAACTCATCCATAAACAATGTAAAAGCATACATGCTTAATGCTGGCCCCTGATGTATGCCTACAATAATTTGAAACCCACTTGTATCTCCACTGGTGGTCCTCGTATTTGTTACTGCTCCCTCATGCAGATCCTTAATTATGTCAATATATCCTCTCGAGACTCCTTTTTGTTCCCAACATCCATAAGATTAACTATCTATGGACCTTATCATATGCTTTCTCCAAGTCAATAATGACCATATGGAGATCCTCATATTTTCATTAGTTGTCCAAGAAGGAAAATAGCCTCAACAGTTGACCTTCTTGGCATAAATCCAAACTTGATTTTTTGATACGCTAATCTCATGTCTAAATCTTTTGCTTAATCGGTCTCTCAAATTTTCTTATTAAAACGTATGAGTTTAATCCCACGATAGTTTCCCTTTTTGCCTCCCTTATTCCAATAAGTAGGTAACACGATACTTTTACTTCATTTTTCTAGCATTTTCCTCAATCTTCCAATCTTATTGAACAACTTTGCCAGCCAAAATTAACATCTTCCATGCACTTCCATACCTCTATTGCTATACCATCTAGTTTAGGCCTTCTTATCTTTATCTTTCTTAAAGCTTCTTTCACTTACGATAATCTCGGTATTTACCGTATTGGTATTGCGTTACGTATCACACCCTTGGGATACAGATACACATCGGTTATTGCACAGGATATTGTTTGTATTGGGTGATGGATCACACTTTTTGGGAAACATGGGGAAACATTGGGAAATTAGTTGAATTTTTCAATGAGACTTAAGGGATTGTTAAAAAAAGACATTAATGCTCACTTTTAAATCATAACATCACAAAAAAGAAGTGCACATAATAGGTTTCCTTTGTATAAGGGCTTAAGCTATGCGTTGTCTGACTGAACTAATGCAACTATATTCAAAGTGAATTCATAACATTTATAAATATAAGAAAACATTTATGGAAACATAACAAATACATTCAAAAGCAAAAGAAGTAGAAATTTAGAAATATACCTGTGAATAATGTCTGGCGGTGGCTCAGACCCACATAGAAACTAATAAAAAAAAATTTTCTTTCCAAAAGTTAGAAAAAAATTCATGGATCAGTAGATCAAGCCCCATACATGTTTGATTTCGTATTTGGAGTGTAAGATTGCAATGAATTTGGAAAAAATTGGGAAATTTTTAATTTTTTCCCAATTTCTCCCAAAGAGAAATTAGAGTATGTGATGATGATTTCATCAACAACTTGTACTTTATCTGAAGTTGGACTCAACTGACTGCTAGTAGTGGAATTTCGAAAAGAAACATAAAAAATTAATTCAAATTTTTTTTTTTTTGAAAAATCACAAAAACTCCATGAATCAATAGATAAAGCCTCATACACGCTTGATTTCGTATTTGGAGTGTCATATTACAACCAATTTGGAAGAAATTGGGGAAAATTTGAAATTTCCTCAATTTCCCCCAAAAATCGGATTACCTACCCATAAATCTCAATATCAAAGGTTCAAATCCTTGATTTTCCATGCAAAACATGAAGAACAAAAAATTTCTAACCTTTTAGCATTGATTTTGTATGATTTAGATGAAAAATAAAAATAAAAATGATGAAAATGCAAAATCACTCACTGAATGAAAACTGGCCCCAAATCCACAAATCTTGATTGTGATGTGAAATCTCTGTTTTTCTCCCAAAAGATTGCAAAGGATGGGCCGAAATCCACCCACAATGTGTTTAGATTGGAGAAGAATCAAGGAAAATGATGAAAACATGAAGTTTTGAGAGTTTTTTCACAAGAGACGGCAGAATTCCAATTGGTGTCGATGAAAATATCTGTCAATATCGACGGATGTTGTTGATACCAAAGACTTTTGAGAGGAGAAATTGCCGATATTTTGCGATGTCGGCATACATAATGATACTTAGCAATACATTGCGATACAATATGCGATACACATGATTTTCTGTACTCCATACAGGTTTCGTATCGTTGACGTGCGATACCGATAATATCGATACTACAAACATTAGATAATCCTATGAACGTATCTATGACCTCCGACCTCATTTGGATTTATGGTTCCTTCTATCCCTAAGCTATTAGTGGTCATCAGTTAACAAGTTTGGAAATAGCTTCTCCATCTTTGTTTTGGCATTTTTCTACGTTCTTCTGAAATTTCCTTCTTTTTGGTCCCTTGCACAGCCTTGAAACATAATCATTTCTCGCTAATATCCTTTTAGACCTCATCATTCCACCAAGGTTCCTTATATGAGTGGCTTTTCCCTCCAGATACTCAGAAAAAAAAAAAGAAAAAGAGTTGTGACTTTCCTTATGCGTTCATCCATCTCATTCCACACATCATTAACTTATTTGTTTATTCCTCAATATTCTAGTTCCTTCTTCCATAAATTTTACCAAGTAGCACTGTTTTCTCTCCTTCTAAGTTCCACTACCTCGTCTTTTAACAGCTATTAGTTTCACTCCCCTCTCCATCTCTTAATGTAAACATCCATAACAATAACATATATTGCGTAATCAAAATAAACAAGTGTTAATAGTGCTTGCTGCAATAAACTTGAATTGAACTTGCTGCAAGTTGTCATATCATGAAATTCAACTGATATTTTTCATCTGCATAAAAAAACCCACTCTTTGGAATCATGCTTAATGTTATGTGATGTAAAAATGGCATGCATATTGATGCCTGACAATGTTTGGCATGGTAATCATGCGAAATTGATGCACAAAAAAATCTGTACATGTGATAATGTTAGAAGATATTATCGATGCTGGTTCAGACAAGTATACGGAATAGAAAAATTAATCTCTTTCTGATAGAAACATTATTTAAATAATGACGAAAAGAAAGAAACAATGGTCCATAAGTTTTCTTCTGAATTTTGGTGTTGATGCATTTCTGAATGTCATTGGTGGCCACTGATTTTTTTTAATTTTATTTTACACATGCATTGGCTTTTGACTTCACTTGGACCCCATTTTAGAATTAGAATTTCTTGTGCAATGATCCAAATGATCTTCAATCAATAGTTTTTTATTTTTTTAAACTCTAAAATGCATGGACGAACACCATGGCTATATGAATGTAAGAGTCAACACTTCACTTATCCATGTTTCTATTTATCTCATTTACTTGGTTGTGTTGGCATCTTCTTCTCCAGAGAAGAGAAAGCAAGGAAGGCCACAGACTTCACAGGACAAATGCCTGGTGCAAGATGACAGCGCTATTGGTGGAAACGACATGGAGACAGTGAGTTTATTTTTATTTGTAGAATCATACCCGATTCTCACATTCTCTTACTCGAGTTTCAATGCCCTTGACACATTCTAGGCATAGATGTTGAGTTCCTTTACTGTTGTGTGGCAGAGTGAAGAGCATTGTTAAGGGCAAGAAGATGAAGCTACATTTGGCAATGCAGGCAGTTGGACCGGACGACCCATACAATGTTCATGCCAGAAGTTACACAAATTGTTATTATTCCCCTGAATTAGTTGAATTAGTTAGTGTTTTGTACAACAATTTTTATGTCCGAAAGATCTAAGAAGAAAAGGACTCCGATACCTTATTATCCTTTTGGTTTACAACCAGACACCATTCTACTGATTTTCTGACTTGTCTGAAGTGGAATCCCTGTAACATCGATGCAACCAGCTCTCGCCAAGAAAAGGTCTGCCTTTTTTTTTTTTTTTTTTTTTTAATGATTCAGATTGGTTGTTGATATTAACGGATGGGATTAAGTGTCTGCAACTCCAACCTCTGATGCACAGTGAAATTATATTATTTTGTTCTGATATGTTCAAAACAGGAGATTTATTCATTTTGCTTTGTGAAATTTCATAATAATGCTCATCTTTTGTTGCTCAATCTTTGATTTACCCTTGCGCCTCACTACATGGTAATCCAGGCCATTAATCCAGTAGGTTTTGCTGTGTATGGGCCACATGAAGAAAATGCCATTGATCAAAGTCCTCATCTTGTCCATATAATGTGTAGAGACGTGAACCGGTGTTTCTTACAATACCTTGTATGAACAGTGAAGATATAAGATATGTAACATTTGAACGGACATCTGTAAACAGGCTCAATCAATGTTTTAAAACCTGAACCGGACAGAGAGAGGTCAGACCAGTTTGGACCGGAACGGGTAGCCTCTTTGGCCTGGGTTGCTATAATGCCCTTTTTTGTATTTGTACTACTCAGTGCAGACCAGTCTATCCAACTGTTTGATCCAGATAGCCTTGAAAAATGGTATTTAATTAACTTAATTATGACATGATGTCACAGGTTTACCCATGGATGATCCCTGCCACCCAAAAATTGGGTCAGCTACTTCCCACAGGCATGCTGGGAGGGCAACAGATGCCAGCAAACTTGATGGCTTTCAGACAGATGGGAGGGGGGTGAACTGTCCAAAGTCGGGCCATACTCATCAGGTGAACCACATGGCGAGAAAAATGGACGAGATCGTTTCAATTTAGACATGGGCCACCATGCTAGGGTATGCTTGCATTGAGCCCCACCTGTCCCCTGATTGTTACTACTGGTGTGTATTCCCAATTGTAACAGGCCTCTATCTCTCATTTGACATTGTAGCTCAGTAAACTGTACAGAAGATTAGGTTTGCAAACTACAACTTTCATTTGGTATAAGAGCTGACTTCATACAAAAATAGATACTTGATTTACAAAACCGACCCAATTCCAAACCCCAAACTCTAACAATCCTAATCGGCATCGGCCAAAAACACAAACCAACCCACAACCGGACTGGACGGCACCATTACTTATCATCCATCCGTACTTGCTATTCCTCACCTCTATCAAAATCCAGAGCACCTTTCACTTGGGTTTGACACAGTTAATGCAAGCACACTCTTTTTACCAAAAAAGACCTGATGCCATTCTAGTAAAAGCTCAAGGCTGTTTAAGCCGTGGAGGCTCTTCCTCTTCGGATTCTATTTCTCTTATACTCTGCCTTATGTCTTCAACTCTCTTCGATAGATGTTCTTCTATTTCTTTCAGAACCATAAGCAAATGGGAACGGTACCCAGCGCACTTGCGATTCACACGCTCCAGCTCATGGGTTAGTTCCCGAATTGTCTTATCCTTGTCGCCCTGTGAAAAGAGTGTTTACCAAACATTAGACTGCAAACAGTATACAATATGGGAAATGACTTGTTGCAATAAATTACATGAATGACAGGTGTGTTCATCACCATATCCAATATCACGGACCCACTCCAGTCACTCCATAATGGAAATAAACACGCACAAGATAACCCACATACATATATCATATAACTAGATCATCATTCTCCTTGGAGCATTATTAAGTTGAAACCCATGAGAGAGTATGGCATGTACCATACTGTACTAGCATTCACTGCTTCCCAGGTGCTATGTGATGACAATCTTTTTTTCTTTTTTTTCCCTGTAGGTAAACTGTGCTTGGACTGAGACCTCAATGTTGAAACACAGGCCGTCAACATTGAGTCTCAGGTTGAAGCCCAGCTTACCTGCCAAAAAAAAATAAAATTGTCATCAGCATCACATGAAGCCTTGGAAGCAGTGATTTATTATTATTATTATTTTTTTTTTTTAATTATTAAATGGCACTAAGATGAGAGCTTAAATCAACCCAAAACCAAAATCCACTTTAAAAAAGAAACGTCTTTTGATATCATCAAGGACCTAAGTTTTGAGTAAGCAACTATAGTGTATACAATAATCCTTAAAAAACAATTCATCACTCCAAAACCAAAATCCAATACTCACATATTACCATCAGATCAATACAATAAAGTTATGAGATATTCCAACCGAGTATATGCTCACTCCGCATGCACTAACACATACCGCCATGGCACATTCAGGACTTCTGGGTTGTGAATCATATGCAACTCACCGCATAGTCCGGCAGAAAAATTAGGTTTTTTTTTTTTTTTTGGGGGGGGGGGGGGGGGCAACTGATTTGATTAGAAAAGCAAGGGGGTAAGAAATTCCCGTTACAAAGAGCTGAATGGCTAGAACCTTTGAGCACCACAGCTACAGCAACATCATTGGACCCTCTCCTAGCAAGAGTAAATGGAATGTTTAATCTAGGAGCTAGAATTCTGATCTAGACACTAGAGGCCAAAAAATTAGATCAGACAATTATTGTAGCCACATGAATGAAAATAACGGATGGCCCTAAAAAAGCTGTGGAAATTCGATAGTTAAACAGGTTTAGACAACCCATCGTGCTTCTACATGTGTGCCCTACCTGATTGTTAGACACAGCCTGAGTTTTTGGTCAGATACCGCTTGATACATGGATCAGATGCCTTATACGCATCCTAAAAGACAGGTGGTGAAGATCAAGGAGTGCTAGCCGGTCCTAAGCCCAGATCAAGGAGTGGGGTTCATGTCAGAGGGGCGGCCAGTCCTAGCACTGTGCCAAACTTCCTGTTTCAGATATGACTGGCAGAACAGGAATATCATAAAACCAACCCCAAGTAGTTGGGCCCAAGCCTATCATGAAGATGATGAGAGGTGGTGGCTTCTCCAACCATATAAACATAAAAGGGTATATAGAAAAAACTTCAGCAACTACATAATAAAAATTTAAAAAAAAAAAAAAAAAAAACTATAGAAGATAATTTAAAAGTGATATCAATAAGAAGAACTTTCCCTCTGATGCCTAACCTTTCAAAAAGAAAAGAAAAAACAACCAACAAAAAAAAAAGGCCAGCCTAAGGCTCCCAACCAAAACTGCTACAGACTCCGATCTTACAGATCTGCCTCAGAGCATCCCAAGAACTGTTTCATTAGCAACTCCCAATTAACAATCATGAGAAAAAACTTCTAAACAAGGCCTGAACCAAAATGATTTTCTCCTCAAAAAATATCATTTTCCTTGCCTTCCACACCCCCATGACAGCCAAGAGAAGAATTGTGCACAAGGTCCCCAGTTGGTCCTTCAACAGACCAGCAAGCCACAAAAAATCCTCTATGGACTAAGTCCAGCATACTTGAATCTGTCAAGGAAGAGGGGCCAAACCTCTCTCACAATAGAGCAGTGAATAAAAAGATGATCTACAGACTCCTCCATCCTACCACATAAAAAACATGTTGGAGAAGGTCATGTTACACCTTTTTTAGGTTGTCCAAAGTAACTTGTTAGCTGCTGTGATCCAAGCATGAGCTTCAACTCTCGGAAGAACTGGAGCCTTCCATACTCTTGCATAAGGAGGCGGCGACGAATTGCTCGCCCTAGGTTAAAAAATTGAGAAGAACAATCCTGCCAAAAACTTGGCATTTCAAGACCTTCTCAAAACTTTCCTATCATTGCTTTAGATGCCAATATGAACATCTTGTAGCCTGCACAATAGGATAGCAAAACAAACCTCCTTGTCTATCAAGTTTCTCCCTAACTGGATGTTCCAAACCACATCACCCCTGCCAATTCCAGCAATCCTGGATTTTTTTATTTTTTTTTTCCCCTACTAGAAGTTAGCAAGAGATAACAAGACTTGATATGAACAATCAAGAGGTATCTCATCCAAGCAAGCGTCCGTCCTTAACCGAATTTTATCTCCCTTAGCCACGAGGAACAATCCTCCCTAAATTCTGCTCCAACTCTGCTAGCGATGTCTTTCCTTGTACCATCAAACTGGTGCCCCACCTTGCTAACATCCTTCCACACCTCAGAGGTTCTAGAAGAAGAGATGACACCCTCGAACGATCCACTCTCCATCACTATGTATTTTCCCCCATTCACATTTCTCCAAAGAGTGATGTGTTCCTCCTAAAACCTCCATCACCACTTCAAAGAATTGAATTCCTCTCCCTGATGTTACCAATCCCGAGACACCCATCTCTCAAGGGCTTCCGAACCTCCTTCCAATTCATAAGATTACATTATGCCCTTCCTCTCTACCTTGAGACAAGAAATTCCTTTGAAGAGGAACCCAATTCCTCTTCCTAACATTACCAATATCAAAACCCCATCTTCTAAACCTCCTTCCAATTCATAAGATGGCATTTATAAAGCCTTCCTCTCTATCTTGCAACAAGAAATTCCTTTGAAGCTGTTGGATTTCACAACCACCACCAAAGGAAACTTAAAGAACGAGAGATGATAGACCAGAAGATTCGGTAAGGTGGATTTAATGAGGGCAATTCTTCCCCCCCAAAAATATACAACCCCTTCCACCTAGCTAACTTCTTCTCTATCCTCTCAATAATGGGATCCCAAAAAGATGCAACATCCGGTTTTCTCCCCAGGTCGGATACCAAAATATGTACAAGGGAGAGACGCCTGCTTGCAACCCATGCTTGACCCCAAAACTTTTAACCATCTCCTCATTTTCCCCAAAACACTAACTAGCATACCATATATCAGCAGGAGAAGAAAAGGTAACATTAGGGAAAAGAAAAAAAAAAAACTGTAGAAAATTGTTTTTTTTTTTTTTCCCTTGGAGGAATTGTCCATTGTAAAACACACACAAAATAATAATGCCAACAACATCTTTCAATAAAAATGTACATTGCATGCCTCCTACACCATTCAATCTTTTGATGATATAGCAATGTGACATCAGTGCTTTATATCAATGGTTCAGCACAAACCTGCTCTGATTTAACTAGCAGATGGTGACCCTCGTATACCATCATCATCCAATCACGATTCACAAAAAATTTATTAGCTAAAGAAGCAAAGGACCAAAAAAAAATGAATACGACGAGATATCATCACTCTGATACAAATCAAAGCTCCAAAACAATTTTTTTAGCAAAAGAATCAAACGGGGAAAAAAAAGAAGAGGATGGCAAGGAATCCTCACTCCGATGCAACGAGCCAAACCTCTGAAGATACATCAAAACACTCAAAAAGGAAAATTCACAAAACAACCATTGAGGACATAGCCCAGGCTACTTTTTCCACAAACGGCATTTAAGCCTCCCAAGAGCCTCCCAAGAACAAGACCCAAGTAAACATTTGCAACTGTATGGAGCCTGGAGAGCCAACTATCAGCAGACATTAACAACCTCAGACCTGCACTAATTGAATTAGCAGATTTCTTTCAGAGACAACAATGCTCATGTCAAATTAAAAGATAAATCAAGAAATAGGGAAATAATCCCAGAATTGAAGGACACAACCTTTCACTCACGATTTGCCAACTAGTTTGCCGCTCTTCTCGCATGGATAAACAAAATGTTTAAGCCAAAGGTGGTGTCACAAAAGCACTCAAGGCTCAGAATGATCCTTGGGAGGGAAATCCTCAAGCTCTACAATCACACAAACTGTCCACTCTATTGTAAAGTAATCAAAGGAACACCGAAGACTCTTAAGGAACATCCCTTGTTTAGCTTGTAAACTGCCCCCTCAATACCAATTCACCCCCAAAGCCCCACTATTGGCACTTTTAGTGCATCCACAACTTGGATGCCAGCCAACTCGGAATTTTATCAACCCAAAAGTAACAAGCGATGCCCCCAAATGATCCAGTGATTGGTCATCTGGATTATCTGGACTTGGGGCAGTCAATAGACCCCTGCATTACCAACCACCTTCGTATGTCAGTAAGCCACCTAACATTCCACATAATAAATTTCATTAGGATTATCAAGGTTTTCCTCTCTGTTTGATAGAACCTACACCCTCACTATGTAAAAGAGATTTCCAGGAAAGCACAAAACTTGATGAATTTCAAGGCTAAAACATTGAAAAGACGTAAGCCGAATTAAGAGCATACATATAAGTGCTGAGCCACATCCAGTCTTTGTCATTGACTGCCAAGCTTCTCACCTTCTTGATTATGTCGTTATTATCTGTGGCAACAACAATTCACAGCAACCTGAACTAAAAAGCCAGGTTTTGAAAATCATCGTGAAAACGGAAGGAGTTTTGTTATGCAGCCCCTGTTCAGCCTGATTACTATAGTGCTCATGAGGATCAGAGTCACTAATTGATAGATGAAGGCACCATTCAATCCCTCCTCTGTTCAAGAGTAAGCTGATTGGGGGTGTCAAAACAATAGCAATGAGCCTCATTTGAAGACAGCGCACATACAGAATGTCTCACAAGGGCACAGATGAACGGCCTAAGAATCTCTTTCTCATGAGAGGCATTAGAGATTTGAGAGTAAGAGATCTTCGGCACATTAGAGAACTGAGAGTTGGAATTCTTAGGCAAGCCAAAAGAATAAGACAACGGTAGTTGCATGATCCTTCTAATAAGGTGTTGCTTACATTTTGAATTGTGCTTGGACTCGCACTCTT
The DNA here is from genome assembly GCF_029962835.1 of Magnolia sinica. Taxonomy (NCBI): domain Eukaryota; kingdom Viridiplantae; phylum Streptophyta; class Magnoliopsida; order Magnoliales; family Magnoliaceae; genus Magnolia; species Magnolia sinica. The sequence goes on from NC_080580.1 coordinate 91,818,335, forward strand.
GCTTCTGCCTGTACTTGCTAACATTTTGAAACAGATGCTCTTCATGCTTCGTTCAACTATAATAGACATGAATTGTTCTACTAAAGTCTCTTACCTTTTAAGGCACAAATAACAAGCTAGAGAACACTTCGGAAAAGGCACAAACAACAAGATGGAGAACAATTCCCCAAGAATACAATGCTCGCAGTCGACAATGTTTGATAAGTGTAGAGAAGTCCTTTCTTACAGGGGTCATTGCTTTTGGTTGGTTGGTGGGAAAGAATAGAGTGCTTATAGTACACAGTCTGTGTCAGCAATTCTTCATCCCTAAGGCACAGGAAACACAGATTGTGATGTTCATATGCCTTTTCCAAAGATCATCCAGCATAAGCGCACTCATCTTTCCCACCAACCCATGAAAAGCAATGACCCTAGGTTTAGCTTTATACGAACAAATAAATTCAGTCGGAACATGGAAGACCCTTGGAGTAGGAATCCAAAGGGCCTTAAAGAAACATTTGACAGAAAAACACCCAGATCTATCCGACCTCCAAGCTTAGGCATATCTGTTAGATGGCAACAGAATCTTACTATGCAAATAACTCATCAAATCCACCAACCCGTCCAGCTCCTTGTCAGACAAGTTCATTAACAAGGGAGCACCCAAATCACCATCCCCCTCGGATAGATATCTGCTTTTCCATCCAAAAGTTTCCTTTCGATCTTTTGACCACTTTGTCCTAACGATGCTTTGCCAGCTTACAATGAATAATAGAAGGCCTGAATAGAGAGAAGGAAGACTGACCATCTTACACCCAAATACTCCAGCCAAGCTTTGCACCAACTCTTTACCCAATCTCACACCTAGAAACAAGCTTTGCACTGCCTCTGTATACAATCTCACACCTAGAAACAAGCATTGCACTGCCACTGTATACAACCTCACACACACAAACTCATTTTCATGGATATGGACCCTCAGATGAACACCACTTCAAAGCATCTAATAGCCTTTGTACGACCAATCTCATCATTGCCAACCATCAGGCAAAGGTGGTTGTCAATTTGCATGGACTTCTTGTTGACTACAGACAAAGACGTTGGAGGTGAGTTAAAACAGGCCAATGAATGATTCAACTAATTTGGAATCTCGAAAACCTCAGGCCTTTACATGACGTGAAAGAGGAGCCTCCACCCGAGCAAGTTTTTTTTTTTTTTGAAAGGTGAATACACACACACACACACACACACACACACACACACACACTCTTACACCCACCCCACACCACATGGGTTCTCAAACCCATGACCTCAGAGTTGAAACATAGTGTCTACAACCGAGCCATGAATAGAGCCCCCTTCACCAGAGGAAGTATTACTTGATAAGAGAAATTATTTCTTTTAGCCCATCAGAAAGTAGGAGGGGGGCACATTACAGAAACTACGTTTCATTTGGGCTGTCAATTTTTTTTCAAGGCAACAAGATTGAAGGGAAGCTCAATGAGCCAAAAAGATAAGTGAAGATGATGAGAAATCATCATGATTACAAAGAAGGATCTGTTCTCCAATAATCTTCTACTTGCTCCCTTGACCTGGCCCTTTGGAAAACAACTTCCATCAACTCAAATATATTACTTAAATGTTCGATAGTTGCGCCCCTTCCCTGTCGCCATAGGAACACTAACAAAGAAAGAGACCGCAAAAACTTTCTCCTCTTGCCCAAACAGATGGATCCACCTATGAATTATCCAATCCACCATAAGGATGTTAAGAAATTTGCTTCTTATGGGTCAAGAGAAATTGCATTGCAAGAACAAATTGTCCATCGTCTCCTCATTCCATATGCACAAGAAACATTCATGATGACTGTGTTCTTATTCCTCAACTGGTCTATGGTTGGGACTCCGTCCATGCCAATTAGCCATTCGAAAGCAATTACCATAGGAGGATCGACCTTGCATCTTAAATATGCTAAAGAAAAGTGACTTCAGGTAGGGGCAGGGTTCTGAATGACGGTATCGGTCGCCATATCAGCCCGACGGAGAAATTATACGATACGGTGTCACGTATCGATATCGGGGTTGTATTGGGCCCAAAAACAATACGAAAATATATTAGAATTTTTTAAAGCAAAACAATGCGGAAATATATTAGAAAAATAGGGAAAAAAATAAGATATTTAAGAATCTATCACTTTTTTTGTGTTTTGCCCATGTATTCAACGGTGTATCAGACCATTCTTTGGTAAAAATGTTGTCCTAATGGGTTGACCTACCGTAAGGTGTGGAGTTGATTTTATTTTATTTTGTTTTTGTATAAATTGTTAATATATGTCAGGAATTGATTTCATATATTGCTAATATGGTTATCTATTAACTAATATAATTTTCTAAAATTATTTTAAAAAACAAAAAAAAAAATACCCCAAAATTAACTCAAAAATAGAAAAAATGTAGAAAACGTTTTTTTAATCAAAGCATGTGTGAAATCATTAGATCCGGTCTTCTAATATTCATCAACAATCATTACATGAATTTTTTTTCTTTTTTAAAAAAACAATTTTAAATCTTTTTATGAATTTTTTAGAAAATACATGCGTAAATAAAAAAGAAATAAAAATACCCAGATCTTCAACAAATCAGTAGATCCATATTATAATACTCTTAAAGAATCATAACAAGAATAAGATAAAAACTAATTTAAATTTTTTTCTGAAATTGTTAGAAAATACCTACGTAAAAAAAAAAAAAAGCCCCAAATTTTCAACAAATCAATATATCCATAGTCCTTTAATACTCCTCAAGCGTCATAACAAGAATAAAACAATAAACTAATTTAATTTTTTATAAATTTTTTAGAAAATACCTATGTAAATAAAAAAAGAAAAAAAGAAAAGAAAAGAAAAGAAAACCCGCAAATCTTCAACACATCAGTAGATCTATAGTCTTCTTATACTCCTCGAGCATCATAACAAAAATCAATTAAAAAAATTAATTTAAAAACTTTTTTCTCAAAATTTTTAGAATTTTTAGAAAATAACTACGTAAAAATAATAATAAAAAAAGAAGGAAAGCACCCCAAATCCAGATCAAATCCAACAAGATCTAATCGAAATAATTTATATTGTTGTTTCAATGGGATTCCATATCAAAACAACATTTTTTTTTTACCTCTCTCTTTTTTTTTTTGTAAAATCTGACCTGGGATCTTTGATTCGTCGATTTGATGCAAAAGAAAGAAGTTTCGATCTTCAAATTTGATCTATATTTGGATGAAAATGCCTTTAAAACAATCTCTCTCTGTAAAGAAATTAGGAGGAGAAAAATAAAAACAAAGAAAATAAAAAAAAAGGTCTTTTTTAGCTGTATTGGTTGAAATCAATACCACTCTCAAATATTGGTGCTGATACGGCCTGATATGGCCAATACGTCACCATTTTTTTTTTTAATAACGGACGGATATGGACCCGTATCGCGTATCGTATCTGGCCGATACGGCCATATCGGACGATACGATACGGATATTTTGATCTATGGGTAGGGGTGCCTGCGTGGCATGCCTCCCTTGCTCTTTCCTGATTTTTCTTTTTCTATATTTCGATGAAGAGAGAGTTTTTAAGGTAACTAACTAAGACAGTTTTAAACTTTTAGTAACAACTTGGAATGGACAACTAATAATCTAATGTGCTACTTAAGAAGTTAGGTCTAACTTTATCAAGACAAATGACATGTGATAAACATAGGAGATTAGTGACCACCAGATAAGTGGGCTTGCTTGGTGTTTTGACCAGGTCATTAATGCAGGGGAATTTTCAAACCAGGCTCAAGTGGGGAGGCTTGTGGGATGTCGTGGCACACTCGGGGTGGGCGGCCCGCGAAGCCCATGTGATTTAGGGCCTGTGTGAGGCGGGTGGCTCCTGTGAGGTGGAACCCATGGATTTAGGGCCCACGAGGAGCAGAACCCATGGATTTGGGGCCCACAAGGAGGGTTCGGCTGAGGACCTAACCCATGGATGTGGGGCTTGGGCTATGAGATAAAGGGATTAATTCGCCGTGTTCTATCAGTTCGAGCTTTTAGAGTAAGTGGTTAATTGTCCTGCATCAAATTGGTATCAGAGCGGGAGGTCTCGTGTTCGAGACTCCTCACTAAGAGTGATTAATGCAGGGGCATTTTCACACCGGGCTCGAGTGTGGTGGCCTGTGGGATGCGGAGGCACACTCGAGGTGGGTGGCCTGGAACCCATGTGATTTGGCCCGTATGAGGCGGGTGGCTTGTGTGAGGTGGAACCCATGAATTTTAGGCCCACGAGGAGGGTTCGGTAACCCAAGCATCCCCCTCTAAACTAAGTAAAAAAATAGCTCTAAAGAATAGATAACAAGTAAATCATATCTTCCAATTCCTCTTCCATCATATTCCTACTACAAGGAGCCCATACCTGAAGACCGCCCTATACCGAAAAACATCGGGAAGCAAGAATTTCTAGTTCTAAGAGTAGCCTAGCCAATCCATGAAATAAATCACATGGAGGTCTATCACCACAACAAGCATCCTCCCAAAAATGAATGTGCGTGACGTCACCAAACGAGAATATAATTCCTTAAAGCTACTAGTCACCTTCACAATTGCCTTCCAAGCTACTAACGCTCTATCCAATGAAGACTCAATGTACCAACCTCCTTGACACCATATTTGCAAGCTACCATCTCCTTCCCAAAAGGCCCAATCTTCCACCCAATACCTCCACAATGATTTTCCTATGAGAGCTAAACTCATCGCTTTTAACTTTCTAATACCAACACCTCCTTGACTAAACACTTTACACACTTCGTTCCATTCCAAGAGATGGAACTTGTGCTTGTCTTTCAATTGTTTCCCCACAAGAACTCACACCTAATTTTCACCAGCTTATTTAGAACAGAAGCCAAACAATGAAACAAGGAGATGAAATAATATAGCAAACAATGTTGTCAAAATTGGTTTTTTTTTTTTTTTTCTTGGAAAGATAACGGAATTTTATTAAGAATAGCACCACGAAAGCGCAAAATATATCTAAAAAGAAAGAGCTGCTAAAAAGAAAGAAATGCAGCTTAAAAATGAAAATTACAATCCTTCAACCCTTCAATGAAGATGCCCATTCCACTATATAGCCCCTTGCCCTAAGAAAATCCTGATCAGCCATATTACATAAATTTCAAAAACATCTCCCATTCTGTTCTTCCCAAACCGCTCACAAAACTGCCAACAAGCTAAGCCGCCATATGCCTTCAACCACTTACCAATCTCCAAGCCATGCCAACCTAAGAAGAGACTTCCAATTGAACTTGGCACAACCCAAGATATCTAGAAGAACTTGAAAAAGCCACCCCACACCTAGATGACTAGCAGACAATGGATGAAAAGATAATTAACCGATTCAACACTTGCCATACACATCAGACAGACATTTGGGAGCACTATTTTGTATCTTTGGAGATTATCCACAGTCAAGACCCTTTCCCTTCCGACTAACTAAGAAAAGGCTGCAATCTTTAGGGGGGCGTCATAGAACCACACATATTGTGTTTCCTTAATCTCACCCACCTTCCTTGCTTATGAAGAATGCAACAAAAAGATCAAACTGCAAAACAACTAGAGCTATCCTAACGCTATATCATCCGATCCCGCTCCGTACTCATTAGGTGACACAATTGGATATGCTCTAGCAACGACTCCAATTCCTCCACCTCTTCCTCCCTTAAGTATGAGCAACACGGTGGGGACCGCACCACAACCCCACCACACACCAAGAAACAACAATCAACCAGGATATTATGGACCGTGGATCTACGTTTGATTCTCAGGAACAACGCTTACAAGGATACTTCACCGACCCAAACGTCCTCCCAGAATTGAATGTTCTTCCCATTCCCACGGGCATAGCCTATGCTTGCAACAAAACTCGACTTTATGGAAGAGATCCCTTTCCATATCGCAAGGCTCTATACATGAAGGAATCCTTCACACCCCAACCTCCCATAGAACATCCAAATTTTGTAGCTATTGTATCTCTCCACATTGCCCCAACCTTTGTCCCAAACTAATGTAGGACATGAAAGTTAAGTATGAGATGCAAGAATTCAGGCTTAGATCATACCAATTCAGAAACAGTTATACAAATTTCACATCCCACATGACAGTCCAAATCATTCAATTAAAAGGGGATTCTATGCGGGTCTAGGCCGACACAGGCTAGGACTAGACCAATAAAAATTATAAACCAAACAATGTCAAAGGGAAATAGAAATCAACCACACATGCATAAAAATCAGTCCCTAATCCAAGGAATTCCCCAATTTCAATTCAAGAAACCCTAGGGTGATGAAAACGGCAAACAAATTAGGAAAACGCAATCTAGGTTTAGAGTTTATGAAGAAAACATGTATGAGGAGGCAAAGAGGAATAAAACCTGAACCAAAGACAATTCCGCGTGTGGACAGCGGGCCTGAGGCGCTCGCGCATGCGAGGGGGCGTCGGTTTCGAGAAAGCCCTCTTTGGCACCAGTCCAAAGTCGGCTGGGAGTAGGCTCCAAAACCCCGAAGTTTTGGGTCGATCCGAGCGGCGCTTTGTGCGTAGTACTCCATCGAAGTTTCTGACCTCCTGCAGGGCCGAAATCTGAAAATCTGCTGTAATGAAGAAAATTGATGCAACAAAGGACGAATTCGAAGCACGGATGGTGGTAGAAGATGAAAAAAAAATGATGGAAGATGGGGTGAATCGGGATCGATGTGACTTCGCACCACGGTAGTTAGCCCTTCGAAAAGGGATGACTTCACACCCACTTTTGAATTCTTCCACAACTCACGAAAAGAGCAAAAAAATAAAACAAGAATTTTTATTCAACTTGAATGAATCAAAAGAACTACAAGGGGTGCTTATTTATAGGGAAAACCTTATACTCCCAAAACTCACGCCATGTGTGCAACCTATTACTTGGCGATGAAGTAAACTAAAATAAAAATCAATCAAAGAAATCTAAAGCGTTCATGATATTCTAAATAATATAAATAAGCAAAACCTAAAGTATGAACTTAATCTAACTAGTGGGACACGATCATGAGATCCCATGATGGGCTTTTCTTGACTATCGGGCCTACTCTTTTGAATCAAAACTTCGTCTTCTAACTAGGAGGCCCTCCCTGGACATCGTCATTGAGCCAGATCGACGGCGGGGCTCTCCTTTTACTTACGTACGTGTGTAGGGGGGGCAGCGTGCGTGCGCGTATGCGCGTGATGTCCCCATCACAAACCTCCACAACCATTTGCCCAATAACACTTTGTTCATCAATCCCAAATCCCTAATTCCTACCCCTCCCTCATCATAATGTTTACACACCTCCCCCCAACTTAGGAGGTGGTACTTATTCTTCCCTTCCACTCCTTGTAAAACAAAGTCGCACCTCAACCTTTCCAATCTCAACAAAACTTATTATGAACATCAAAATAAAGACATGAAATATATCAACAATTCCATGTTAATAACTTTCTTTTAAATCTTTCCACCACAACATCCCACAAATGTTTTGCCAGTTTATTGATACACAACTATAGACCTAAATAAGATGAAGGAAAAGGGCCTAGCCAGTTGCACAAGCTCCTCCCTTGACATATGAACACCTAGCATCATACTTTTTGGAATATTAACCTTTAACCATGACACAGCTTAATCATGATCCTCAGCTTCTCCGCTATAGTTGTGTCTTCACAAAAGAGAATCGTATCATCAACAAATTGTAAATGGGAAATCGGGGTGCAAAACTTTTCCACTGAAAAAGCATGGTACAACCTGATCTCCTGCCCTCGTTCCAGCATTCTACTCAAAGCCTCTGCTACCACCAAAAAGAAAAGGGGGGAGAGCGGATCGCCTTGCCTAATGCCTCTTACACTCTTAAAGAATCCTTTTGGGAATCCATTAATCAAAACAAAAAATCTAGTTGAACTGATACACTTCTTGATGCACCCTATGTCCCTCTCCAGTCTCTTCCACACCCTATACGCCCCAACATGTAATCCAAAAATTCCCAATTCATATGGTCATATGCTTTCTCAATATCCAGCTTACATACAACCCCTTTCACCCCTTATGCCTAGAGTCGATGCACTCATAGGCAATAAGAGCGCCATCCAAAAACTTGTTGTCCCTCGACGAAAGCTCCTTGAAACTTAGAAATAACCCCAGGTAGGATGCTTCTGAATCTAGTCGCCAACACCTTAGCAAGGATTTTGTACAGATTCCCAATCAAGCTAATGCCTATAATCTTTTAAACATTCTACTCATATTATTTTTGGAATTAGAGCAATAAAATATGCCCCAAACTCCTTTGAAATCCTTCCCCGCTCAAAGAATTACCCCATGAAACTGAACATCCCCTTTCACAATCCCCCAAAAAACCTAGAAGAAAGGTAAAGGGAAACCATCCGAACTCGACGCCTTATCCCTTCCCAAAAAATCCACAACTTTCTTGACTTAGGCTTCAGAGAACAACTTTTCAAGAGATTCAACTTCCTCCCTTGAAAAATTTGTTAAGGGCATGTTATCTAGTTTTGGTCTTCTCCATCCCTCATCCGCTAATAGCTCTCTATAGAAATGGGCCACCGCATCACGCACTGTTTTCTTTTTCTTCAACTCTCTCACCCTCTAGCCTCGGACAATTCCAACCCTCCTCAAGGAGCTCATAGTAAAATTTCATGATAGTTTCGTGTAACTGACTCTTCTCCTCAATCTTTTCCTTGTTTACCATCTGACCATGAATTCTATTATTCCTAAACCTAGTATTTGGGGAGTATCCACCATGAAACCCATTACAAGATCTAGATCTCCAAAACCCATCCTAAATCACTCATTTGATCTCAACAGATGAAATCCATCGTGGCGCAATACACGGTCAACCAGATGATCTGACACGTTTCATTCACTACCACTCAGACCATCTACCCCACTACTGCCATCGATATGATGTTCAGGTTTTCTCTAAATAAAAGAAGTGGCTGAGGAGAACTAGATCATAGATCCTCTTATATCAATGTTGTGAATGTCCCCTCAAGTCTTGCAGAGAGAGCTCCATATCAAAGATCCTCCCATATTGTTAGATGTCGATGTCAAACTAATGCAAGAGCTTTCGCTCTAACAAAAACACTTATAGGCTGAAGATTTTGAACCCCTGGATCTCTTTGGATTCATCCACTTTGATATAATTAAATAACTAATGGATTCATCAGTTGATGAATTCTTGGATCTTTCTTCTTCTTCTTTTTTCTTGGATATCAATCCTAGGATTGATGTCTTTAAAAGAACTTTATTGACAAGCATAATGATGCAAATATATAAAACTAATCACCCGATTCCAAATTTGATCACGGCTTTTAACGTAGATAATAGATGGCTTCTATTATGAGAGTTTGGATTTAAGAATCCGGCGACCCCATCTTGATGTACTCAATACCATTACCTACCCTTAGTAACAACTAGAGAGAGGAGAGAGAGAGAGAGAGAGAGAGAGAGAGAGAGAGAGAGAGAGAGAGAGAGAGACCTATTTCATTGAATTGATGGTTCAAACTCATTGGAGCTGAGTTCATCCTAAAAGAGACAATAGAATTGGCTAGAAAATTTTAATCCTCACAGCTTGTTTATTACTCATTCCTTCAAATTCAAGCTCTAGAATGTGCCTAGACCCAAGTGTAGACCGAGCCTGTAAAGAAAATGTTGTCAAATTTGGCATGAACCTAGCCTTTTCTATAGATGAATATGCCAGTTTTTTAAATATCGACGATATTAACCGATATATCCCACGATATATCTTGTATCCCACCTATGCGATATGAAACGCACAGGTAATGTCGATATATCGCACCTATTCGATCCGGTGAGCATTTTCAATTTTTTATCCATGTTTTTTTTCTGTAAATCACGTTAAACCAGTGTCATATGGTTACAAATCTATGATTCCTCATGTTTTCCATGAAAAATCATTGGAACTTCGATTTCAAGATTTGGGGGAGATGGGTTAAGTTGCGGAAAATTGAGAAAAATCTAAATTTCTCAATTTCTCACAAATTGATTGCAATCTTTGTATCCAAACACAAAATTAAACATGTATGTAACCTGATCTAGTGATTCTTCTTCTGCTTTTGAATGCATTGCTTGGGTTTCCATACATGTCTTCTTACGTTTATAAATTATATGAATAGACTTTGTATATACTTGCATCAGTTCAATTGGAAAGCGCATATATTAGGACCTCATACAAAGGAATCCGCAATTATGTGCACTTTTCTTTTTTTTTGGTAACGTTTTGATTTCTAAGTGTGTATTGATGTCTTTTTCAACTATTCCTTAAGTTTCATTGAAAAATTCAACCAATTTCCCAGTGTTCCCATGTTTCCCAACATCAACGATAAATTACGCGATACAACCGATATATCCCATGCGATAACCGATATGTATCCGTATCCCAAGGGTGCGATACATTACACGATAATGATATTTAAAACATTGGAATATGCATTATAAAAAGAAAAAAGAAATGTTGCCAAACTTGGCCAAGGCCCATCTTATTTTTTAATCAAGAGAGATATTCAGGCCTAGGTCTGACATGCAGACCTAAAGGTCTAGCCAAGCTCAGCTGGTAGTGGGTCCTATCTCAGAGCCCAAAAGCCCAGCCTGGCCCATTGACAATCCTATTTCTCTCCAACCATGAGAGAATGATGCAACCGGATTCCCCATTTCTTATGCGATGGCCTTGTAGGAGGTTTGATTAACTCCACAAACTCTCACAAAAGATGATATAGATCTATAGAATCTTACCTATGTCATTCAATTAATCTATTCATAATTCATACAATCAAATAAACCAAGCTACTAGTAAGAGGAAAGTTAAAAGTACACCCAATCAAAACAATGGAAGATTATGAAGACAATTTCCTAAGATGAGCACATCAATGAAACCAAATGACATGTTTACGCAATATGTCAAGATTCAAGGACAACAAAGTGAAAGGAAGCGATCAACAAAACTTTGAACCAAGAGACAACAAATGGAGAAGAAAATTGCTAGCCTCAATTGATCCCATTTTTCATGAACATTCTCATACATCTTACTAGACTTCACAAGAATATAAAGGCAAAGAGAAGGACATTCATTTCCAAAGCATGACCCACAAAATGCCAGTCCAATTTTTCATAATCAACAGCAACAATCCAACATTTATAATTTGAAACAGTTGGCAATTCAATCAGTGAATGCTTCAAACAATTTATATCACTTCTTAGTACATGAATATGAGGTAAAATTCACATTGAGACAAACCACTCACAGACCAGCATCTACAGATTTGAATAGAAATGAAGCCCACTTCAGATCATAATTAAGAAAGTAGAGGTGGAATAAAGAAATTCTTGAATTAAGTTCAACTACTGAATTAACATATAAAAAAAACAACACCAAATGAAGGCTAACCAATAAAGCTTGTGAAGGATGATGGAAAGAATCAACAGTTCAGAGTTTAATTGAGAAAAAGGGAACTGACCCTATGTGATCGAAGGGAGTGCACTTTTCCTGGAGGCTCCAGTTGATGGCTATGGTCCTTTATAAATTTTGAGAGAACCCATCTCCCGTTGTTCTGCTTCTTCACCACAATCATTGCCTTGCAACCTTCCCTCGTGATCGCCCTCGGCCGCTTGTTTCTGCTTTCATTATTCACATTCCTCTTCCGCCGGAACCCCTCTTTAGAACACACAAACCGCCGAGATATAATTGACCCATCGCGCTTTGACTTACAGTAGATACTGACACGGATGCTGAATCCCATGCGTCTGGCATACGAGTTATAGAACATCTTAGCAGCCTCTTCAGAGGCAAACTCCATACCTGCAAATGGTTCTTGATTCTCGCCAAATGAAGTTAACTCTCTTCCAACTGAATTTTCCACCATTTCTCCATCATCACCCACATGAGACCTCCCGACCAGATTTCTAATCAGCTCATCGCCATCCTCACTCATGTTGGGCCTTTCTTCCAAATTCTCTAACATATCACCATCGTCATCGACCACGTGATGTCTGCGAACCAAATTATCTATCATGTCACCAGTGTTGTCGCCCATATGATGCCGTCGGAGAGAATTATGTATCATTTCATCGTCATCTTCTTCCTCCTCCTCCTCCTCCTCCTCCTCGTCACCAATATCAGGCCTTTCGGGGGAATTTTCTAGCATGTCATCAGATTCTTCCTCTTCGGAATCAACATCCACTTCTGCTCCATCATCTTCGAAACCCATTCAAAATTATCACTATAACAAGACGCCGAGAGAAAAGAGTGTGAGAGAGGGGGGGTTTGAGATGGTTTTCTTGAAGCGAGGACGAATGGAATGAGAGAGGTAGAAAAAACAGGAAACAGACAGACCTGGAGTTTGTTTCCGACGCGATTGACTGAATGGTTGCGAGAAGGGTAAAGAGTTTAAAGGATAGCGATCGAATCAGCCGTTGATCAGTGTCGGTGAATCGACGATCGGCAGAAACCCTACGCTCTTTGCTGCAGCTGAAGATGCCAAAACCCCTCCCTCCATATGTGGTGGTGAGTGGTAAAGCTAGAGAGAGAGAGAGGCGAGAGAGAATGCCACCCAAAAGTTGCGTGTATGCATTATTGGAACCCAATGTCTATTCGCAAAATCCGATTGGAGAATCACTGGGCGTCCGACGTCCGACGAGGATTCCGTGGTGAACCCAACACCACAAAGCTCCGTGGTGTAGAGACTCTATGGGGACCACCATAATGTATATTTTATTTATCCACGCCGTCCATTCGTTTTTTCAGATTATTTTATTATATGCTCCCAAGAAATAAGTATATCTTTATAACGTTATCAACATGTTTGATGTAAATAAACATTACTGTATGTAAGCCCTATAAAGGTTTCAACGGTGGATGGCATTATTCCTACGATGTGGTCCATTTGAGCCTTGCATAGACTTTAATTTTGGTTTAACAGCCTAAATGAGCTGAGAAAATATATGGACGGCTTGGATAAGACACATACATCAGTGTAGGCCCCCACAGAGTTTACTTAGGGTGCGCAATCGGCGCCTCGTTCAGAGGTGCGGCGACGAGGAATTCAGCCATCCGGATACTATACTCGCATGCCATTACTCGCAGTTAACACGTTACACACGTGTTAGAAATCAAGCCCGTTTTTGTGATACACGCTCCAGCCGAAAACTATAGACGTTCACTCGTCAGGATGACGACACGTGTTGAGGTTTGCTGGCGTACTTTCATAAGATACATCTACAGCCGTTGGTTCTGAAATCATATTCGGTGATCCAAACCGTTTACATGATGGGCCCAACCGTGGATGTGAATACCAAAAGGAAACTCTTGAGTCGATTAAAAAATGCAATAACGGATCACCGAATATACCAGTGGAAGGGACTGACGGTGAGTAAGAGGAAGACGCCGATTCTTATCTCTCTTTCCCTGTGCTCCTTTTCAGTTACTTATCAAAAGTAGAAAGGCTTTAAAAAAAAACTAAAGTAATTAAGTACTTTTAAATAAAAAAGTTGTTTATAACTAATCACAAACCAAATTTACTTATATGAAGTAACTCAATTATCTTAACTGATGTATGTAGAAAAGTAACTTATTTGGTGGGGTCCAAACAAGCCCTAAACATTCTGTAAAATTAAATTAATAAAAAAATTAAAAATCCACTTGCAAGGAGATAAAGTGGAATATGGATTTCATACCTTCTTGTCTTATTCCGCATTATCTTGGATATCTCGAATATTAGATTCGGGTGGTCGTCTTGGATTATATAGATTTAAAAAATACAGGAAGATTTTTTACATAGGTACCCAATTTACAGAAACTGCTGAAGAAGAGAGAGTGGAACATGACATGGAGGTAGTGAGAAGTCTTACAAACTTTCAAATGCATGTTGCGAAAATGAGCTGGAAATAATAATACATAGAAAAAAAAATGAAAATGTGGCCCACCATAACAATATTGAAATCGTCTAGCATGTGGGCCTGCTCATATTCTTCTTGGGGGCAAAAAATGATAACTGCTGAAGAAGAGAGTAAAAAATGATACGAAGGTAGTGAGAAGTTACACAACTTTCTAGTGCTTGTTGAGAGAGAGAGAGAGAGAGAGAGAGAGCAGGAAATAACAAATATAGTAAAAAGATAAAAATGGAAGTGTGGTCCACTGTAATAATATCCAAATCATCTATCATGTGGGCCTACTCATATTCTACTTGTAGGCAAAAAAATGATTGCTGTTGGAGAAGAGAGAGTAGGACATGATATGGAGGTAGCAAGAAGTCATACAACCTCAGTGCATGCTGTGATAGGGAGCAAGAAATAACAAATATAGAAAAATAAAAAATAAAAAAATTTAGAGTACAGGCCATTGTAACAATATCTAAATCATTCATCATGTGGGCCTACTCATATTCTCCCTGGAGGCAACAAATGAGGTTGATCTAAACCTTAGGTGGGCTACAATTAATAAAATGATGTGTAAAACCTTTAAGAATACATGACTTGGCTCGCTTGAGATTTGTAATGGCCTTATTCATGGAGAAATGCATACGATGAGAAGATAAGTTCGTGTTGGGTGCACTAGACTGACAGACTGAGATGGTCTTATGATTTGAATCCTTAGTATCATTCATATTACCATAAACAATCAATTGTCTCATGATAATGCTTAATAAGTGATGTTTAGAGTTGAATGTGGACAATCAAGGACATTTTTCTAAATTGATTGGCTGTTGGTAGTGGTGATAATCATCCATTCAACAAAATTTTGTAAAGTAGCCCATATATCATAGTCCACAACATGAGCGGCTTTCATCATTGGGCCACAGCATATGGGCCAATGATTGGCAAGGACTTTGGATCCTGAATTGGGCCAGTGGGGAAGGGACTAGATGATGAAAGTCTTCTTTCCCTTTGAATAGGAAAGAGCTGGTAAGTGGATTCCTTGGTGATATGATGGCTGGTGTTGTGGGCCTCGCCGTGATGCGCATGTGTTTTATACCCACATTTTTCATCCCTTCCGTTGGCTCATTTTAGGGCATGGCCCCAAAAGTGAAGCACATGTGTTTGGCATTTGTGGGGCTTGCTATGATGTATGTTTTATATCCACACGGTCTATTTATCTCGTTTTCTTATTTTAAGATATGAGCCCAAAATCGAAGAGCAAATCCAAAACTTCAGCATACCACAACACATGAAATAATGAAGATAATAACACCATTGTTGATACCTTTCTGAGGCCGACCAAGATGTTTTTACTCATAAGGCCACAGAGACTAAGGGTCTATTTGTATTTTTTAAATCCCATGGTTAATGCAACGTAAATAGGAAATCATTGTTCACCCATGTATTTGCACCCAGTCGCCGCCTCTTGATTATGACCTAATGTTGACAAGAAGCTTCTTTGAAAGGCTCTTGCGGACAGGGGCAACAAAGATTTTTTCCACTAAAATACATGGGATTTGAAAAACAAATAGTCCCTAAGATAAAGGGAAAGCACAAATATCATCTTGGTCCAAAACTTTTGTAGCCCCAATAAGATTTTAATGACGGGGTATTCAATCACCATTGTCTCCTATAGTGTGGTCTACTTGAACTTTGGATTTGTTTCATTTTTGGATTAATAATGCCTTAAAATGAGTTAGCACAAGATGGCCAACAGCAAGGGACATCTTGCACATCACTAGGCAACTTGTTCCATAAATTTGGACCCAAAACCTTAAGGGTGACCATGTGTTTGTGCATGGTACTTGATATGGTGTTTATGTTCCATCCAACCCGTTCATTATATTAGGCTTTTCAATAAAAATGCACACAAGAAAAATTAGCTGATCCAAAGTTCAAAATTGCCTAAACCACATGAAATTGGAGATTTTAGTGTTGATTTTAGAATGCACTTGAAATGCGACCCACATGAGTTTTTTATTGAGTCAGTGCTGTAAGGTAGAACATGAGATGGCTCACCTAATGGACAAAGTGGATATCACACTCAAAACATGATGGGGCTCACATATCTATGGTGTTTTACCTTTGCTTAAGTAATCCACCTGATCACACATCTAGGCAAAGTAGAACTGAATGGACAAAGCCTTATGGAACTCACCATGATGGATGTGTTGTATCCATGCCGTACATCCATTTTTACAAATCATTTTAGGAAATGAGCCCAAAAATGAAATGGATCTAAGGTTCAAATGGACCACAAAGTAGGGATTGAACGCCCACCACAAAAAATAAAAAATAAAAAATCTTAGGAGCTGCAGAAATTTTGATCAAGCAGATATTTGTGTTTTCCGTTTGCTCAAGTCTGGCAAATAAAAATTATGGTGGGCTATCGGAAGGTTTCCATGATGGAATTTATTATCACCGCTGCTTCCTTTGGCATGGTCCACTTTATTCTTGAATCCGTCTCCTTTTAGGCTCATCCCTAAAATGATATGTAAAAATGGATGAATAACGTGGTTAAAACACATGCCTTACAACTATATATCCCAATATTAGTTTTGCTTTAAAAAGATTAAATGAAAATTTGATGAAATAAAATAATGAAAGGAAGTATGGTGGAGAAGCTGCCACCAATGCATCGGTCTCCAAAAACTCAATTTCCCTTCAAAACCACTGGCAGGAAATAGTACCTATAGGTTCAATCCATTGTAATGTACTTCACATGTGTTAGCAAAAGTGTAGAATAAATTGAATGTTTTTTCTTCTTCAAAAACTGACTCATTAATATGAAATTTAAGCTTCAATATTGTATTTTCATAAAAGTTTTTAAAAAGTTACCTTATTAATCTTAATCCATATAATTATCATTCACTACTTTCCATTCAATATAAGTATCATTCATTATCGTTCCACTACCAGGGCAAGGTGAGAGCAAATGGATGTGTGGCTCCGGTGGGCCCCAACATGATGTTCATATAAAATCCTCCTAACTGCTAGGTGCATCATTCCATGTTAAGTTAAGATCGTAAAATTCAACTCTATTTGTGATATAGGTAGATCACATGATTAGAAACAATGTACAGGTGTGTGTCTAGTGTGAATCACGGATTCATATAAATTTTTTTGGACACTGGATAAATAAATTTGTGGAGTTTATTAATTGAACTGGATTATATATAATTATCATGTTTAACCTTGTAAAATCAAGGATCAACAGTAATCTCCTACCATTTCATTTGGTGTAGCCTACCACAACCACATCTTAGCCTGATTTCCACCCCCCCCCCCCCATTAGGGCCTTATATGGGGCTAAATAACGGGTGATCAAAGTGAAACTTATATAAACATAACGGTGAGCCCCATCAAAATTAAACAGTCCATGCAAGTCCTTATTTCCGTAATATTTTCTGTCAAGTTACTAACAGATGCATGAGTTTGACTTTTAAGAGTCTCCAACGTGATATTTATGTAACATCTACTTCCATCATTTAGATGTGTAATTCTAATTTAGCCTTAGTCTAAAAAATTATAATATCCTTGATTTTTTTTAAGGTCCACCTATGGTGATCACACAATATCACTCTAACTATTAGATTTCACACAAACATTTTTTCTCGTGAAAAAAAACATACCAACCTGTGGCTAGAAATAGTTTAGAAGGCTAATGTTGCACTATACACTGTTCCAATCGCATGTTGCACCTGAACTACAGATGAAGTTGATTTTTGGGTCATTATCCTAACATAAGGTGATTGATTTTTGGGCCATTAGCCTAAGATATAAGGTGATGCACCAAGTGGTCAGGATGGATTTTACAGAGCCAATCAGCCGATCCAGTAGCTCGCATGCACCACCGGACGGTTAAAAAAAAGCAACGGAAGGTAGTGGGACGATCGTTATAGAAATTTCAAAAAAGGAAAAGAAAAGAAAAAGGAAAAAACCAACGTCAGAGATTCATTATGAGCTTGTGGCCAACATGATGAGCGGACCAGATCCGTTTTCGGCCAAGCCAAAATACGTAGCAAGACAAATCCATTTTTGGTCTCGTTTGCTGCGCGGGAAGTAAGACCTGATTTTTCTTGTTATATAAGAAGTGGGGCTTTCTTGTCATATGAATAATGCCGGAGGTATGAAAATCAATGAAAGCGTGGAAATGAAAGGAAAAGATCGATGCCTTTATCATCCTGGAATTGGAATTTGCAGTCTTCTTCTAAGAAGGGATTTCGCCATGATGTGCTTCTTCTCTACCATAGAATGCTCGATTCAGGTATTCGCCCCAACGCTTCCACCTTTCCATCTGTTCTGCGCTCTTGCGCTGACCTCTCTTCCTTGCAACTTGGGAAGGCGATCCATGCCCACATTCTCGCATCTGGGTGCCACTCCGATCAGTACGTCGCCTCTTCCCTTGTCAGCTTCTATGCTAAATGCCAATGTATTGAGAATGCTCGGCAAGTGTTCGATAGAATGCCTCAAAGAAGCGTGGTCTCATGGACTGCGTTGATTCAGGGCTACGCTCGGACTGGGAGTTCCTGCAAGGCAGTGGAGATGTTTGAGTGGATGCAGCGAGAGGATGGAATCCGACCTAATGCCGTTACGGTTTTGAGTCTGATCCCTGCTGCATCTCTCCATTCCCATTTAGGAGATGGAGAGTGTATCCATGCTTGTGTCATTAAATTGGGATTCGAGTCCAACTCCCTTGTGGCCACTTCGCTTGCCGACATGTATCTCAAATGCTGGGCTGTAGAAAATGCAAAGCGGGTGTTCTATGGTTTGCGTGATAAAAATGAGATCTCGTGGTTGGTTATGGTTTCCGGACTGGCTCGGAATGGGTATGTGGGAGATGCTGTTTCATTTGTCAGTAGAATGCTCTGGGATTTAAATCTGATTCTCGACTCCACTGCGCTTGTAAATCTGATCGCAGCATGTGCAGACACTGGAGACTTAGAACATGGCAAGTGGCTCCATGCCTACATCATAAAGACTGGGGTGGAGTTGGATGCATTTGTCGGAACAGCCCTACTCGACATGTATGCGAAATGCAATTCTCTGGAATCTGCACATCGGGCCTTCAAGGAGATATCTGATCCGAACCTGGTCTCCTGGAATGCTATCATGCACACATATGCTCACCTAGGTCTTGTGGATGATGTTATGGAACTGTTTCGACAACTAAAGCATGATGGGATCTCCCCTGATTCAATCACCATGAGAAGTTGTTTGTTAGCATTTGCTTCATCTCCTACTTACCCAAGGGAATCTCGGCTTGGTGAATGCTTCCATGGTCATGCAATCAAAAGTGGACATTTTGATTCAGAGATTGCAATGGCGAATTCACTTTTGGATTTTTATGCCAAGACAGGAAATCTTAAGGGAGCAGAAGAGTTGTTTTCATGCATCGAGGATAGAAGGGATGTCATTTCATGGAACTGCTTGATAAATGGACATGTTCTAAATGGATTTTACAAAGAAGCAATAATGCTCTTCTGTCAAATGGAAACGGCATGCATAGCACCTGATACCTTCACTTTATCTAGCATTTTAACGGCGTGTGCGAGTATGGGGGAGCAATCATTTGGGCAATGCATGCATTCATACCTGTTGAAACAGGGTTACACATACTATGTGACATTGGATTCATTTGTGGGAACTGCGCTGGTAGACATGTATGCAAAGTGTGGTAATGTCGGATCTGCTTACAAGGTGTTTGAGGAGATCAGTTGTAGAGACACAGCAACATGGAATGCGATGATTGCAGGTTTGGGTCAGAACGGTTATAGTTCAGAGGCCCTTGCTCTTTTCTATCGTCACTTGAAAACCACAGGACAAACATCATATGCTGACTCTGCTATAGCAACAGCAGTTTCTGCACACGGTCAGTTGGCCTGTTTGGAAGGGGGCAGGAGTTTACATGGCCACATTTTGAGAAAAGGATTGGAGAGCAATGTTAAAGTGGCCAATGCAATTCTAAGCATGTATTCGAAATGTGGCATGGTTGAAGATGCAGAGTCATTTTTTCGGGGGATGTCAGAGAGGGATACAACATCATGGACCACCATGATTGCAGGCTATGGCATAAGTGGGAGAGTAAAGGACTCAGTATCTCTGTTTGAGGAGATGATAACAAAGGGAAAGGCTGAGGAGGGTGTGGAACCAAATGGAGTCACATTTCTTGAGGTTTTATGGGCTTGCTGCCATGGAGGACTGGTGAAGGAAGGTTGGAGCTATTTTGAGAGGATGAGGAGGGTGCATAGAATTGAAGCAAAACTTGAGCATTACTGTTGTGTAGTTGATCTTCTTGGGCGTGGAGGTTATCTCTATGAGGCCTATGTGTTGGTAAGGTCGGTGGCAGCTAAAATGGATGCTGCAGTCTGGGGAGCGCTGCTAGGAGCATGCAGGATTTATGGGGAGTTGGAGTTGGGATGGATAGCAGGGGAAGAGCTTTCAAGAGCAGTGGAGAGGCACTGTGACTACCATGTGCTCATATCCAATGCATATGCTGCAGATGGGTGGTGGGAGTATGCTGCAAGAGTTAGAAAGGAGGCGGCGGATGGTTGGAGACAAAAACCCCCTGGTTGGAGTCGAATTGAGGTAAGGGCTTAATGGCCATTGACTCAAATGAAGGAGATGCAAATTGCTGCAATGAAGGACAAGCCAAGGCTAGATAGTCTAAATGGGGCTGACATGACATAACCGGTGCATGGATAAAGGAAGAAGGTCACCGTCTTCTCATAGTTGATAATTCTTAAATCCACAAGGAGAGAAAATCTCTAAAACAAGAAATAAAATTGAGATTATTGAATGAAAAGTGCTGCCTACTGCATGCTTGATGGCCCTGTACATAAGCAAAAGACGCCTTGTGCTCCTATTCTGACTCAAAACTTTCACAAAAAAGTAAAAATTACTAAAAGTTGTAAATACATCTAATATTACCCGAACTTGTAACAATCCTTTAATGACCAAAACAAAGATGTTGGGCTGCAATCAGATTCTTAAAACTCTTAAAATAGCAAAAATGGAGCTTTAAAAAAAAAAAAGAAAAAAACAGTGAGTTTGAACTAAAACCCAATTTTAACCCAGAAAACAGCATTTTCTCAAGAAATCCCTTGGGGCCAACCAGCTTTGCTAGTTTCCATGTCGTTGGTCTCGTCAATAGCTTTCTGACTACATTTTATACTGCAAATCCCATAACCAGTCACAAAGTGATGGCTGTTGGAAGCTTTAGTGCATGCTCAGGCTGTTTTTGCCCTCAATTGAGCATTTTGGCCCGATTTCTTTTGATCTTGGTTGTCCATGAATACGTCCCTAACTGATTCTACATCATAAAAGCTCAAACATAGCTGGTTATGGAGTCAGTTCTTATTCATCTTTGATAGTGGCCTCTATTACCAAAGCAATTGAAGCTCCTTGAACATCTAGCAATGTAATTGCCAGCCACATTTATCACATTTTTGGCTAGCATTGACTGGAGGTGTACTCATCATATTTTCGCAAGTGTTGGCTAGAGGAACACTTAAATCTATCTCATCATATTTTGGCGAGTGTTGACCGGAGGTGCATTCACATCCATGCTGGGGGCAATAGCTTTGCAGAAGACTTCCTTGCCAACCAAGATCACAAGATTTACACCTTGAGATGTCCTTCATGTTGAGAGATGCGACAATGACTAGTGGTGTTCATGAAGATGGATTTTAGCTCCATATCAAGCCTCTATAATCTTCATTTCTTCTCCATCTTGCTCTCTGGATCTGCTTATTCCTCTCTCTGTTTGGTCAAGTTTTTACAAGATCCTCTCATCTTAGAAGAAACTCAGCTCGTTCACCCAGTTTATTTATCTCCTTGCTTTCCCCCCTCTTCTCTATTCTACTCAAAGCCCAAACGCAGTGCTCAGCTGCACACGAGTTCTCACTAGAACTCGTGAGAACTATTTGAGAATTCATCTCACATGATATGTGTACTGCGACCCCATCAAACTTTTAATGCCCAACTTCCACCCTGATTGAAGTAAACTTGGCCATAAATTTAGCAATGCATACGTTCACCCCTCTCTCCATTAAATGTCGAGATTATGGATGGTGTGAATACTCCATTAAAAAAAAAAAAAAGAGCATCATTTCCAAAAACTGATCCTCCGATAACTTGGCAAGCTAAGATTATTTATTTATATGTGTGTGTGAGAGAGAGAGGAGGAATGTTCACCAACACCTTCTTACCTGAGTACCCATGCACACC
The DNA here is from genome assembly GCF_029962835.1 of Magnolia sinica. Taxonomy (NCBI): domain Eukaryota; kingdom Viridiplantae; phylum Streptophyta; class Magnoliopsida; order Magnoliales; family Magnoliaceae; genus Magnolia; species Magnolia sinica. Next base: position 91,840,560 of record NC_080580.1, read on the forward strand.
TTTGCACATGTCTTAGGCATAGAATCTGAATAGTCCATGTGATGCGGCACCCCTTAAAACCCTACGAGCTCAATTTTCAGCCTGATCAAAAACTCTAGTAGGCCATAGCAAAGAGAAATACAAATCAAGGGAGGAAAGTGTTTCCTTTTGCCATGGCCTATTAGAGTTTTGTATCGGGCTAAAAGTTGGGCTTGTATGGTTTAAATGGGTGCCGCATCACTTGGACTGTTCAGATTCCATGCCCATGACACATGCAAAGGTGCACAGGTGCTTACGTGAGCATGCCCCTCTCTCTCTCTCTCTCTCTCTCTCTCTCTCTATATATATATATATAATAATCATTTCAACTAAAATACTCAAAATATTTTACTGCTTGTGCTAGATCCACAGCAAGTAAAATAATGGAATGGGACCCACACGTAATGTACCAATTAATGGGATGAGACAGAGACGTGAATGGACCAAATTTGTCGGTGACCTAGACTGGTGAAGCTAGAACCCTTTCACATGTATCATAATAGCATGGTAGAGAGGTGAAGACTGCATTATCTCTTGGCATATAAACCTCCACGTGAGTTTTAGAATGTATGTGGTACAAGTATGCTTGGCATGAGCTATTGGAAATAGTGGGTGCCCTTGGACGTCCACATCTCTCTGTCTGCCCATTTCAGCAGTTTTTCATATGCTGCCACCTGTAAGGAATCGTCTTTGTTATACCCATAAATGAATTTATCTGTTTGGATCTTATCATCCATCCCTATATATACTGCATGTGGAATGCGGCCAAGTGCATCGACACCTGGTTGCATTTGTACTCGTTGGCATAAACATCATCTATCTTGGACCGTTCAATAAGTCTAATACACTGTTAAACAATATGTACGGGTAAGATGATCCAAGCCCAAAATGTCGGTGACAAGCACAAATGGATGGGATGGATACATGCTGGCGATGCTGAGTAATGACATAGAGATGGGTCCCAGATGTGTGGATATGATGAGGCCGATCGCCAGTGTTGGGTCCCAGCCGTGGACATCCCATCAACCCAAAACAGAAATTGTCAGTACATGATCTTTTTCTAGCCCATGGATTCACCCCAGGAGAACATCCGATCAGTTAGTAGGCCTATTTGTCTTTCACCTACGTCTTTCTTCCCAACATGTACTGTTACGGGGAAATGTATACAAGGACAATCAGGGTCAGCTTGAGCTACACGAAGCAGATAGCGAGGCCCCGAAAGGGGGGTACAATGTTAGGGCCAACTCCTAAGTCATGACTCGAAACTACAATCTTTATTGGCTGACCCAAACCCTCGACCTTATCCGAAGGAAAATAGTTGAGCCAAGTCCTGATCTTCGTTCTCAGCCTTGATCAGCGAAATCCGACCTCAGTGATCTATCGACGGATTTCGACTATTAGTACTTGGCTTCATGACTGTACAATCCGAAACCGAGTTAGGGCATGTACGTACCATATATAAAGGCCGAGGTCGTACCCAGGCATGGATGTATCACATGTCGAGGTTGAGGTCGAACTCGTAATGGTTCGGACCATCGGACCTTAGATCGGGCGTATCTCGCAATCCGAATGAGTTAGGCGCGTAAAATATATGATTTTGGGGTAGAACGAGCTACTTTAGCCAACCAACCCGCTACGCCGGGTTGCGCCGCCCGGAATTGCGAAAAACCCCTTGATTGACGGTCGTTTCCCTGTTTTAATTTCGTTTTTACTATAAATAGTAAGTTTTAGTTTGATTATAACTCTTCATCCGTTGGGCTTTAGGAGTTGCGCCCAACGTGAAAAGAGCTTAGAATAATTAGGGGAACGGTTTGGTGAAGCCAAATAGGACACTTACTATTTTTGGCCGAAAACCTTGCGCACTAGTAGACATCACGACCGTCTATAAATAGTAAGTTTACTATTTATAGTAAGTCGCGGATTCTAGGAGTTTGAGTTGTAGTTTGATTATGATTTCTTTCCCATTGCTTGATACCCTTATTTAAAGGGTTGTGAACTCGATTTTAATAATTCATCAATCAATTTCGAATTTATTAGAATTTATTTCTATTTTCTGCTTTCTTTCCTCGTGGATTCGAGAAGTCTCTGTGAGGAGTCCAGAGAAGTTCCGTGGATTCAGAATAGTTATCCTCTTGAGGAAGACGGTGCTCGACCTCACGTCCTCCCCTGCGTCAGTTTGGTATCAAAGCGAGGTTTCTCCTCGGATTGATGGCTTCTAACGACGGGTCGGGCAACAATCCCATGGGCGGTGCTCCAAGGAATTTACCTTTAACAGCGACAGCTTTCGAAGTAGCGCAACGAGAGAATCAACAAGCCATGCAAGGGCTGCAGGCTTCCATCGACCGCATAGTGGATCTCTTGGCGGAAAACCTAAGGCAACTCCGTGTTCTTGGTGGCTATCCTCCACCGCCAATTAATCGCCCTGATCGCAGGATAGTACCGACAGTGCATCCAAGGGTCATTCCTGAGGAAGGGGGCTCCAGTGAGGAGGAAATCGACGACATAATCTTCCAACACCCCAGACATGGCGGCGATCGAGTAGATCGAACGGATCGAGAATTCAAGATGAGGGTTGATATTCCTAGCTTCAATGGCCAACTAGACATTGAAGATTTCCTCGATTGGCTTTCTGAAGTTGAGCGATTTTTTGACTATATGGACATCCCTAAAGCAAAGAAGGTCAAGCTTGTGGCCTACAAGTTGAAAGGAGGAGCTTCAGCTTGGTGGGAACAACTATAACTCGCGCGAACCAGGCAGATGAAACTACTAATCCGCACCTGGTAGCGGATGAAGCAGCTACTACGTGCCCGATTCCTCCCTAGCGATTACGATCAGGTATTATTCCAACAATACCAAAATTGTCGATAGGGTAGTCGATCGGTGAAAGAATACGCAGAAGAATTTTACCGCCTGGCGGCGCGTAACAATTTGGTCGAGATTGAATCGCAACAAGTCGCCCGATTCAACGGGGGATTGCGTATGGCGATCCAAGATCGGGTCCAGATGCAGTTCGTCTGGACAATGAATGATGCGATCAAGTTGGCTATTCGGACGGAAGCACAACTTGAATGTCCTAACACACGGACCTATCCTACCGTAAGGATCGCTACGGCAAGTCCGCCCCAATGAGCTCCACAGCTCAAGGGGAAGGAGTCCGTAGGAGCATGCACTCAACATCCTATGTTTGAGAGCCGAGATCAGGGAAGCGAAAAAGTTAGACCCCAAAGGGGCATATTGACTACTGCTGGTCCAAGTAGAATCTCGAACCCCTATACTCGACCAAGACTCGACGACTGCTATCGTTGTGGCCAACCGGGCCACCTATCAAATACTTGTCCCCAGCAAAAAGTAGCGAACCTCGCCATCAATGATGACAGTGCTGATAACGCTTGTGAAGATCCAGATGTTGAAGAACAGGAGCATAACACCAAGGACGGGCAGATGATTCAAGTTGGGTTCAACAAGATCGCGACGAGTCGCTCGTCATGAGACGGCTATTATATGCGCCAAGAAAAGAAGTACATCCACAGCGGCATAACATCTTCCGCACTAGGTGTACGGTGAATCGAAAGGTTTGTGGCGTGATCATTGACAATGGAACTAGTAGAACATCGTCTCCAAGGTCATGGTAGAAAAATTGCAATTGAAAACGGAGTGTCATCCCTCTCCATAGACAATCGGTTGGATCAAGAAGGTCAGCGAAACAAAGGTAACTGAACGGTGCACCATATCCTTTTCAATTGGCAAACATTATAAGGATGAAGTAGTATGTGATGTGGTCAACATGGAAGCATGTCACATACTACTCGGTCGGCCCTGGCAATCTGACCGTGACGCCACTCATAAAGGGCGAGATAATATATATATCTTCGTCAAGGACGGTCGAAAGACCATATTGGCCCCTATGGATCCAGAGGGACCACCTGAAACTTCTAAAGTGGAGGGCCGTTTTCTCTTAACCATACGGGACTTCGTGGAAGAATCAAAGGAAACAGGACAGACTTATGCATTAATTGTAAAAGGGGAAGAACTCGAGCCTACCAACATCCCTGAAAGACTAAGGCCCCTGCTACATGAATTCAAAGAAATCTGGCCCGATGACCTTCCCGATGGGTTACCCCCCATGCGGGATATCCAACACCATATCGACTTTGTCCCTGGGTCCAGTTTACCTAATCGTCCCCATTATCGAATGAGTCCGAATGAGTGCGAGATTCTGCAGGGACAAGTAGAGGAGTTGATCCGTAAGGGTCTTATTCGAGAGAGCATGAGTCCATGTGCTGTACCAGCTCTATTAACTCCAAAGAAAGATGGGAGTTGGCGCATGTGTGTCGACAGCTGAGCCATCAACAAAATCACCATAAAATACAGGTTTCCTATACCACGGTTGGACGATATGCTGGACATGCTAGAGGGTACAAAAATATTTTCTAAATTGGACCTAAGGAGAGGCTACCATCAGATTCGAATACGGTCGGGTGATGAGTGGAAAACGGCCTTTAAGACCAAGGAAGGATTATACGAATGGATGGTCATGCCCTTCGGTTTTTTGAATGCGCCTAGCACATTTATGAGATTGATGAACCAAGTTCTGAAACCTTTCATTGGGCGGTTCGTTGTGGTCCACTTCGATGATATTTTGATATACAGTCAAGACGAAGCCACCTATATGGAACACCTCAAGAAGGTCCTTCAAGTGCTCACGAAAAATAAATTGTACCTCAATTTTAAAAAGTGCAACTTCATGACTGATAGCTTATTGTTCCTGGGTTTTGTCGTAATATCCACAGGCATTCGGGTGGATGAGGAAAAGGTGAAGGCAATCAGAGAATGGCCGGTTCCTACAAATATTCACGAAATGTGAAGTTTTCATGGACTGGCGACATTCTATCATCGGTTCGTAAAAATTTCGGTACCATTGTGTCACCAATCACAGATTGCATGAAGAAAGGGCAGTTTCGGTGGTACGAAGCCGACAGAAGCTTTGCCGAAATCAAGCGTAGATTATCTACGACCCCGGTTCTTGTACTTCCCAACTTCGACAAACTGTTTGAAGTCGAATGTGATGCCTCATATGTCGAAATTGGGGGAGTTTTGTCTCAAGAAGGTAGGCCGGTAGCCTTCTACAGCGAGAAACTTAGCGATGCACGTAAGAAGTGGTCTACATATGAGATCGAGTTATACGCGGTGGTCCAGGCACTGCGGCACTGGCGACATTATTTGATTCAAAGGGAATTCATACTTTACACGGACCATCAAGCTCTCAAATTCATTAATAGTCAAGCTAACATTAACCGTGTGCATGCTAGATGGATCTCGTTTTTGCAGGAATTCACGTTCGTACTAAAACATAAGTCAGGGCAACAGAACAAGGTAGCTGATGCACTGAGTCGCCGCGCAACTTTGTTAGTCACCATGAGCAATGAGGTTGTCGGGTTCGAGCGCCTCAAAGACATATATGCCGATGACGACGACTTCAAGGACGCATGGGTTAGATGCCAAGAAGGTCACCCCGGCGACTTACATATGCAAGACGGGTTCCTTTTCAAGGGAAATCGACTGTGCATCCCAAACAGTTCGCTAAGGGAACAGATAATCCAAGAGCTACATGGAGGTGGCCTCAGTGGACACCTTGGGCGAGACAAGACGCGAGCTCTTGTGGAAGAACGGTATTACTGGCCGCAATTGGTACGTGATGTGGGAAAGGCAGTCCAACGTTGTTATATTTGTCAGACCTCTAAGAGACAATCTCATAATACGGGCCTTTATACCCCGTTACCCGTGCTTGACGGCCCTTGGGAGGATTTATTTATCGACTTCGTGCTTGGTCTCCCACAAACACAACGCGGCATGGATTCGGTGTTCGTGGTAGTAGATCGTTTCTCCAAGATGGCGCACTTTATTCCATGCAAGAAGACTCTCGATGCAACACACGTGGCGAATCTATTCTTCAGAGAAATTGTGCGGCTACATGGGGTTCCTAAGACTATTACTTCTGACCGTGACCCGAAGTTCATAAGCCACTTTTGGTGGACTTTGTGAACTCAATTTGATACACGACCGTAATTCAGCAGCGCCTACCACCCACAAATGAACAGACAAATCAAGGTTGTGGATCGCACGTTGAGAAACTTCCTTCAATGTATTTCAGGAGAAAAACCGAAGCAGTGGGATTTAACCTTGTCTCAAGCAAAGTTTGCATTTAACAATAAGGTGAACCGCTTGATAGGAAAATCCTCGTTCCAGGTTATTTACGGACAAGTATCTCGCCACACACTAGACTTGGTCCCTCTGCCCAAGCTCCCAGGCATGAGCATTGCAGTAGAACATATGACAGATAGGATCATGGGCATTCATGCGGAAGTACAGACCAAGTTACATGCCTTGAACGAAAAGTAAAAGGAGCAAACGAACAAGCATCGGCGATAAAAGGTGTTCGAGGTGGGTGACCAAGTAATGGTCCATCTGCACAAAAAAAAATTTTCCACAGGAACATACAACAAGTTGAAGAATAAAAAGATTGGACCGATATCAATCATCCGAAAGATCAATGACAACGCTTATGTTGTTGATCTTCTAGATGACATGACGATCTCACGGACTTTCAATGTTGCGGACCTTACTGAGTATCATGAACTAAAGCAAGACGAGAACTCAAGAAAGAGTTCTTTTGAGGTAGAGGAGACTGATGTAGAGCAGGTCGCAGACAGTTACATTACCAAGATGGATCAGAGAAGGCCCGGTTGATGACAGAAGTGATCCAGACCATCGGACCTTAGATCGGGCGTATCTCGCAATCCGAAATGAGTTACCTGACGTAAAATATATGATTTTGGGGTAGAACGAGCTACTTTAGCCAACTAACCCTGCTATGCCGGGTTGCGCAGCCCGAAATTGCGAAAAACCCCTGGATCGACGGTCATTTCCCTGTTTTAATTTCATTTTTTCTATAAATAGTAAGTTTTAGTTTGATTATAACTCTTCATCCGTCGGACTTTAGGAGTTGCGCCCAACGTGAAAAGAGCTTAGAATAATTAGGAGAACGGTTTAGTGAAGCCAAATAGGACACTTACTATATTTGGCCGAAAACCTTGCGCACTAGTAGACCTCACGACCATCTATAAATAGTAAGTTTACTATTTATAGTAAGTCGTGAATTCTAGGAGTTTGAGTTGTAGTTTGATTTTGATTTCTTTCCCATTGCTTGGTACCCCTATTTAAAGGGTTTTGAACTCGTTTTTATTGATTCATCAATCAAATTTGAATTTATTAGAATTTATTTCTATTTTCTGCTTTCTTTCCTCGTGGATTCGAGAAGTCTCTGTGAGGAGTCCAGAGAAGTTCCGTGGATTCGGAATAGTTATCCTCTTGAGGAAGACGGTGCTCGACCTCACGTCCTCACCTGCGTCATATGAACTATCCATCATCTAAGACCAACCTTGATTGCCCATCCTTTCCGATACTAAAAATCACTTTTCTCAGGTCGTTCTAAGCATCCTAGCTATATGCGAACGCGACCAACGATCTTGTTCAAAGATACGCGTCATTAAGACATGATATGCAGCGCGATCCAAAGATTGCGGATAATATCTCCACGATCATAATATCTTATTGATTGAGTGAATCATGCCGAGATTAACGGACGTGGATCGTCTAACGCACAAGTATAAATACTAGGGGACCCCATTGTTATAGGTACGAAAAATCTCGCACTCTCTCTTTACATATTTGACTTAGACCCAGATTCCCTAGCCTGACTTACGCATTGGAGGGTCCCCCGGCTGAGCCAGGGTCTCCTTTGCTCACATTATTGTGCAAGACCAAGATAAATTGGAGGTTTGTAGCATTGAGTGGAGGGTGGTCCAGATTTTGACCTCAACATGTACCATGTGAAAATGGTATGCACCACTATAAAAGTCACTTAAGAAATAAAGGGTTGCGGACTGGGTCACAGCTTGTGGCTTAGTGGTAGACTCACAAGGGTTTCAACACAAAGGTCATAGTTGGAGTATCCATTGTAGCAAGTGTGGGTGTTGAAAGGGACCTTGCTCTTGCTTCGGTGGTAGACTCTTGGGAGTTTCAACACACGATCAAGGGTTCGATTACCCATAGGTGGTGAAATTCCACTACTGCGTGAGTGTGTGGGGGTGTGTGTGCATGTGTAAAAAAAAATGTGGGTGTTGTAAAAAACAAAAAGAAAAAGAAAAATGGGCTGAAGTACTTCATGGTGTCCACCTTAATGTTTATTGACCATCCAACTTCTTGATAAGATCATGTAGACTTAAATGAAAGGAAAATAGAAAACAAATATCAGCTTGATTCAAAACTTTTTTTACCCACAAAAGTTTTTTAATGGACAATAACCAATGCTTCCTATGGCATGGCCCACTTGAAATTTGTATCTATTTTTGTTTTGAGACCATGGCCTAAAATAATCTAGAAATACAGATGAAAGGTGTGGATATACAATAAATATGTTGAGGGGTGTCGAGGTGGGCCCCTGAGGTTAGGGTCTCACCCACATTGCTAGTTCGAGGGGGGCATCCAGGTCGTGATTGGGATGATCCCACTTAAGGCCTGTTTGATTTTTATTGTTTCACCGGAAACGGTAAATACCCTGGAAATGGGTGATTATTACCGTTTCACCTATTTGAATATTTACGGGAATATAAAAATTTAAAATAAAATGCTCGACTCGAAAACTCAAAATCAAACTTAGCTTAAGTTGCCTGAGTTGTTGATCGAACTGAGTCAAGCTAGCTAGTTAAGCTTGAGGACTGAGCCTAGCCGTACTCGAGCTCGAGTAGGTTGTTGACTGAATCGAGCCGAGTTGTGCCAAGATCAACTTGGTTTGACTCATGTCAACGCTATTCCACTTGTCAACTTTTTTTCTTTAAAAAAAATTTTAAAAAAAAAAAATCATGTTTTCATCTCTTCTCAATTAGAGCTGTTAATGGGCTGACCCTAGGGTAGGTCTCGGCCCAGATTTTGAACTTATTTCAAACTGAGCTGTTAGGTTAGTTCTATTTAAAATTTTAATTTTTCAGGCCTGTCGGTTGACACCCCTATTCTTAATAGAGAAATACTTTGATAGAGTATGATGGATGATGGACATGCATTTAGAAATTACTCTAGTGGCATACAAATAATTCAAAACAAACCGTCAAGAATATGGGCATCAATTTAGATATCAGGAATGAAAAATTACACTTATTTATTAAAAAAACTCAATTTCTGGACATTTATTAGCCGATTAGAAATGATTTTATTTCAAAGAAAATATTGTTGGGAAGCGTGGAAGTGTGAGCCCTCAAGATGTGACGGTCTACATGATATAGAACCCTCACAAAGTAGAAGATTAACGCTCTAGTAGCCCGCCTATCTACTATTGGAACAAATGGATTTATTCACACATCTGATCCTGTGGTATAGATGGGCCTGAATCACGATCTATGAATTAGATCGTCCCAAGGATAAGTCAAAATGGATAGATTACTGAGCACACTATATCTCTATGTATACTCTCGGCATTTCTTATGATTGATGCTTTTTACGAGAGAAAAACTCATCTCTTTTTATAAGAAAAGAAGGAGATCTTATCCCTATCTCCCATCCAAAATCAAATTCAATTTTGAATTTGAAATCTTAACAGAAAGGAAGAGGCTGAAAGAAGCCTAAACTGATGGGACTCACCCATTAGTGATTGCTCACCAATGGGCCCCACTGACCTACATCTAACAAATGTGTCCACAAATCAAAGGTTAGGATTGTTCAACCAACCTAATTTTTATACTGGAACTTAAAAATTAGAAGGTTTAATTCTTGCTATCACAAGCCACTTGTAACATCTTTAAGTACCTCTATATCAAGTATCATAAGCAGTGGGAATATCAAATAACTCCTCTCTCTCTCTCTCTCTCTCTCTCTCTCAATTTTCTCTTCTTTCACGTCTGACCGGATTTTTGCACCATATAAGCCTATTTTATTCCTGATAAGCGGATATGCTTCGGCAATCCCAACCATGGTTCACTTACACCCCAACCAAAGCTTCCGACCTTGTATTTTTGTTAGTTGAACGTGGCCACGCTGGAACATCTGTTCGTAGCCACAAATCAATAGCTTACATTTGTTTTTTCCAAACATGGAGATATATATATATATATATATATTTGGCACAGTCCACCAAAAGACCAGTGGTCCCCCTTTACAATGGCACAGGTCCAACTTGTTAGAATTTTTTTTTAAAAAAGCGTCTTCCTGTTTTCTTCTTCTGTCATATATAATAATAACAGCCATATAATATAATCCCGAGCTCAGATTTTATACTGCATGTATCGGTTGGTACTTTGCACTTTTCACAAGTGGGGCCCAACGTTCAATCAGCGAGTTGTCGATCTGAATCATGCAAGGAAATGTTACGGTGGAACATGAAGTATCGTACAATGGCATAGCCATCTATTTATAATGTAAATATGGGGCAGTGTGACGTGCAATCAGGCACGTCCAAATGCAGAGCCTTAGTATGGATGGTTAATATCTCAAAGATCACATCCATTTTACAAAAATATGCATATGATCTGTGACAATTAAAGTGAGAGTGCCCCTCGTGTGGTATGGCCCTCTTGAGTTTTGGATCTTCTTGATTTTTAGACTCCGCCTTAATTACGTCTATACTCTAGTCTTGCAAAACAAATGGATGGAAGAGATTTGTCACGGACATCTCTGTGGGCCCCACACAGCCCCCCTGACGATTTCTCTATGCCCGGGGCAATCCGGTCAAGTCGGTAAAATCTTGTCCTTTCAAATAAGTATGCTGAATAGAAGGAAGCGGATTGGCTGTGTAACACCCACCACCGACCTGGCTGGTGTGTACCTGCCGTGCGAAGACAAGCGCTTACTCTCCTCGACCATCCAGTTGTACCAGATGAAAGTTACATGGGTCTTACGATGATGTATTTATTATATCCACACCGTTTGAGGATATCATTTTAAAGAATTATCGCAAAAATAAATTATATCCAAAGATTAAGTCGACCACACCATAAAAAACAGTAGGAATAATGATTCTCACCATTAAAACATTTATAGGCCCAACATAACGTTTATTTTCCATCCAATCCGTTCATAACGTAACAAAGACCTGGATGAAGAGGAAAAAAATATAATATTGATCCCACACTTCTGTTACCCACAAAAGGATTTCAAGGATAGAAGTTCAATCTCCTAGTTTTATTTGCAGTGTGGTCCACTTGATCTTTGAATCTATCTTATTTTCCAGCTCAAGCCTTAAAACGAGCTCACCATATGGACAGACAGTTTGGATATTACACATACCTCATGATGGGACCCACAAAACTTTGTGACGTCAACACACCAGCCAATTCGCTAGGAGAGTAGAATGGGTAAAGTACGAGAATAGTCCAAATTAAATTAGGACAGATACTTCTTATTCTTATCATGTCTGCTCGATTCTATCATCCTCCGCAGTCTCATCCCCAAAATAACAAAATAAATGGTTTTTGTAACGATACCGTGGCACCGTATCCTAGTATAGTATGGCAGCTGGATTTTGCCTTAGGATTGCATTTTTAGATTGATCTAAGCCGTTCATGTTCACAGTTGTCTTATCATTATTCTTCGTTGATGATCTCGACCTTTGAATCTATGATTTGAATATGAGCTATTAGATATTCATTTTCATAAGCAATCACCTGTTCAAGAAATGTTTCTTCCCATGTCTTTGATCACATGAAATCCAGAACATAGACAGTTAAGATCATAATTTAAAATGCAATCTAGAGTTTCTTTTAAAAAAAAAAAAAAAAAACTACCACCTTATCATACTGTGATATGGCCCACCACACTTTTCAAAAACTCAAAATAAAAATAGAGAATTTGGCCGGAGGTCTGCCAACTTTACAAGCATCTTACTTGCAAAAATTTCTATGAGATCTGAACTCTTCGTAAAGTAATGGTTATATCTTCAGGTAAAAATGCTATATAATTCTACTCTTTAGGTGGTCCAAATATATAAAGTAAATTGATGATTAAAACATTTTTTTTACTGTTAATTTGTTTCGCAGCCCACATTAGGTGCGAAATGGCCTAATTCACATGCTAGAAAATTATTGTGTCATTTATTAATTTCTCATCATTAATTTATCAGGGAACTCTGTATGTTTTATTCATTTTGCCAAATTATTTTAGAGCATAATTCAATAAAAGGCAAATCTAAAGCTTTAATCATGTCAATAAAATAAAATAATGAGTATTCAACATATGCCATTGAAAGCATAAAAGTTCTGTTTTCCTTCAAGTAAGGGTTGTGTGGCTTTGTGCCTGCGGGTGTCATTGTCCCTAATGTTTCTTATAATGTGTTTCACTTGAGCTTGGGATTTACTTCCTTTTTTGAGTCATGCCCTAAAATAATTTGGCAAGACTGATGCATGTGGTAGATAAAACGCATACATTATGGTAGGCCCCATGGAGGCAATCTATCTCCATCTTCCACTGTGGGCCATGATAAATGGCGTGTGTAATTTACACGTGTGTATGATATTGGCTTGTACGGTGTGATGACCCTCACTTTCTTACTGCTCTCCTTCTTTGTATATGACAGTACGAGTAAATAAAAGTATAAAGTCGCTGGTGTGGTTGGTGTAGGATTGCGACCTAGATTGACGGAGGTTGGGCTGTTGGGTGGACTGTCTTCCCAATTAGATAGAATTTCACACTCTACTAGAGTGCGAAAGATGATAACGCAAGCACTCAAGAACCATACAGGTGACAATATGTGGAACTCAAGCTAAACCGTGTCCAGATGGTGGGTCTCACATTAACTGATTTATAAATACATAATTATAATATGATAATCCAAGAAATGGTAGATTAGACTATATGTGTCATGAACGGTCAAAACCAAAAGCAATCAGCAATTCAAATTGAAAACAAATCGAATTCCACAAATCAGAGTTTACAATAATATAATGTTAGGTTCGTGAACTATCTACCGTAATTTCCATGAATAATTTAAGTTATGCACGTGGGGCCCACCTTGATTTATGTATTCTATATCCACGTGTCCATCTGTTTTTCAAGATCATTTTAAGTCATGATCCAAAAACTGAAGCAGATCCAGTCCTCAGGTGTACCATACACCATTAAAAACCTCCCAGGGCCCACTGTACTGTTTATTTTCCATCCAAGCTGTTGATAATGTCATAAAAATCTGGATGAAGAGGAAAAACAAGTATCAGCTTGATCCAAAACTTTCTTGGCCTGCAAGAAGATTTTAATGGTCATTCTCCACTGTTTTGTATGGTCCACCTGAGATTTGGATCAGTTTCATTTTTAGGTTCATGCCCTAAAATAATATGGAAAAACGGATGGATGGCGTGGATTTAAAATAAATACTTCAACGTGGGCTCCACTGTAAGGGCCCCACCTAATCCTCTTCGTAGAGGATATTAGATGCTTCCTGCAGTCCTGCTTCAGAATCTCAGTTTGTATTATTTTATTATGCATAGGGCATACCAAACCAGATCTCACTGTCTTCCCCGGAGTTCGTTGGACACCAACTGCCAAATGAAGTTTCCGTGGTAGGAAGCTACGTGGGGTCCACAGGAATGCCCGTGACAAATCCATCCGTCCTTCATTTTCTCAACAAGGATAGAAATCCAAAAATCAGGTGGGCCACACCACACAAAACTGCAGGGATTAAACGCCCACCAAAATTTTGTGGGGCCAGGGAAGTTTTGTATTGGGATGATTTTTGTGTCTACATTTTATCTGTGTGGTAATAACCATATGAACGGTTTGGATGGCATGTAAACGGTCGACTCAGGGAAGGTTTCAATGTTGGAAGTTTTCGTTTTCGTTGTCTTGTGTGGTGTGGCCCACCTGAGTTTTGAATCTGCCTAATTATGGGCTCCTTTCTATTGCAATCTTGAGAAACTGATGGACGGAGTGGATTTGTCACTGGCATCTCTGTGGCCCCACATTGTTTCCCACCACAGTAACTTCCAGCCGAATTCGTTTTGCCTCCATGGCGAGTGAGGATCGCCGCCCACTGGGGTTCATATATGAGTGGTGCAATGATCAGAACCGTCCAGATTCTCGTTAGTCTTTACTAGGCAAAACGAACTATCTATAATCACAGTGGAGTAGAGATACTAACCTCTGGACTTTAGAGTTGAATGCGAGCCATTGAATTTTTTTCATTGTTCTAAATTCATATACAAACTGTTACATTCACATCGATACGTTCTTATTAATCTTTATCAAAACCGTAATATCATACATTCCACAACTTGGACGGTTCTGATCATCGGAAGACTCATCACGTGGGCCCCAGTGGGCGGCAACAGATGGTGGATGGTGTGTCGCGACGGAGGCTAAAACGAACTGTCCCACTCTCACCCACTCCCCGCCCTTCTCTATTTCTTGCGCACTCGCTCCTCCGATCTCCTGCCACTCATTCGAGAGAGAGAGAGATTTGAAGAAGAGATGAAGGTGATAGAGAAGATAAGGGCAGCAGCAGAAGAGGAAGGGAAGGTGGTGTTCTCTTTCGAGTTCTTCCCACCAAAGACAGAGGATGGAGTGGATAATCTGTTCGAGCGCATGGATCGAATGGTCTCTCACAACCCTTCCTTTTGCGACATTACGTGGGGTGCTGGTGGTTCTACTGCCGATCTCACCCTCGACATCTCCAATAAGATGCAGAACATGGTCTTTCTTTCTCCTTCATTTGCTTACAGCTCTGATTCTCTACTCTCCATTTCTTATATCTTACTTCATCTTTCCTTTTTTGATTTATTCAGATCTCTCCTTTTCTTACTTTGTTTTATGTTATAACACCTGGATCTGTTGTTCCATTGCCAAAAAATATCAGATAATTGTTATTTCTTCATACTGATCTGAATTTTGTGCTTTATTTTCTTTCTGATTACTTGAATCGATCCATTAGAAAGCTAGATCTACTGTTTCTCTGACTCTTTTCTTGTACTTGATTCATGCTCAATCTTCTTTTTTTTTTTAAAAAAAAAAAAAAAAAATTTTAAATTTTTTTGTCTTGCAGATTTGTGTAGAAACAATGATGCATTTGACTTGCACAAACATGCCAGTGGAGAAGATCGACCATGCTCTGGATACCATCAAAACCAATGGCATCCAGAATGTTTTGGCTCTTAGGGGGGATCCTCCTCACGGACAGGACAAGTTTGTTCAAGTCGCTGGCGGATTCGCTTGTGCTCTCGACCTGGTATTCATGCACTTTCCTTGACATAAACTTCTTTTATGCCTTTTTGGATGAGGATTTTTACATTGAGAAGAGAAAATTACGATTAAAAAAAAAAAAAGCATGTAAAGGGACCTGTAGGATCTCACTCGTCTGTTGATTATATCTTCATCAGGCTACCCTTACATGTGCCCTGAAGTGTCTTCAGATGACCCATGTTGCTTTACTAGTCTATTTTCTTATCTCCACACTTCTCAATTAAGACCAAGACACTGGACATTGTTCTATTGTAATTGGGACATTGAGAATGATTTTCTTATCCCCACGCTTCTCAATTAAGACCAAGACACTGGACGTTGTTCTATTGTAATTGGGACATTGAGAATGATTTTCCAAAATGGAAATCTTTTGGGTAGGATGATGCATGCAGGTTTTATTCTTTCTAATGTTCTTTTTTAATATTTTGCACACTAGTATCTATTGGTGGTTCTGCTTTGTATTCCTCAGTTTAACCATAACTTGCCTGATTTTTTTCTCTTGCAGGTGAGGCATATTCGAGCCAAATATGGCGATTACTTTGGCATAACTGTTGCTGGTTATCCAGGTGAATTGAATTGTTGCATTCTTAGATTATCCTTGTCTCATGTTTTTTAGTCCCTTCTACTAATCAATTGTTTCATGCTTTGAAATCACTTTCCACATCTCAGAGGCACATCCTGACATGATACAAGGAGATGGTCTGGCGACTTTAGAAGGATATCAGAGTGATCTTACTTACTTGAAGAGTAAGGTAGGACAAGTACATATTCTTCTCATTTCATTCACAACATTATATAGTCA